>NC_134580.1:115599530-115917308 GCF_037038515.1 Microtus pennsylvanicus | reverse complement strand
AGCAGTTGGTGTGGCAGAACTCTAAGGGCTCACCAGGGAAGCAAGACAGACAAGGCATCTGAGACACTGCAGGTCTGCATCTGTCTGACTTGGACATGGTGTAATGAGAAATTGGACTCGTTTTTAATGGTCTGATCAGATGGCTGCACGAGACTGGCTAAAATCAAGCTGCTTACTTAGAAACACTCTTAGAGTTTGCTTAATTAACGTACGAAGACTGTAGTTGGTTTCATGAGAAATAAAAAGACAACAACAGGCTCAGTTCAACACCCTCTTGTTTCCTTTGTGCATAAGTTAGAAATTAATAAAATTATAGCCAAAAGAAAGGTACTCTGGTGTGAGAGGTAAGGGCCAATTCCCCTAAGATGGTGCCATGTAAACTGGCTTTCTAGAATAGAAGTAGTTCTCCTACAAAGCTTCATGGAACCACGCTATGTTTTCTTATATTACAGGCAAACACAGGCTTGGGCAGTGGTCCCCAATTCATGTCAGGACAGGGCCAGCTATTACAGCCCTTGCTGTGAATGTCAAGCTAGCAGGAGAGGCCTGGTGCCAAGGTTGTGTTTTGTCACGTTTGTGTTATCTAGAAAACGCCTTTGATCATTTATGGGGAGGAGTGAGAGAATTAAGTTTCCCTAGTAGCTGTTCTTCACAGTCTTCAGACCAAGGTGTGGGGCTCCTTTTTTCAGAACAACCTTTAGCTGTGCCAGAGTACTCTGTAAGTTTTTCCTGAGCCCAGTCAGGATGAAGCTACCCCCATCTCATCTCTGCTAACAGTTTCCTCCTGTCAGCTTTTACCCAGCAGGGTTGGCATGTGCCCGCTTGATTACTTGCCCTTGTTTTCCCTTTAGAACAAGGGGCCTCTCACACATCATTGCTGGGCCTGGAAACTGGCAAAGTCACTTTGGAAAATAAGTTGGTGTTACTACCAATTTAGTCCCATCACTTTTCTGTAACTTGAAAATTCAGCCTCAGAGAAACAAATATGGCTTTACAGTAAGGCTGCCTCAACGACATGACAGAATCCAATGAAGCGACTAATTATCATGGACCAGAGCAGATCCTCCTCCCTTGATCCTCACAAGAGTGACTTTAAATGTGAGGCTCACAATGTTAGCCTCCTACAGTCTGAATGTTCAACCAAATCTGCTGTCCATTGCTATTATAGTTCTGAGACCCTGAGACAAGCAATTAAATATACACCACCATTATCCTTCTAGAATATGCATTCTGTGGCCCATTAGGCACCATGGCAACAAGCAAAAGGTGAGTGAATAGGGTATTCCAATTTCAGTCATTTGTTCTCTTTTTACAAGTGACATTTAGAACTTGAAAAGTCAAGTGGGCTTCACACCCTTCTTGTTTCTTTCTAAATTGGGAGATTTTTAGATAGGTCCTATTTAGAGATTCAGCATAATGGAATTGAAATAGACATGAGTCATCTAGAAGATTTTTAAGAGTGTCTGAAAAGGGAAATAAGTTGCAAACATGAATATTTTTCATGAACACAGAAACACATACACACGCTCATAAGTTTCACTAAGTGTCTCACTCCCTGACTTCTGGAGATGGTTTTCTAAAATCAGCAAATTTCTGTTTCTACTACATAGGTAAATTAGAATTTTATTTGCTAAATGGAAGTCTTTTAAGTTTATGTTTATTTGTTTGGCATAATGTTGCCATAAAATATATCTTCGTCTTCATTTCAGATATACTTTTACTTTTTGTGTTTCCCTGTGAGCTACACACCATATGGAGATATAGAAAAATAGCTCTGTTTACATTCTTGTGGGTTAGAGGCCCTTCAGGGATTGCACAAAGTCACACAAGTCCTGGGGTCTAAAAAGTCACAGAATGAGTTTTCATAGCGGGTAGAAATCATCTGGGGCTCATTTCTCTCTATTTTCTCTGTTTTACTTTGCCTGTTCCTGGTGACAACACCATGACAGCTCCCTCCCATCTCCTCTTCAACATATATGGAAGGGTGGGGTCTGTTTCTACCTTGTAGTGGACATGACTGTGCAACTTGCTTTAGCCAAAATTATCATTATTAGCAAATACATTAAACTGTCAGAATAAAGAAAAGGGGTTTTCATGTCAATAGGACTTGTCTGGGTGCAAAAATATGCTCTGTACAAGCAAGATATTTTTGATGGGTGAAGTTATCAGGATTTTAGGAATCTTTACTCAGGCAACCTAACAGCATTCTAATACACTATTTCATCTACCTAGAGAAACACTAACACTATTACTAGTGGAACTATATTTTAATTTTCATATTTGATCACAAGACTAATGTTTTGTTATTAAAGTCCAATTGATTTCTTCAGACAGTGAGTCTCTTTGTCTCTAGCAATTCAGTGTAACAATCTGTCTTATCTGTGATTTTCAACCTGCATGCTGTTGTGGAAGGATTTGCTAAATGATGTTGATGTCAGGAACGGAGATTAGAATAACAGAGAAAGAAGTCCATGGTCCTCCATCCTTTTTTTATGTCACTAACAGATAATTTGGTGTAAGAGATTTGACTTCCATGGGTCTGTTTTCCTATAGGCTTAAAATGAAGGAATTGGACTGTGATATTTTCAAGTTAATTTTCAGCTCTAATGTTCTATGACTTTTTGCAACATTTGCTAAATGATGTTCTGCTGAAGTCCATGCTCTGCTTTCTTGCTCCTTATACATTCGGTGGGCAGCTTTCCATCGTAAACTTCACTTTTATGTACTCAGGTTTAATTACTTTTCCCTATGCAGATGAGCTGCTCAGAGTTACATGGTCTACAGAGATTCATTCTTTAAAATTCCTCTGATTTCTTGTGAAAATCCAGAAAATATATCTTTGGCTAAGAATAATTAGATTTACGCCATTAATTCTCTACTCTGTGCCCACCGTGTCAGTAACCAATGACAATACATTTCCTCTTCAGTCATATTTCAGTTATTTTTAGCATTATTCTTTAGACACAGACTGTCAAGAGATATTCAACTTTTATATTGACATTTCTGCTTCCCCTCATCTAACATGTGAGATCCAACTAGTGACCCACATCTCCCATAATCAAGCTACACATTTTTTTCCCCCACAAACACTGGAACTACAGAATCAAGTTCAAAAGGAGACTTTGTTATGACAGTAGGTGCTTGAGTATTTGATATCTTCAATGAGAATAATTTCTGAAGGAAAAAAAAAAAGAAGCAGTGTTCCTTCGTTGGCCAGAAACTCAAATTTCTTTTATGATCAGAGCATCCTGATGAAACCGCTTCTCTGAAAGTTGTGACTGGGGTTTCATCTTCTCTGAGTGACACCCTTTAGTGGTAACTTTAGACTTTCCGGAGAGATTGAATGAATATTGCAAATAGTTGATATAGAAGAGGTAGCAGGTTTTTAAACTTTATTTAATATGTATCCTTGTGTTCCTGGGTGTTCAAATATGTATCAGTAAAGGTCAGAAGAGCCCCTGGAATTGGAGTCCCACGTGGTTGTGAGCCACCTGCAGGTACTCAAAACTAAACTTTTGTTCTGCAAAGTTAGCAAGAGCTCTTAACATCTCTCCAGACCCATAAGCAGCATTTTAATTTTTTATTGTTTTTATTTAACTATACATTTTCTCTGCTCCTCTCACTTCATACTTTCCCCCTTCTACTCTCTCCTGTGACCACCTTTCCCCTGCCCCCATGATCCCAATTTACTCAGGAAATCTGTCTTTTTTTCTCCTTCCTATATAGATCCATCTATGTCTGTCTTAGAGTCCTCTTTGTTGTCTAGGTTGTCTGGGTCTGTGATTTGTACATTGGTTTTTCTTTGCTTTATATCTAGAAGCCACTTATGAGTGAGTACATGTTATATTTGTCTTTCTGGATCTGAATTACCTCACTCAATATTTTTTTCTAGATTTATCCATTTGTCTGTAAATTCAACGATGTAATTATTTTTTTTCCTGCTATGTAGTACTCCATTGTATAAATGTACTAAAATTTTTAAAATCCTTTCTTCAGTTGATGGGCTTCTAGGTTGTTTCCAGGTTCTGGTTACTACAGGTAATGCCGCTATGAACATAGTCCTTGTGGTATGATTGAGCATCCTTTGGGTATATACTCAACAGCAGTATTGCCATAGCAGCATTTTAAAATGAATAAACACAACATTTTTCACTTATCAGAACACAGCAGAATATGTATATTTGAAGTATTTTTCAGTCTTTTATTAGTGTTCAGTGTATATTAAAAATAACTCTGTGAAAGAAGTACATGGCATTACCTTCACCTAGGTCTGTGGTGGGAAGACATGCTAATGAGAGGCTCCTGGGGTTTTCCTTTTCTAACAGATAGTATTTCTTTATGGTAGAAATTTCAGTTCATGGCTTCTTTCTGAATTGTAGTATCTTCCAGTCCCTATGATCTCCATCCCAGCCAACTCAGAAATGCAGAGGCACATGTGGGAAAAAAAAAGATTGCTTTACGAAGTGCAGCTGTGGGCTCACTGCTCCCGAATTCTGAAATACAGACCCAACAGCTAACCCATAAGGAAAAACACAAGCCAAGAATATTATATTTCTTGCATCTCAGCACTTTGCTTCTTAATGTGTGGTCCATGGACTGGCCAGTCAGTGGTGAGAGAAAAACAAGGCTTGAAAAAAAATCATTGAGAAAATGTAGTTATTTTCTCTATTACGCTTTCCCACTGATTCATGTTCATTGAAATGTGACCCAAGTATTTAAATAATGAAAATAAGGCTTATATTTTTCAGGTCTTGAATTAATTTTTATTTTATATTTTACTAATTACTTATTTTCTACAAGGTATCTTCGTTGACGGACTGGAAACTGTACAGCCTTTGAGAATTAGTGCCAAAAATATGCCTGTATTTATATATTTATGTAGGTGTGCCTTGTCTCTAGGCTGCATTTATCTTACTCTTTTTTTCTTTGCAACCAGGGTTCTAATAAGCATTGAAGTCTATGTTTTGATTTTAGCAAGGCAAAATATACTGGATGAGTTTCTTTCAGAGAAGTTATCAATAATTAATTATGCAATGTTTACCCTCACCAGGGGACACTGTATCTAGAAGCACAAAAAAAGATGGCTGGATGGTGAGTGGACTGCCTTTCCATCTTACCTTTGAGCTGCCTGCATTTGCTAGCTGGAGTTCTAAATTAAGCTGTATTACACATGAATTATTGTTCAAGAAAAACAAATATAAACTTCTATACCCAAGGAACAGATAATATGTTCCATTCAAAACCAGGTGTTTGTTGACAAATGCTGGCAGTTGGAGGTTACCAACTCTGTGAAGGGTATTAGAGGTAGACTGTACATTGCAAAATACAGTTTCATTGCTGCTGAGGTCATGTGGGGATTTGGCTCACCTACATTTTCATTTAAATGGTATTCACAAGTAATGCCATTGTGAATGAAGTTATGTCATTAAAATGTCAGATATTTTAGACCCCATTTCCATATGCCTATTATATGAAGACCTGCAACTTGAAATCTCTCCAGATTAAACTGAGAGGAAAATACAGGCTCTCATTTTGAATACATCCCAGAAGGGATTAAGTGACCTGATTTCAAGGAAAAAAAAATAGAACAGGCTATGCAATGACTAATTTGCCTCTTGGTAAAATAAAAGTGACAAACAACAACTTTATTCATAATAGAACTTTCCCCAAAGCAGACTTTTCTGCTAACGCTAGCATATTCTATTTGTAAAATATTTTGAGTGTATCTCATGTCATGGGCCTCTGTTTGTGAATTCGGGCTTTATTCCTTGCAGAAGCATAAAATCTAACTTCCATTTTAATGTAAAATTAAACATTTTAGAAGGAATAGGGAAGACTGCTCACCAAGCACACAATTTTATTGGAAAGTAGGCACTCTGGACCTCTCTCACCCTGCAGGAAAGAGCCGTCATCCATATCCAGTGAGCATTAACGGTAGATTTATATTTGATATGTACTCTCTATATTCTTAATGTGGTCTGATTTGGCAATGAAATGAATAACTGCAGTATTCTCTCACTGGAGTAGAATTCTCATGATGGAGTTCGTTGGGAAACATACTGATGCAAAGTATGGGCCCGTTGTTCTCTCTTTATTACATGCTTAAGATTGGGGATTCTATAGCTTTATTAATGAAAACTGTTGAGGTGACTAATGATTTGTTCCTGGGTTGTAATTCAAGTATAGTAGTAAATTCAGATTAAATAATTCTTTTTCTTTTCTTGAGACAAGGCATTTTTGTGTAAGGCAGGCTGGCCTTAACTCAATATCTTCTTGCCTATATTCTTGGGGAGTGGGATCACTAATGGGCCTCTCTATGTCTTACTTGTTTTCTGATTTTTTTTAAAAAAGAAATTATTTTTATATTTTAATTCATAAATTGGTACCTTTCCCCCCAAGATTTTATCCTAATTTCCCTGTGAATATGAGGCTGGTCTGTTCTACATAGTGAGTTCTAGGCCACCCAGAGCTATATGGTGAGACCTGTCTCAAACACAAAGGCAAAAGAGAAAAAGAATACCAAGAGACAACAACAAAGGAAAAGGGAGGTATTTTATATCTCTATTTTTAAATTGAGAGCTTGAATATTATCTTTCTCTTTCAATTTAGTGGTGACTTTTCTTCAAGGACAAGGGAAATGTAAGGAAAACATGGGCTATGGAAGGAAGAAGCAGGGTACTAATATATTAGTCAGCTATATTAGATTTTAATATGTCAAAAATTATTTCCTCCTTCAGGTATTAGGACTGGAACCATGCAAACAGAATGTGACAAACTTCCAAATTCGGATTTATTACTATACCGTTTTCAAGCACTTTCTGAGTTTTCCTGATTTTACTGTGGTGTATGTTAGAAATGGCGATGGTTAAAGATGGGGTTTTAGCTGTACTGACTGCTTGGTCAGTATCCTTGATATGATAGCTTTGATATGATTATGCAGGGGTCTTTGACCTAGCATCTGATGATGCCGAGATGCCAGACCACAAGGAAGGCAATCTTCAGCATTTTATTTCCTCTCTTGTCACAGGCAGTGAAGACAAATCCTGGCTGTGACAATGAGATCTCAGTAACAGGGAAAAACTGGAGAGGTGGCTGCAGTCCAGAGAACGTGAAATCTCTTTCTGCCGATGTTGCTTAGGCTGACTGAATGTGAAATACACTTCTGGGCTCTGGAAGTGTTGTCATACATGTGGGCATGCCTAGAGAAACGTCTGTTTTCATCTGTATCTCGACATATAAACAGAGAATAAATAACTCTCATTCACAGCTTAGGAAAGAGCAGAAGAGCGCTCACTTACATTAGAAACCATAAGAAATTGTTTCTATCTCTTTCTTCATGACTGTGTGTTAGTTCTATGTTTCTATGAGTTCTTTACCTCGATTCTGAATGGCTCCTTCACCTCTTTTCTGAATACTCATGATGGCATGTGAGGGCGTATCAAAAAATAAAAAATAAAAAAAACACTCACCCAGATTTTTTTTTAAGCAAAGTATTTTTCCTGTTTCTCCCTTCTCTCTTCCTTCTTACACTTGAAAGTCACCAGATTTCAAGGCTGGCAAGGAAGCAAAGAAGCAAAGAGACCCGTGAGAAGCTATGTGCTTTCCACATGCAGAACTTACACGCATGGTAAAGGGTCTTTATATTTGAGTCAAGGCGTGCAGCTATGGGAACATTGATGAGAATGATCACCTGTGCTTTGTCAATATATTTTCTTCCATTCGAGGTGCATCTTCACACTACTCCCTGGATTTCAACAGCCACAGTATGCCTTTCTTCTTCTGCCTCCCTCACATAAATCCCCAAATGCTGGAGCTGTTTACATACTCTTTGTGTTGTGATGAAATCCACACCAGGAACGTTATCATTTCCAACCTTTTTAGATGTTTAGTTAATGTGGCATCCAGTATATTCACCTTGTGTAGCCACAACCACCATCTAGCTCTAAAATACATTTGTCTTCCTCTATAACTCTGTCTCTATTAAACAGTAACTCCACATTCCTCCCTCCTCATACACCTTGACATTTCCCTAAAGTATATATTCATACAAACATGAATCCTAAAATTCTCTACCCATCCTCATAATCAAGATGTAGACTCTCTTCTGTGTGAGTCCTTATTTCTGGAAAGAGTAATGATTTTTTAAGAGGAATAAAATTCAAAGGAAGCAACTTATGAGTGCCTCCCACCTATCACTGGTGGGAGGAAATCAGGTTGTGTTGGCTACTATTTAGTCCATAAACTCTGCATCTGAGTGAGTCTTTATGCAAGGCACTATTATTAGCATGGATAAAAGAAATATCAGCCTATTATACTTCATAAAATACATTAACATGAGTGTTCTCCTCAACCCATTAAATGGCCTTTTTCCAACAGTGAGCAAAGATTGGATTATTTGTTCTTTTGATGACCAATTTCTTGAGTTTTTTGTATATTTTGGAGATCAGCCCTCTGTCCAATGTGGAGTTGGTGAAGATCATTTTCCATTTTGTAGGCTCCTGTGTTGTTTTGTTAACCCTGTTTTTTGCTTTACAGAAGCTTCTCAGTTTCAGGAGGGACCATTTATTAATTGTTGTTCTCTGCCTGTGCTACTGGAGCTATATTTAGGAAGTAATCTCCTGTGCCAATGTGTTCAAGTGTACTTCCCGCTTTCTCTTCTATGAGGTTTAGTGTAGTTGGCTTTATGTTAAGGTCTATAATCCATTTGGATTTGAGTTTTGTGCATGATGATAGATATGGATCTATTTTCATTTTTCTACATACTGATATTCAGTTATGCCAGCACCATTTGTTGAATATACTTTTTTCCATTTTATATTTTTTTCTTCTTTGTTATGACTTCTAAACATATGTAAGTGGCATGGTACATTAACGTGAAGAAATTTACTCCAGATCACTCTTATACTGAGATTAGCTTGTTTAATTTGCTCAGGCTATTTCAGGTTATTTTGCTCACCTATCTTCAAGGCTTAGATTTCAATTTTTATTTTTAAGAGAAAACCCACATCAAAGAAATAATTCTGCTCATCTGAAACTGACTGGCTCAAATAATATCATTTCCCTTTTGGCCTGTTTGGGGAGGGGTGATTCTGGTTTTCTGTCAGACAGAGACTTTATCTTGACAAAGGGGAAGAGGGTAAAGTTCAATACTCCATCTTTGCCACCTAGGACCATGTCGAGCAGAGCTAATCAGATCTTCTCAATGACAGCATGTGGAGGTAAACATTTTTAGGATATAGCATACCATAACATTCTATCTCAGAGGGTAAAATGGGATGTTGTCTGGTACTTAAGTGAGGTATCTAGAATTTAGTCTTTGATAAATATTTTTCTGTAGCTCGAATCTGCATGAGATTCTTCTCCTATTCCTTATTAAGAACCTGAAGAAACAATTGCATCTGGTTCCTTGGAACTCAGTTTGGAAAGAAAGTTGATGTAAAAAATGCCAAAAAACAAAAATATGTAACTATATATAAGGAAACACAAACAGGTAAAAACAACCAAGAGAAGTATTAATTGATATCAAATAAATAAATTCAGAGTGGAAAGTAAGATGAAGGGAACCTGATGAAATCATCATTATTATGAATAGAGACAGAGCCTCTACTGACTACATAATGTAATATTCAACTCTTACAGATTGTATGCATATAATGTGAAACTATTAAAAGTTATAAGAAAATGCATTTTAAAATTATAGAGTAATTTTAAAACAACAGGTTTTCTCAGACCAATTATGCAAAAATTTAATTCTAAATAAATAATTTGAATAACTTTGTTAATGTTATTGAATGAACTACCAACTAACACTTGTCTTTAGATGCAAATATGTATATATGCATAAGAACGTCACTGGAAAAGAAAATGTTATCATATTTTCAAAATTCAAAATTTGAAGTTTGTATTAGTATACTAAATTAAAATACAATTAGAAATCACTTGAAAAAGTCTTAATGTATATGCTAAATTAAATAAAATATTCTAAATCCAAAAATTAAAATAAAAATGAATTAATTAACTCTTTAGAAAACTATGATAAAGAGAACATGGTAATATTAGCACTGTATAACAAAGTCATATTCTAAGGCAAATTTATGACTCATTTAATTAGTTATGGACATTAAAATAAAATTGCATCAAGAAAGCATTCAATGAAGAAATTATTTTTGAAATTATAAATAATGTAACAGAACAAAACATTAAAGACATAAATAGAAGTTTGAAAAAGAATAAAGTAGAATGGGACAATACATTCTTAAAAGATTGTTCTGGAAGTATTGACATTTTGGATGTGGAAAATTTAATAAAGATTTATAATGAGTATTGACTTACTTGAAAAGACATTATGAGCACATTAAAGTCTTAATAGAACTATCGTATTCTAATAAATTATACTAATAAGTAAAGTTTTGTTAGTAAGATTGAGAATCTCAGCGATGCTATGGTTAGTTAATTATCAATACAAGGCACCAGAGTACTACCAGTTCTGACTAGATGAGCACATAGACGACATTGTCTCCTTCAGTACCCCTGACTTGTTGAAAACAAAGAGAACCAGTAGTCATTCAGCTACAGAACAGATCATTGATCCTAAAACCATTGTAAACAAATGCTAGCAATTCAAATCTCAGAGATCCACTTGGTACTGGGTAACCAATTAGGAGTCCTACTCTGGGGACATGGCTGTGTATGTCATAGGTCCTAGGGGAGAACACCACTATTATTCTGATAAATTGTATATTATCAAACTACCCTCTAAATGATTATCTTTATACCTCAGATCATGTGTTTCTCAACCCTTAGCAGGGAACCTTCCGTTTATAGTAAATGAAGATTAATACAGAGACTCACAACTGGTCAGAGTGCAGACAATAAGGGGGAAGAAGGAGATGAGAGAAAGCAATATAATTGTGTGTCAATTAAAAACAGAGAGAAAGCAAAGAGATGACATGAAGATGGATGTGGAGGTGGGGGTGTATATGGGAGGAGTGAGGGAAAGGAGTGATGGTCAATATGATCAAAATACATTGCATGAAATTCTCAAAGAATTGCTTCAAATCATATTCAAAAAGAGAGGAGAGAGAGAGCGATCTTGTGGGTGCTTAGTCCTAAATGGGTGATCTGTATTATGTCCCCCACTCAAGGCTCAGAAGTCATTGTGGAGGAGAGGGTGGAAGACTGTAAGAACCAGAAGTTGTGGATCAATGTGCAACAGTGTTTCCTGGAAATAACTGAATAGTTACACACAAGAACCCCTGGAGGCTGAAACTGAATGCAGCAGTGGGAATGCAATTGGCTTTCATCAGCTTATAGGGAGTAGCGCTATTAGGAGGTGAGGCTTGCTGAAGTGGATATAGCTTTGTTGGTGGAAGTGTATCACTCATTGTGGCGATGGGCTGTGAGGTTTCCTGTGCTCAGGATACCAGCCAGTCTGACAGTTGACTTCCTATTGTCTGCAAGACATAAGACTCTTAGCTACTTCTCCAGCACCTCATGTGCCTGAGTACTACCAGGTTTCCTGCCGTGATGATAATGAACTGAACCCCTGAAACTGTCAGTGAGCTACCCCAGTTAAATGCTTTCCTTATAAGAGTTGTCATGATATGGTATCTCTTCACAGCAATAGAAACCCTAACGAAGACACTGAATGAACCAGATCAAGTCAGTCAAAATTCTGGCATGCACAGGTGTAGGGTTGAGCTCAAAAAGTCCCATCTCTTACTGAGGAGTTTTTGTCAGTTGATGGCTGTTGGGAGAAAGCAAATTAGTTTTCTTGAGGGCTGTGGCCTCTGATAAGCTGTCCGTGTTTCATCTGGTGGTGTTACTCCTATGAACTTAAAAGCACCTAGTGGAACAGTAGGTTAAAAAAAAACACGAATTGGGAGGGAAAAGTAGTAGTGGTGATATGGGAAATTTTGGAGGCATGGGAGTGGTGATGGATTTTACCATATTATAGATATGTTTGCAATTATCAAATGATGGAGGAAAATAATTTTAATAAAGGAGAAAGATAGATGAGATGATGTAGTAATATGGGCGGCGGGGCTGCGTCCCCAACACCCCATCCGCCTGCTCGGCTAGCTTTTGCCCTGAAATAATTACACACAAATTGTATTCATTTAAACACTGCTTGGCCCTTTAGCTCTAGCCCTTACTGGCTAATTCTGATATCCGTATCAACCCATCTCAAATAAACTGTGAGCACCGGTCTTACCGGGAAAGATTCAGCATGTCTGACCTGGAGGCTTGCTTCATCGCGTGCATCTTCCCGGGAGTGGGGAGCATGGTGTCTCTCTGAGGCGTCTGCTCCCGAGAGGAGAGCTGTGGAGTCTGAGCTCACTTCCTCTTCCTCCCAGCGTTCTGTTCTGTTTACTCCACCTACCTATGTTCTAACCAATAAAATGGGCCAAGGCAGTTCCTTTATTAGCCAATGACCTTCCTCCATCAAGATGAGAAATTAATGCAATAGACCACAAGCAGTGAATTATTCCTTTAAAATGAGTTTCAGGTCAGGTGATGGTGGCACATGCCTTTATTCCTAGCACTCAAGAGGCAGAGGCAGGTGGATCTCTGTGAGTTCAAGGCCAGCCTTGTCTATTTATAGTGCGAGTGCCAGCACAGGCTCCAAAACTACTCCCCGAAACCCTGTCTCAAAAAAACAAAAAAGCAAACAAACAAACAAAAAAAAGTAAAAGCAAAATGAGTTTCAAGTATTTATATCAAACTAATAATGTTGGTATTCATTTCTCTTGTTTTAATCATCATCCTTAGTGTGTGTGTGTGTGTATGTGTGTATGTACACACACATATGGGGGTCCGAGGACAATTTTGAGGAGTTGATTCTGTCCCTCCACTGTGGATTCTAGGGATGTGTCTGACATCCTCAGACTTGTGCAGCAAGGGTTTCACCAGCTGAGCTCTCTCACTGACCCTCATTTCACTTAGTAGGAAAGTACATGGTGCTTCCCAAAGAACTGGAAAAAAGAAACAAAAAATGGACTCCTTAATTGACCTTTGTGAAAAGAATTTCCAAGAGAAGAAATTAAAACAAGAAATATAAACTATTAGTGAACCACTGGTATAGAGGGGATTTGTATGTGATTTGATATTAACCTCAGATATCTAAAAATATTGATGAATAAACCTTAAACTTTTCAAAGAACTAGTAACTTACTAGATGCAAATTATAATTTGCAAAAAATCTACTACTGTTTCATATAACAAAAATAACCAGGGAGAAAGTGAAATGAGGAAAAAACAAGGCACTGACAATATCGTTATAAACGGCAACAAGCAAAACATAAACAAAATATATACAAGCATTCTCAAAAAATAAAAACACACAATCTTAAGGCATGTTAGGATTGAATAAACAGAGAAATGTCCCAAATTTTGCGTGGGGAAGTATAATATCATAAAGTTTACAAATTTTCTCCAATCATAAAAATACTGTGACTAGAAAATAATGCCAAACCAATTTAGGAGATACTGAAAAAAAACAAAATTTACTTGTAAGAATGAAAAAAAATTTCAGAACTACAGAATAATAAATATACTTGCATAAATAGCAAAAATAAAGCAAAAATGAGTTAAAGTGGTCTGCCAACTGATGTCAGACACCTCTATACACGGCGAGTTAGGGTTGCACAAGAGGAAACCTAGAACATACTGTGAGACTGATCCTATGGAGAAGCAAGCGATTTTCCATAGGTTTCGATTGGCTCATTAAAGTTGTATGCTTGAATATGAAACCAAAGTGCTTGTTCAGAATTAAATGGTAGCACGCTCTCTTTTGTTCCTTTGGCATTGATTTTCTCTCCAGAAACAGACACACACACAATAATCATCACAATTAGCACTGTTGCTCCTGCTCACGTGGAGCTTCTGTTGTGTCAGGGACTTATCTAAGTGCATTATCTGTTTCTCATCATTTAATTGACCTAACCACCTTATAAATTCAAACCATTATTTGCTCCAATTTACAGAAGGCGCTCTTAAGGCGTAGAGAGTCACAGTCAATTGCCTACACATTGTGACTCTGGGGCCAGGTTATGAAAACAGGCAATGTGCCATCAGAGCCCAGTGCTTAAGATTTAAACTGAATTTGCACGTGCACATATGTATTTATAAATATTTCAAAGCAAAAGTAGTAAGTTGGGACATAGAGACACTAAAATATTAATAATGCTTTTCCTTTTTATGGTGAGAATTTTTCTTTTTATACTCAAAGGATTAATATGATTATATTATAAATTGCTTTTATAACCATTAATGGCTGTAATCTGCGCTGTCTTTTATGCTGTGCCATCTCATTCACTGGTTCTGTAACACAAAGCCTTAATGCTCATTTAGCTTTCAGTGGCTACCAGAGACAAATTGGTTCTGTAACTTGAACACTTGACACTCCTAATTCTGGAGTTGGGCACAGTTCTTTATGGCATACCCCAGACGTAGTGTACGCTGTGATATGTATTCATTCTTATAGGTTGAGCGAAAATCTGAAACTTCACTCTACCATTTTATAAATTGACAACTTTGGGAAGAACTTAAAAATTAGAGTAACATTCCATATCATACTGAAACTAAATATATACTTGCATTTGAAAATATTTTGTTGTTGTTGTGGCCTGGCGGTGGTGGTACACGCCTTTAATCCCAGAACTCGGGAGGCAGAGGCAGGTGGATTTCTGGGAGTTCGAGGCCAGCCTGGTCTACACGACCTAGTTCCGGGACAGGCACCAAAGCTACAGAGAAACCCTGTCTTGAAAAAAAAAAAATATTTTGTTGTAAGCAAAAGTTTAAAACTTCATTGAAACAAGCCTCCTATTTTTTGGTATGTACTCATAATGAAGCCCTTCACAAAGGAATGGTTTAGGGCCGCCCTTCCAGTCTCGTTAGAATTTGCTGCTCCATTCGAAGCAGATTAGAGGGAATAACTCTGCCTTTCTGTGCTCAGCAGAAGCTATGACTAAAAATAAGGAAGTGGGATGGAGGTCTTCTGAGGTGGCACCTGATTCATCCCTGGATGTTGCTCTGTGTGAGTGTGTGGGTGTGCATCTATGTGACTCAGCCTTCCTCCACAGCCATCTCACCCCCACGATCCGCCTCCAAGAAACCCATATGCCCTTGTGAGCTGAATACAAAACCCAATGAACACAACATACCCTCTAGTTCCAACTGGCAAATCCATCTCCTTGGCAGAAAATGCCTGCGTGCACCTGTTCAAATAGATCTCGAGTGAGTTCATCTTGCTGCACTCGGCTGACAAGGAGTGCAGAGTGATTCTTCATTTACTTTACAAATCAATAGGCACCAAATTAAGTTTAATAACCATGGCAAACACATCATGCACATACACTTCCTCATCTTCAATTAAAAAATAAGATTTATTACAGTCTGGCTAATGATAAACAGTCCGTTTTAGCCATTTTTCTTTTTTAATAGCAAGGAACTATTTTTGGTCACTTGATCGTTGTTTGATTTCAAGGAACGTTGAAATACTTTCCGTACAGCCTATAAATGCTTCTGATATTCATGTTTAGGAGGCGGTAAATGATGATGTTTAGAAAGACCTGATGTAGAAAGTGTGTGGGATAGCAACGATGCCACTTATTGCAGGCGGAGACTGTTTGTTCCCAGACGCCCAGACCCAAAGCAATCACACTGAAACTCTATTAATTGCAATACTATTTGGCCAGTAGCTTAAGTGTATTTCTAGCTAGCTCTTATATCTTAGATCAACCCATATCTATTATTTTATATTTTACCACAAGGCTCATGGTTTACTGGTATCTGCACATGGGCGTCTTTCTCCTCGGACAACTACATGGCATCTCTCTGACTCTACCTCTCTCTCTCTCTCTCTCTCTCTCTCTCTCTCTCTCTCTCTCTCTCTCTCTCTCTCTCTCTCTCAGATTTCCCGCCAGGCTATATTGTGCCCTGCCATAGGCACAAAGCAGCTTCTTTATTAACCAATGGTAATAAAACATATTCATAGCATTCAGAAGGTGATCCTATGACAACTTATTCTATGAAGTATATTGAAGCAGGAGAGCAGTAAGTTGGGCATGTAGATGTTTAGGTTCTTGTTTCTGCCATGGGATTAGAGAGGCTATAATCAAATGTGTCCTCGCCACCAGCTTGTATCATCTCCCTGTCACTGTCAGTTGAGAGTCACCTATGAGTCTTATGCTCAAGCTGGGACAAATTTCATGATAATTATGGACTTTGGCATGCAACTTCCAATGTGCTCCGTGGGTGGGAGACTTACCCAGATCTTCCAGCCATGGCTGGCACATATGCCCTCCCAATCTAGTTACCTGGCATGAAGTAATAGTCTTAAATAATTTACTAAGGAAAAGAAAAAAAAAAGATTTGGAACCCTGACAATCAAATTCTGAAGTGAAAGGGTGGGAAAAAAGTTATTTGACGTACTAATTGGGAGGGATTAAAGAAAAACACAGTTATATTGTTCTGTATCAGTATTCGATTCACTATGAATTAGAGAGTTTGCTAAAAATATAAATACTTTTGTTAAATTTTTATGTGTATGAGTATGTTGCTTGCATATATGGTTATGCATAATATTGTGCAGTGCCGCCAGAGAGGCCAGGAAATTGTTTTGGATACTCTAGAACTAGAGTTAAAGACAGTTGTGAGTTGCCACGTCAGTACTGGGAATCAACCCAGGGTCCTCGGGAAAAATGGCTAGTGGTTACTGAACCATTTTCTAGTCCTTTGTGTCACAGTTTATCATAAGCAAGGCTTCAACTGTATGTTTGGTTATAATTTTTTCCTTTGTCTTCAGACAGGATATCTTTTAGGCTGGTATCAGACTCAATATAGTAACACTAATCTTGACCTCCCGATCCCTTGCCTCTAGCACTCCAGTGATGGGATTACAACACGAAGCACCCTGCCCTATTAAAGCTTTTAAAACTTATCAGTGGAATTTGCTTTCTGTGTGTATTTTGTCAAAAATCCCATATTTAGAACAGAGAAAAACAAAGGCACATTGAATGACCTGTTGATAAAGCACCTGGAGGTTCACATTGTCATTTTTCACCTTCATTGCCTTTCATTTTTCCATAAAATAGTCTTTTCGGGGGGGGGGTGGCTCACAACTTTGTAGAATCTAGTTTGAGAATGATCCCTAGAGTTGAAACATTTAGTTCAGGTTAGTCTTGTGGCCAGAAAGTAACAGTGAGCATCTATGATGAGAAGTGGAGGCAGACACATACACAGTTATCATTTAGTAATTCCATGGTAACAAATGGTACACTTTCTTACCATGTGGGACCATTTATAGATTTGTTCCTTGAGGCATAGAATATGTATGGAAAGGTTGGCTATAGAAATAGAAACAAGAAATTACACTGCCAAGATTCAATAATGTGATTTCCTGTAGTTTCACCTAAATTTTAGAATAATAGGTGATTACTTTCTGACTTGGTTTCTTCTCCTTCTAACCTCCGACTTGATTGTGGGACATGAGGAATTATATTACAAGAATACATCGTATGGGCAGAGAAGCTAGTTCTAAAAGTTAGGTAGTCATATCAGAGACACATCACAAATTCATGGTTCAATCATGTAGCAGCAATAACCTAGACGCCATGTAAAGAATATGCCAAATCCAAAAATGTTTTTAAAACTTTGGTTTATGAAATTAATAGAGAAATGTGTTCCTTTTGTTTCCAGAAAGGAAAATACCATTCCGTTATGGCGTGAGAACATTTAGAGCAGACGTTCTTAGTAAGTAAAAATCAGAACTGAGACTTTCAGGAGAAGATGATCACTGAATCTCTGTATTTTCTCCTAAAATCTCCTGTGTGTGGGGGAGTAGGAAAGAAGGTCGGGAGATTCCTGAGCTGACACACTGGCCACTGCTGAAGCTCAGAGCTATGGACGATAAAACCTCCCAGATAAAAACAGGCGTAAATCTGACTAATGCAAAGAATGCCACAGTAAGTATAAAACTACTTAGATTTAAAACAGATCACACTGTCTTTTAAAACAGAGTATCCTGTGCAAATAACAGAGAAACAGAACGGTGAGACTCAGAATTAGAGGGTGGGGGGGGGGGTCCCTGAAATGTGCTGTCGGCATGGCATTTGTGTGGGTCAGGGGGAAAAGGAGAAACATCTTGTTTGTTATATCTTTGTAAAGATGAACACTTGCTCTAAAGAACAGATGTAGCCAAGGAAAGAGATTCATGAGATGGAACGGCCAATAGCAGAGTAGCACCGTAAACAACAATAAACACAGAATGATACATTAGTTGTCCAAATTCGTTATATATTTACCTCCTCATCTACCCCACACTTGTAGTCTGTAACGACATTAGTTAACCCGTTATACATAATGTCAGAGGACATAAGATGTAGAGACACTGCATTGAGTAATGAAAACAAAGCAGTTCATCTTAGATTAACTTGACTAAGATTAAGCACAATTTTGAAGCTTCGTCCCCTATATCTTCTGTTTGTAATTTGTAGTTGCTGTAATCTGTCTGATGTATGTGTCTGTGCCTGATTCTGATTGTCCCTATCAGAGAACTTTACTTCATATTTATTGAACAGCACAGAAAACACTACTACAAGAAATGAAGGGCACGTTACAGCGATCTTTAGCATAGCTTTATGAGAGAAGGCCTCTTACGGACCCACATTAGCAAACACAACTGCAAAGAAATTTTATCACACTATACTCACTTTTTTTCAACACTTACAGTGGATATTTGGTCTGTAAGGTTGCTTACAACCTGTTGGCTCTTTCCAGCAAATTATTACCACCACACAAACATACATTTATTCTGACTTAGGGGCATGGAAGAGCAAATGATTCAAGATTAAGGCAGGCTAAACTTAAAGCAGGCAGAGAACACAGTAGGACTGCAGGATAAGTGCATAACTTTAATTAGCCCCAAATGAACTCAAGTTGTATTATTAACCTTCCTGCGAGATCTGGGAACAATCCAGTATTTGTGAAGTGTAAAATATTTTCATAAAATTGTACCACTACCTATATAATGAACTTTAGTAAATTAGGGTATTGAAATATAGTTGCCTAAATTCAAATATTAGGAAGAAGCCAAAAGTATCAAAATGTAAGTGAGACAGAGATTTATTTCATATTAACTGAGAGAGTAATCAAAAATCCACCTTCCTAGGCCTGGATGGAGGGGGTAGGGTCTTAGACTTCCCACAGGGCAGGGTACCCTGCCCTCTCTTAAGAGTGCAGGGGGAGGGAGGAGTTTGAGTGGGGGAATAGGAGGAGGGAAGGAAGTGGAAATTTTTGAATAAAAAATAAAAAAATAAATATGTCAATAATACTGCCTGAGCAGGACCAGGCACCATCCTGTGCAAAGGGTGTAGGTGTAGCATGGTAGAGACAGGTGACAGGTATTAGAAAACTTACTTCTGTAATTGTTTTTTTTTTCTTTTTTATTCCTCTGTTTTTAACTTTCTCTTTTACTCTAGCTCCATGTTGAAACACCAAAATGTTGTTGCTTGTTTTTCTCTTTTTACTCTTAGTCTATGTTCTGTTAGGGGTCCACAACTTAGCTCCTAAGTAAACAATTATGGAGATTTATTATTTCTTATAAATTCTTAGCCTTACTTTGACTTGCTTCTAGCCAATTTTTCTTAAATTATCTCCTAAATCTTTTGACTCTGGGCTTTTATATTTCTCTATTTCTGCATAACTTTTCTTTATTTCTTACTCCATTGCTGCTTGTGTAGCTCAAAGGCTGGCTTCTTCTTCTCTTGCTCCTGGATCTTCTCCCAGGTTTCTTCTTCTATTTACTCTCTCTGATGCTAGCCCCACTTGTCCTTTTTCCTGCCTTGCTGTTAGCTATTTGGTTCCTTATTAGATCAATCGGGTGTTTTAGACAGGCACAGTAACACAGCTTGACAGAGTTAAACAAATGCAATATAAAAGAATGCAACACATTTTTTTACATCATTAAACAACTCTTTCACAGCATAAACTTGAAATAATATTCTTCAACATTTTTTTCTAAATAAAATGAAAGGATTTAACTTTAGCATAGTATGACTATATACAAGAATAATTATCAAATAAGAATTACATCTACAATATTCAGTTCTTTTGTATTGAACAAATTCAAAGAGAATATTACATTATCTATCTTACCTTAATGATTCCAAAGTTTTACACCTAATTTTCTTCCTATAATAACTAAGGAAAACTACAACTATAACCATAGAGTCTTCCGGTTCATCAAAGGTGTCAGAAGGATATAATATTATCTGTGCAAACAGGAAATACATTATAAGCATCATCCAAAACTCTAGAAATTACAGATACATCTGACTGAATTGTTACTCAAAGTTCTTCTGCAACATTGTGGCATTCATGTTCAGTCAATAGGCCTAGAGTATGTGGCAGACTTATCAGTGAAGCAGGAATCTTGAAAGACTATTCTGTCTTATTTTGGCAAAGTTCAGCAGTCACTTTCCTTTGGGTCGTGCATGTCTAGTCTGCATAGCACACAGTCAAGCAGTCAAAACAAAAAGTTTCTTGACCAAATGACGGAATCTTGCTACAAAGAAAACAAACTCCTATAGAGTTTGAGTCCCATCATCTCTGCAGCAAATTGGTACTGCCAGGAGCAGATGTGTCTCTTTGTCATGAAAAACCTTAGGTTATTAATCATCTTAAATGCCATATTCTGTAAGTCTTTGAAAATCAAATATTTCTGTCTAACCTTAAAAATATACCTAATATGACTAGAGGTTTTACTATTATACATTAACTACTTATCTCATTTCTTAATTATACATTACATTTTAAAATCAGCTGCATAAGCACAAACCCCAAACAAGAATATATATATATATATATATATATATATTGCAACAAAATTAATTTTAAATTTGTGTCACTATACCAAAATTCATGCCAATGCAAAATTCTGAGATTAATAGTTGTCTTTTAATCTTATATTCCTTTATTCCTCTACACCAAACATCCATGACCAACCAAATAACTAAAGACAACCCACACCCTTGGGAATGTGGGTGCCAATTTCTGTGGTCTTTAGGGATCCCTAAAAAAAATTGAGATAAAGACCAAGTCCTGGGAAGAACAGCAGTAACCTTTGTTGATAGATATAACCTGCTAAGATTCAGAAAATCTCCCCTGATCAAACCTGTCTCATCTCATCTTTGAAGGAATCCACAGACTCTTGTCTTTCATGGGAACAAAACTCAAAAACATTTTTTCTATTTGACAAATACATATATATATTTTACTTCTTTTATGAAGTTAACTTAGCCCAAAAGTATCTAGGTTGGCTCAATTTAGCAGTCCTGTGTTGACAGAGATTTCTATCCAGCCAGGTCCTGCAGCTGTTCAGTCCCAACGAAACACACAGAGGCCTACATTAATTACAAGCTGGTTGGCCTATTAGCTCAGGCTTCTTATTAACTCTTATATCTTAAAGTAGCCCATAATTTTTGTCTGTTTTAGCCACGACTTGGTACCTTTAATCAGTGAGGTGTTCTCATCTTGCTTCCTCTGTGATGACTGCAGACTGACTCTTCCTTCTTTCTAGAATTCTGCTGTTCTTGTCACCCTACCTCTACTTCCTGCCTGTTCACCCTGCCTATACTTCCTGCCTGGCTACTGCCCAATAGGCACTTTATTAAAACAATACAAGCAACAGGGTACAAGACCATTGTCCTACAGCAGTCCTGCTCACAATCCCATGTCTCCCAGAAGTTGTGTTTTGCTCAACAGTATTCAAAAATTTCAACATCAACACAATACTATGTAGGATCCAGACTCCCTGTGTGTTTCCCACTTTATGTGGCATTTTTCTTTTGTACCACTTTTACTCTCTCTTAAAAGATTTTACTATTATTTTTAAACTATTCATTTCTTTCTATGACTGTCCATACCCCTTTTCTTTCTTTCTTAATCCTACACACCATGGAAAAGACACTGGAACCTGTTTAGAGGCTTTTTTTCACCTGGACCTCTCTTTTCTGTGTATCTTTTAGAATTTTTTTGAGCATGTAAGTAAATTTTAAACAGCTAAACTA
This sequence comes from Microtus pennsylvanicus, assembly GCF_037038515.1. Classification (NCBI taxonomy): domain Eukaryota; kingdom Metazoa; phylum Chordata; class Mammalia; order Rodentia; family Cricetidae; genus Microtus; species Microtus pennsylvanicus. The sequence continues at coordinate 115,895,238 of NC_134580.1, read as the reverse complement.
CAGTGGGTCCTCCTGCTCTAGTGGCTGACTCTGCCAGCTTCTCAGTTCCTGAGAGCCAAGCCCAAGCTCCCATCCTATTTGGAAGTACATAACCAGGAACCGTATTCAACCTTCCTAGCTGTAGGAAGCTGGTACCTGCTTTGCCATGACAGTTTTTTACTCAGCTTGGCGTTTATATTTAGCACTGCAGTAAGAACAGCAGTGCCTCTTAAAGGAGAGGTGTCCTCTTTCTTTCTTTTTTTCCCCGTCAGCTTTCTCAGGCTCTGCATGAAAATTCAAATCCCACATTGGCACGCTAAACATGTAGTTGGTTGTTTTCTGCTCTTTTTGCTGTTTACTCCTTTGGGAGCCTGCCCACCCAGCTCCCAAACAAGTTACACATGGAAGCTTATTCTTTCTTATAAATGCCTGACCTTAGCTTGACTTGTTTATAGCCAGCTTTTCTTAATTTATCCCATCTATCTTTGCCTCCGGGCTTTATATACCTTTCTTTTCTTCTAATTCTATTGCAGGTTGTGTAACTGGGTGGCCAGCCCCTTCTTTTCTTGCATCTAAATCTTCTCCTCCCAAATTTCTCCTTCTATTTATGCTGTCTACCAGACCCACCTATCCTTCTTCTGTCTTGCTATTCACTGTTCAGGTCTTTATTAGTCCATCTGGTGTTTTAGACAGGCACAGAAACACAGCTTCACAGAAAAAAACAAAATGGACCATAAAAGAATGCAATACATATTTGCGTCATTAAAAAACTGTTCCACAGCAAAAATAAATTGCAACACATCTTAAAATAATATTCTACAGTGTAGCATCAGGAAGAGCAGAATACATACCATTTATAAAGGATCTTTCAAGTTAATTTGTTTAAACCCTGGAAGAAAGTACACAGAACAAGTGAACTGATTTCATAAAGGATACAATGGATGGTAGTGTAAAGAATGCTGGTCCCATTCAACTGAAATTGATACTAGCACCAACGAGACAAGAAACCCTAATAGAGACAAGAAATTGGCTTTCTATAGATCAGAGATGACTTTTGGGGACTGCACACTCCGGACAGTAATTCTGGATGAGAAAAATCCTTAGGGATTATCATAGGTTCTTCTGGAAGAGTCTCAGCATGAAAAGGTAGGCAGGGCAGCACTGGGCTCCCCTAAATGAGGATGAAATTGTGGCCACCCAAGAGTTCCTATGTAAAAATTCACTAACCTGTGTAATTCTAATATATGCATTTTGCTTGAGAAGTTATCTCAAGGCATACTAGAAACAATGATATTTAGAGGCAATGTTGACAGAGGAATAAAAATCTTGGCAGAGAAAGGAAAATAACTGAGAGTGTTATTCAACTACCATATTTATATATGTCCTGAAAGAGAAGGAATATGGGAAGAAGAAAAGAAAGGAGGAGAGAGAAATTCTATTCTTTATTCATTTCTAGAGAATAATGCATGAAACTCATAGTAATGTAGCCTATCAAATACAAAGTGATAGGCTTAGGAGTTGCAGGAAACAGCATGACTATGACAAATGTAAGGTGTCATGTCACAGTTCTCCCGTAAATAAACTACTGGTCAAAACTAATACACATGTTCAAGTAATGATAGCCTGTATCTTATAGTGAGCTGAGAGAAAATACAATGATACTTTACATCTGTGATTGTCATGGAAAATATCCTAGACATCTGATTATAAAGAATAATGAACCTTACTTATTAATTAAATTATTCAAGAAATACCCAAGCTATGTTGTGGGTTGGACTCGCAGCAGATGCAAAGACATCAGCAGAGAAATAACTAAATTTATTTAGAATAAATAAATAAATTTATTTAGAATAACTAAAGAGGACTTATGGTCCTGGAGAGCATAGGGGAAGGCCGAGAGACTGATGGACTGTACCATGAGAATTAAAGCTGTGTAAACAATAAGGAGGGAACAATATAGATTCAGATGTTAGCAAAGATGTAAGAGAAACTGGCTAGAGGAATAAACTCATTGTAAAAAAAAATCAAACTAAAAGGATGTTTTGAGGGTCATGCATCTGGAACAGAGTTTTAAACTCAGTGCTTCCTATTATTTTGGGTTTGATATCGTTTTCCCCACAATCTACATAGATCAAGTACAATACAAGCCAAAGAGTAGTCACCTCGTTACTTGACCCTCAACATTCTCTAAGAAATAAGCTTTCTTCCTTGCCTGATGGTTCCTTTGGCTCCTAGAATCTGTTCTTCCTAGAAGTTCTCACAGCAGGCTGAGAGGATCAAGGAATCAACTGACTTCTGCCTAAAACAGCCTTCAATCATTGGTTGATAAGCTGCACAAACTAACATTTATACACAGAAATGTATGTGCCCCTGTATGTGCTCCCCATGGGGGACAATTCTGAGATCAAAGATACTCTGACTCCCAGAACATTCAGTGGGAACTGGATTGAAAACCCATGGCTTGGACTACTATTATCCTCTTTCCTTGCCCCCTTTCCAGTCTGTTTCTTGGGGTTGCCTTCCTAACTAATTTTGTATACCCATTATTTTTGGTTTTAGATGAACTCAACCAACAACAAAGACAGGATAGCAATGGTTTAGCTCTCACCCCATCACTTCCAACTAAAGAAAACAAAAAGAATAAGAGGCTTGGAGAGAAACTCCCAGTAAAGACGTATTTGAGAAACATGTTCAAAATCACCTCCAACCTGCATAGGAGAGGTCATGGGACAGTTAAATGAGGAAGCTTTGGTGTTCTGCTTGGGAAACATGGCACCTGATTGTGGAGGTCAAATTGAAGCAGGTTTAGTAAAGCAGCATCAGAAAAATAAGCGCCTGATGTGGAAGAAGAAGAGAACTTTAAAGGATCTGGGCCAAGAAAGTACTTAAGAGTAGGCACAAATAATGTCTACTCCAGACATGCATGGTTCCTCCCTACATTATACAATGAGGCTAGATTAGTTGTTGGACTCAGAACTCACCACTTAAGGTAGTGTAAAGGGACCTGCTATCTTTGTTTCACTGGTTCTGGAGATCTGATAACACTCTTGTATGTCAAACACTTCATCACTGAACCATCTTCTGAGCCCAAGTCCTAAACTTCTGATGATTAATTTCAGCTATCACCTAGACTGGATTGAGACGTGCCGAAGATATTGGTAGAATATGCTAGATGTGTGTATGATGGCATTTCCATCACAGAAAGAATTAACTAAGTGGGGAAGTAATTGCAAAGAATTTAAGATGAGTCACTCAATGGATTAGGGATCTAGGTAGAATAAAGGGATGAAATGAGAAAAATCAGCCAGCTCATCATTGCTCTTTCCATTTCGTGGTCAACCTGATGTGAGCTGCTGTACATAGCATGGCCTCCATCACAATAGGCTGAAATGATGAGCCAAAATAAGCTTTTCCTTGCTATAATTTTTTTTCTCTCTCAGAAATTTTGGTCACATCTACAGAAAGATAACACAGTAGCTGCATTATGGCTGTGTCAAATGCCTTTGATAATTAAAACTTCCTTTCAACTAGTTTGTCAAAACAGTTCATTTTACTTTTTATTTAAAACTTTTGCCTGAAGCAGAAACAATTTGCTAATAATCTAAAATTTGAAAAAAAAACCTCACTTTTTAAACTAGAAAAATTAAACCTTATCAGGTTATACTCTAGTGAATGTAGAAATGTTTTTTAATATTAAAAGAAACAAGAGCGCTGCCATACATGGCCTACATAGAACACATGTGGAAGATAGCCCAAGAATGTTGGAAATAGAGCAATGAGAAGAAAGGATCAAGCCCGAATTCATTGACTCTGAGCTGGAATCAACAATCATTAGACACACTGAGCCTGTTATGGCACTTCCCTTGCCTCTCTCTTTCTCTCCCTCTCTCCCTATGCAGCCTGGCTCTAAACTCTTGGTTCCTCTGTCTCAGATTCTCAAGAATGGAGTGTTGTGCCTGGCCTCTGAAATTATTCATGACTTAAGGAAAACTTCTCCAGCTAAAGACAGAGAACAAGGATGTGAGCGTGGTTGATCAAAATGGGTATATATGAAATAGGTAGAAACTGAGATAATTTGTAAATCGGCAATATTTTGCCAAGAACAAAAAATACAACTATTCCTCTCCATCTTACTACAGTGTGGAGTGGCATTTTCTCTCGTGGTTTCCTTTAGCTCCTTTGCATCCAAGGCCATGATTTTCATCTGTTCCTGATTCCACCTTTCGTGGGTTTGTTCTTTGTTCTCTATCAAAATCATAAATTGTGTTTTTTTATATATTTGTTTTATTGGTGCTTTCAAAACCTACCTTTTAGAGTCATTTCCTCTTCCGCTTTCCCCCATTTGAAATATTTAAAATTTCCATTTCCTTAACTATTATTTAATTTTGCTTCTCATATTTGTATCAATATGAAACATTACATCCCCAGGCAACTTTCTCTGTAATGATGAAAGTTATTAAGGCTGTACATTTCTGAATAAAGCTTTCATGTATTCTCAGCCTTTGTCTGGGGCTGTTGTTTTTTATTGCCTCCTTGACAGATTTTAATTTCCTTTTTGATCAAAGATTGCCTTGCTGTGTGCTTCTTTATTGTCAATCATTATGTTTGTTTTTTGTTGCTATTTACTTTATTCTAATTTTATTGGCTTATGACCAGACAATGAAGCTTATAAAAAAATGTACACTTCCATATTTATATAGGTCCCTTACACCTCCAGTGGCCATATAAGTAACCAACACTTAAAAAATTAAAACTACAGAAATAGGCTGGAGATGGGTATCTCAAAGGTACAAAACAGCAATGGCCTAGTGTGTGCAGCCTGCCTTTTATCCTTTGTGATGCAATGTGTGTGCAGAGGCTGTTGTTACCGTTTCTAAGTTCCAGCAATATTTCCCAACCACATTCGAAGGTTAAAGTGTTGAATATATCAACTTACTGCCTATGTTTTCAGGTCTTTTCTTTTTCTTTTTGCTTTCAGTTCTGAAAGAAATACACAAATGCTTCTAGCTTGATTTTATTTTGACAAATTCCATTTGCTTTTAGCTTTGAGCAGCTCTGGGATTGCCTCACAACATCTGTGGCTTTCCATCGATACCTGTGTAATGTCACTGTATAGTCCTATTTAGCCCTGTCTAGGACCCTTGACTTCCATTTTGCTGATGTTAATATATTTACTTTTATTTTAATTTTCCTCATTCTGTATTCATTTGTTATTTTAAATATTCTTTGCAAATGATATCTGGCTCTTCTTTGTTAAGAGATATATTGCCTGTCACTTTTATGACAGGGCTTTTGGTTTTATATTTTATTCAGTGACTGATGGATTCTAAAGTGTTGCTTTTATTTTATTTCAGATGTATTGCAACACTTGTCATTTTTATCTTTTTCATTGTTCTACTTTTCTTGTTTATTCTCTTTCCCCTTTTGCAGAAATTGGATTATCCATTCCTCTTTGGCATTCAGATTATTTTGTATACTCTTAGTCTAAATAATTAGATAGTAATCATCTGCTCTTCATCAAAGAGGAGTTCACATGGCTAGCAAGATGGTTCTTCGGGTAAAGGCTCATAGCATGAAGCCCGACTCCCTGTGTCTTATCCCCTATGCCCACATTAGTGAAGTAGAGGAGAAACTTCAGTAAGCTGTCTTCTGACTTCTACATGCTTGCCATAGTACATGCATAATCCTCTATTTCCCCAACACACAAATAATATTTCAAAAGAACAGTTCACCACCCTAAAAGAGAGTATCACTACTTGCTTACCACTTTACTGTGTCCGAAAACATGAGATTAAAGAACGTCTACTTACACCCTCCTCCCCTCCTTCCTTAATTTCACTAAGGAGGAGGGGAAGTGCTCTACTACCCCTTAGTGATCATTTCTCCAAGGCTAGATGAAAGAGGCACATACTATACCTCTCCCTTCCTACCATCCCCCCTACACAGCAGGCTTGTTATGCGAGTCATCATTACAGTTTTTACATATCTCAGTTTTTCCATTTACTGTCAGTGTTATGATTTACAACAGAAGTGAACCTACTGATGTGGAGGACAGCAGCTGGTAGGGGACAGAAGATATGCCATGCAGGGAGAGCTTGGGTATGGAGAAGGTATTGGGAGAGTATAAGGGTAAGGAGGTATGGGGGGGGGGAGAGAAATGGAGGGACAGAGAGAGAGGAAAGAAGAGAAGGGGAGAGACAGGATGCTGCCTCTTCAGAAGCACAAAGGGGGATGAGGAGGGGGGAAAAGAGGGGAAAGTGGGTGGAGCTTATCTCTTAAAGGAACAGGGTTTTGACAGGGAAGGCCAGCAACATTTTAACATTCAGAATGCTATCTTCTCAGCATGTTTCTCAATAAGTTCTGAGAGTTTTTTTCAAATAGATTCCTAATTACTTTCTCTCCTCAAATCCCTTCTGTTTGCCTTACTAGATGAATGATATCTAGGCTGGCTTTAAGTTGATGTTATGTAAACAAACTCTTCCCTCTCTCGTTGATGATGATATTTTACAGTGATTTTCTTCAGGCTTAGAAAATGTTTGCCATTTTTAGAGGACAAGTTTTCCACAATACACCTGTAGGTATGTGTTCGTCTGAATTTTATTCAGTTTGAATCATGGTGGACATTTGAAATTTGTGAGTTCAGGTCTTCATTAGTTCTAGAAACTGCTGTTTTTATTTTTTACTCTTTTCTTTGACAGCCCCTTTCTTCTGTAGTTTCCATTACTGACATTTATAGTCACTGCCTATCCTGTGCCTTTATTCCCTGGCATCTTCTTTGAATAGACACTGAGCTTGCCAAGTTCACATACTTGGCCTTTCCTTTTACTAACTTAGTTTCCAGCAGCTATTTTCTCCTCAAATAGATAGATTCAATACAGTATACTCATATCTTAGCAGTGTGTTAAGCCCCTGCCTTCTACTCCAGTGAGTCCTTCTCATTGAGTACAAGTTTTGATAATTTCGCCTCATCTCTGGCTTGATGGATTTCCACAGATTGGTTAATATCACTTTTTTTGACCAACTGGAATTTGGGTGCCCTTCCCAGTGTACCTCAGCAGGACCTATACAGAGTGGACAACAAAGGTCTGCCTGCCCCCTATGGGCTTCAAGATGAAGCAAGCAGAGGTGCACCTTTTCATTCTCTCATTACACTGTTCTCTCTCTCATCCCAAGGAAGGATGCTCTAATGAACTGCTCAGCATTCTCTCTGTTTGCCTTTGCAAATTTGGAACATTCTGACTGACATGATTTCCAACATGCTCGTAGAGGACCACAAACCATTACAGTAAGCTTTCCCCAAATATTCTTGTTTTTAAGTCTTTGAGTAGGTTCCGATTCTGTTCTCCTTGTACTTAGTAAGATAGTAAGTCAAAAGACCCATGGCATTGTCTGTGTCCTGGACCTCAGAAGATAGAGCCAACTTATCTATTTGCTGCTTGCTTTGGGAGAGAAAGAAAGGTTGGACTTTGGGAACCATGTGTAAGGCCACCATGCCACAGTGCCCTGGAAGACTGTTATAGTCATAATGTTATAGTGATATACAGGGATAACAAACAAAAAGAACACTATAGTCAGCTGACATGGGCAGAATCCAACCATTAATCACAAGGACAGGCAAAAGATTAGGGGTCACTTCATCTGTCAAAAATCTAAAAACACTACAAAATGTACTTAATAATTTGCTGTGGGATAATGGTTTTACCCTATAAAGATTTGTTTCTTGTATTTGTTTAATAAAATGCTGATTGGCCAGTCAGGAAGTGTAAATGGGGCAATGAGAACAGGAGAATTCTGGGAAGAGAAAGAGGCAGTCTCCAGTTGTCACCCAGGCACAGAGGAAGCCAGATGTGACTGCCCCACCAAAAAAGGTACCAAGCCACATGGCTAAGACAGGCAAGAATTATGGTCTAATATAAGTTATAAGAGATAATAAGAAGCCAGAGCTACTAGGCCAACCAGTTTATAATTAATGTAGACTTTTGTGTGTTTATTTGGGACTAAATGGATGTGGGACCTGGTGGAACAGAAACCTCAGTCAACAATAATTCCTGACTAGTGTATTTCTATCTTTTCCATTTCTTTCTTTTTTCATTCTTTCCTAATAAAGGTGCATTTTTCATCAGTGATAGAGAGTAGTGTTTCTTGACTAACACGAAAAGTGAGGGGTTTTTTTGTCTGAATTATATGGGCCATTTCAAGATCATCTCATTATTTATTCATTTATTTGGTAAATATTTATTCGGCATCTGTTACATCCCAGACCTTTGCCAGCATTCAAACAGTGTTTGACTTGACTGAGTGAGCTGTGGATATTTGTCTATTTTCAGCTGAATAACCCACTTATCATTCTTTACTTTCCCTCTTCTTAAAGATAATCCAATTATCTCTTGGGAAACTGCTGTTTCAGTTTGTTTCAGCCATGATGATGATAGCAAACATTTGTGTCTTGTTCACATACAAAAGGGCTTGAAGTATTCTGGTTCCTTTTGACTTATGTTTTAGAACCTGGGCTACAAATTCAACTATGTGTGGAATTCTTGAACGACAAGAGTAGATGGCACTACCTCTAGAAATTATAATTTGATTAATCTGTGGTGGAGTCTTCATATCAGGTTCTTATAAACCCCTCACAGGTTATTCTGGCATACAGTCAAGACCATTAGAGGGACTGTGATGTCTGATTAGCCAGGTAGATTCTCAACTATAGCCTCGACTATAATAATGAATAGAAGAACCATTCCCCAGCAGTCCCCAAACAAGACGATGGGCATCCTTTGCTTTATATTACCTCTGCACCTGCCATTCTAATCTTTGGGGATCCCCATACTCTATCAACTAACACTCTTTCTACCAGGTAAGGTGGCAGTCATTTCCGTTGCTTACAGATAGCACATGTCAACAAAAAGAAGCCATAAACTTGTCATTAATCTATAAAATCTGTTTGTGACTCAGACTGCTGGAATGGTCAAGCTCTCAGAACTCAGTTTCAAGTTCAAAAAAAGAAGAGAAAAGAAAAAAGAAAAGGAAAGAAAGGAAAAAAGGAAGGAAGGAAGAAAGAAAGAAAGAAAAAAAGAAAGAAAGAAAAACAGAAAAGGGAACTGTCCCACTGGTTCAAATTTCACATTGATACTTTCAGATTCATTTACTGCTTGTATATCCAGTACCATAGTTTAAATAGCTTTCTTCTTTCTCCCTCCCTCCCTCCCTCCCTCCCTCCCTCCCTCCCTCCCTCCCTTCCTTCCTTCCTCCCTCCCTCATTCCCTCCCTCCCTTTCTTTCTTCTCTCTCTCTTTCTTTCTCTTTTTCTAAGAAACATATAGACAACTGAAAGAGCAACACAGAGTCACATGGGAAAACCAGAAAGCAGATAACCAAAGAGAACAAACCCCCGAGAAACATCCCACAATGCTAGACTAAGAGAATGCAAGCTTCTGCTTAGAGAAGAAACATCTGAAAGCTACGTTTCCATGACACATTTACATAGAGACAATGTTGAAAGTAGAATAAAAATAACACAGGATGCTGCAGTTTCCTGTGGGCCTCTTATTATCTCTTTGTTTAGGGCAGGTTCCATAGAAGCACTAGGTTTATTCAGGACAGATCTCTCAGGATGGAAAGACTTGAAAAAGAGTGGGAAGGAGCAGAATAAATAGAGCTGTGATCTCAACTAGAGTCCACCCTCAGCGTGATTCCGCTGGGAAGCTATGGTGTGTGAGCAAGAAGGACAACATGGAAGCAAGTGAGCGGGTACTTAACTATATCCTCACATCAGTTCTTTGTTGGTAAGCTCTTAGACAAGTTCTCCAGAGAAGTGAGCAGTCATAGGTTCTTACCAGTTGCCTCTGGTTGTAGCTGGGAGGTGTCACTAAGGGTGGTATAAAGGCAACTTTTACACCTGAACAAATGTGACTTTACCAGGCCTCGGTATTTCTCTCCTTGAAGAGCAACAAATGATATATCCACAGGGAAAGAACATTAACACTGAAGTATTCTGTACACCAAGAAACAGTCTCTGCCTTCCTCCAAACCTGTTGCCTTTAAGCAATGGCACTTGAGTAATCACACTTTCCTTAAACTTTGATTGCAGTAAGAATGCATCGTGGGACGCTGCCCAAGCTCTCTCTAGTGAATGACTCTACACCCATGCATATACAGGTAGCGCTAAGTCGATTCAATGGAATTATAAAACAGAGCACATGAATTGGGAGGGAAATTGGACAAGAGGGGTCTGGTTTTGATTAGGACATCTTAGATGCATGTATTAAATTCTCAACTAAAATGCTGTCTTGTAAATATTATTTTGAATGCTTTGGAAAATCTGTGTTTAGCAAAAAAACAAACAAACAAAAAACAAAACAAAAAAAACTTAATCCTTAACTGAACACAGGAGATGTGGGCTTTGATTCTGCTCCTGACTTTGGATAAGTGGTTTGCCCTCTCTCTGGATTTTGCCGTCTTCATCACCATCTTTATTTAAAAAGGCATATGGTCAGAGTCCAAGTTACTTTCAGACTCTGAAAACTTGTGATTTGAGTTATCACTTCACACAGGGAGGAGGCTGAGCTGACTTTTTGTTTACAGGGGACAAGTTTTGATCTTGACACCTTAATATAAAACAAGAGAAAGAAATGTAGTTGCTGCCCTCTCCTCCCCCAACTGCCAAAGATGGTGCGGCTTTGTTTGGATATGGGGTCTCTGATACGGCATATTGAATGTGTCAATGCCATGTGATTTATTGTGCTTCATAACATTTGGGAACAGATATTTGGTATTTCATCCAAGGAAAGCAATTTTCAGAAACCTTTTAGAAGGTGGCTGGAGCATCAGTAATCGGTGCCATTTCTTTATGCCAACATTTCCTTAAAGCGGCACAATCTTTCATTTTAATCATCTCTCTCAGCAGGTTCCTTCCAGGGCGCAGGAGCAGGGCACCCACCCCTCAGAAATGAGGTTCTATTTTTAACAGCCACCAGCCAACAAACTCCCTATTAATCGTGTGAAATCTGCTCAGATGGCTGCTCTCCTGGGTTCTTGTGTCCCACACCCCCCACTCCACTCCCCATCTGCACAGCCCTCCCCTGAAGATATTTTTAGTTCTAGCAGCTAGCTACATCCTTGAGAATTACTAGGCGGATGCTATACTTCGTTTCTAAATAAACATTTTAGAGATACGGGTTTTCATTCCTGATATTTTCAAAAAGATTAAGTGTGCTGCTTCTTAAACAAGGCAGTATTAACTAAGGAGCAATCTGGACTTGGAGATCTTTATCTTCCTGGGAACTTCTTTCTAGCAAAGAGTAATACTCCATTGTTCAGTGATAGTCTTCTCAAGGTAGTCTGGAGAATCAACTTTGGGGTGGGAAAGTCCAACCTTTCGCACTGCATACATTTTCTCTGAGTTTTCCAATTTGTGTAAGTAAATGCAGGCTTCTCTTTAAAGCTCTGAGATAGGACACAGAACTTACACTTAAGGACCAACATGCTATAACACCGAAGTTATCACCATCGAAATATTTTCAAAGCACCTGGAGGATTCCAAGAAATAGCATCTACAATAAGAATTTCTCTTAGCACAAACTGCAGTGTTTAATCACCCAGTCTCCATAAAAGAAACCATATTGCCTATTATGTTATTAGCTATTTGAGGGTTATGGTTTTTAATAGGCTATTTGTGTGTATAGGAAAAAGACATTTCTAAGAAAAAGACAGTGTAGTCTTTTTCCAACATTCTTTCCTTGATCTTACTAGATATTTATCACATAAACATATATACATATCTTTAAGCAAATATTCATAATATATATATATATGATACACACACACACACACATGAAAAATGATCCTTTAGTTTTTTCTCGAGTATTTTTCTCTATCTAGTGATTTGAATGAAAATGGCCCCCACAGGATTATATATTTGAGAGCTTAGTCCCCAGTTGGTAGAACTGTTTGGGAAGATTTAGGAATTATAGAGGAGGTATATCACTGTGGACCGGGCTTTGAGGTTTTGGTTTCAAAAAACTCTTGCAATTTTTTTGTGTTTTCTCTTGGCCTTGTGGTTGTGAGTCAAGATGAGAGCTCTCTGCAGCTTCCTCAGTCTGCTATAACGGACTCTAACCCTCTGAAGCTGCAAATCTAATTAAACAGTTTCTTCTTATAAGTTGCTTTGGTCACGGTGTTTTATCACAGCAGGAGCAGACAGGAGAAGATGGAACCAGGGAGCAGTGTCTGCTGTGTCAGGCCTGACCTTGCTAGTTTGTTTTAGTGCGAAGTGAACGACTGGTAATTTGGATGAGGAAAGCCTAGGAATGATGCGCCGGAGCTTAATAGCCCAGGCTAGTAGGAATCTGGAAGACGGTAGTGACAGAGAAAACTGGGGTGGAAGTTCAGGACAAGAGGCTTCATAAGAGAAGCATATTAGTGACTGAACTAGAAACCTTCCTTAAGATATATTGGCAAAGAATGTGGCTGCCTTTTGCCCTTTTCCTAGGAATTTTCTTGAGTCTAAATTAAAAGGTAATGGGTTAAGAAGATTTCAAGACACCTTACCACTGAAAGTTGTGTGGTTATTGTTATTCATTCTCATGCCGGTCTAAGAAATACAAAATACATATTTTACAGAGAAAAAGCGCATCAATATATTTAATGTTAGATTCAAGGCTTATTCTGGACGAGACAAGATTAAAGAGTGACCTGATTTGAAATGAAATAAAGGCAGGGATACCTTCAGGGCAAGAACTGACCCAGCTAAGAAAAAAACCTAAGAAATATTTTTATTCTTGAAAAGGAACAATGAATCAAAGCTGCTACAGATGTGATTCAAGGATGTCAGGGTTCATCTTAAGTTGTTAGTCCAAGTCCACAGTGCAGTTCATGTGGTTCTGGTTTGAAGTTATGAAAGATACCCCGGTAAAAGTGTTATTGAATCTTCCTGCATGGTTAAGGAGAACCACTGAGACCAACCATGTGGCAGAGGGGTCCCGGTAAGGAGGCCCTGAAAAGCCATTGAGCAAAGCTATGAAAATGAAGCCTAGATTGCATTGGAGATCCCAAGATGTTAGAGATGCCAGAGCTATTGGATTTTTCCAAGGAGCGTTTCACCCAGGGAGTGGAACCAGCCCAGGGGAAGAAGAGTGGTTCAATCAGTAAAGCCCTAAGGGACTACCCATTTAAACCATTCAACATCAGACACAGAGGAATTGGAATCTGCACTGCTGGCTTTCAATCTCACTTTGGTATAGTATTTGGTATACCTCCATTCCTCCCTTTTGGGAATGATAACCGTATGTTGGAAGCATGCAGCTTGCTTTTCAGTTTTATGGGGGAGGGTGACAATAAGAGATTGCCTTGAGTCTCAGAAGAGAATTCGAACGCTTAATCTGTGTTGAGACTGTGAAGGAGTATAAGATCTTTGAGTTGGACTAAAAGCATTTTTTTGCATTATGTTATGGCCATAAACTTATGGATGTCGGAGAGTAAAATATGGTAACTTAAATGAGCATAACCCACATGGGTTCATATTTTTGAATATTTGGTCTTTAGATATTGGAACATTTTGGGAAGGGTTAGTATGTATGAAGGATAGAGGAGGTGAACCACCACTGGCAGGTTCTGAGGTTTCAGAACACTCTTGCAATTCCCAGTATTCTGCTATATGGTTATGGATCTAGAGGTGCGCTTGTAGGTGTTCCTTTGGTTAGCTATCATGGACGGTCTGAAACTTAGCACTTTTTTTCACAGTGTGCTTTTGTCCTGAGGTTTTATCACAGCGAAGTAACTTTAGAAAAGTAACTTTATCACAGAAGAGTAGCAAAGACAGTAACATTATTTTTATTTTTTCATTAATTACAATTGAAAGACATTTTTTAGCCAATCCTCAAGTCTGTCTTCTTATTCATAAATAGTTACCTTATATTCTTTTATCTGAATGAATCAGAATCTGTACCATCAGTGATGATAACAGATTTCTAATTAATAGGAAAGATAAGAGGTTCTGGGTTTGTATAGACTTTGTGGCAAGTTATTGTTTTATTTTTGTGTTCCTTAGAAATCTTGTTTTCATTTTTTAAAAAATAGTCTCTTCTCTTTTCCCTTCTTCATTGTCCCTTCTCAAATCTTTAGCAAATCTATGTAATTTCTGTTAATATTGGTCTAAAAAAATCAAACTCCTTCTAAAGGTTAGTTTGCCATAAATAAATAAACTGAAATATCATGAGTGTTTAGCTAAGCAGTGTTTGTCTCCATGCTTTATATTTCCTGGGGAGTCTCCTTGTGACCAGTACAAAAGTCTTGCATTTGTTCTAGTTCAGAGCCCACAATCTATTTTCTGGGCACTGTTCTGTGAAGCACAGGAGGGATGTGTCATCTGCAGCATGAAAGCTTTGATATTTGTCAAACAATGAGCAGCAAGAGGTGATGGAGTGGGACCGCAGCAGGAATCCGATGCGCGTGCAGCCTGGCTGTCAGGAAGCCCGGGACTTCAGAACTTTGGGCATCCATGCTAACTGCATCTTCAATTCTTTTTTTTCCTGGATGTATCTTACAGTTCTGGAGTCTTTTGTGCATTGCCTGCATTGGCAAATTTGGGGAAGAGCTTCCTCCATGTGCAGGCAGATGGCTGGCACATCTGTTTTCCTGAATCTTGGTTCAAAAAAAAAATACCAATGAATATAGTTATTCCCTTACTCGAGATCTCTTTGAGGTTTTGCATCTTTCCTAGAGAACACAGGAGAGAACTACCGATATTAGTTTATTTTAGAACAGCATGTTTACATTAATTGACTATATTTTAGGGCCTGTTGAGTAGTTTTCTTAGTTTTGCATGACAATGGTATAGGTTAAGTAGTTAAAATAGAACCCGAGGTTAAGAATTTTTTGGACAGATGAAAACCTGTGCGGGAGCGAAACAAATAAAAGTGGGCAGGAGAGGAAGTCAGGAAAACCCGGGCTTAGGCCCGATGCCACTAGAAAGTTTCCGAATATGTGGTTGTCATTGAGGTCACAAGATTTTCTTTTCTTATCTTCAGATTGTGGCTCTGACACTGGGGAAAGAGAAAATCTCCAGATACTTCCAGGCAGATTCTTGAGGGAGCAATTCTCTTGAGAGGCTGCCAACTGTTTGCAGCAGACACTGATGCGGAAGCACCTCATTGGAGCGGAGCTATGGGTACATTACCTGGTCTCTGGGTAGGGCTATGCAAATGCAGTCTATGACAGAGGTAACTTTACTTTTTCGTGTGTGATTTGAATGATTTGCATTTCTTTTGCTAACCGGCAACTCTGGCTCAAGTACGGTACAGAATAGAAGTCATTTGAATGGAAATCCTTCTTTCATTTAGCTTCATGAGTGCTTTAGTTTACACTATTGGCTATTGGCCACAATGGGAGCTCATGTTCCTATGTGGTTGCAGTTATGTTAGGATCATTTCCTTATACTTGTAGTTTTTGAAACAATATTATGAAAGGGTATTACATTGTTTTCAAACATCTCTACATTAATTTATTTGTTACATTAGTTTCTTATATGGCATTGGTTACTATTCACATGCAGAAATATCATTGTATTCCAAGAACTAACCTCACTTAACCCTAATGTAATGGTCTGGTCTGCTTGGCCCCTCTAAGAGACAAGCCATGCCTTTCCCCCCACAAGAGGCAGCTTCTGTCTCTCCCTTCTCCCCACTTCTCCCTTTTCCACCCTTCTGTTTCTCATCTCTCTCTCATCTTGCTCTCTCTCTTTCTCTTTCTCCATTTCTCTGCTCTTCTTCCTTCTCCCCTTCCCTTCCAGAACCCACTAAATAAATATCCAACCTCACTCTGTATGGCATGACTATCCATCTGTCTCTCTCAACTACTGCCCACCACATAGCTCCCTGCCAGGAAACAGCCACCTTTGGTGACCTGAGTCATGGTCTCATGGTGTGCCCATCTGTCTGTCTCTCCTTGTGGGAGTGATTATCCCCTTGAGGTCTCTCACCCACCATGCAGCTCCCTGCCTGGGACTCATGGCCTGCTGAAGCTTCTTGGGGAACTGCACAGTCCCTGCCTGAGACTGGCTGCTCTTAGGACCTGCTGCCCCTTGCCTGCCCCTGCTTTGGGACCTGCATAGTGGTCTCATGGCCCACTGCCCACTGTGCTCCTTGGAGAACCTTTAGCATTTTTTTTTACCATTACATCTAGTGGAAATGATCCTTTTAATAAATGATTGGTTGAATTTTTATATCAGTATTCATATATTGACCCTAAAATTTTCTTACCTTTTTAAAAATGATTTTGATAATGGGATAAAGTTGGTCTCACATAATCATTTTGGAAAAATTATTTTCTTTTTATTTGTGTGTGTGTGTGAGGAGAATTTCTCCAGAATTTATTTTAACTTTTCTTTAGTAGAATTTTCCAGTAAAGACATCTGTTCTGGAGTTTTCCTTCACTGAGATGTCTTTAATCAGCTGTTCAATAATTTTACTAGTTACAGGTATGTTCAATTCCTTATTTATTCATAATTCAGTATTGGTGTGTTTTACATTCTTGTGAATCTATTGTTGTGGTTTTATTGCTCAAATCTTTTATCTTTATAAGTATTTATTTTTAAACATTTTACTCTCTTTTATGCTATTGTAGATACTATTTTTATTTTTCTAGATTATTAAATTTGTTATTAAATACTGGCAGAACCTTCTAACAGTCGCTGTAGTTTTGTAGCATTCATTGTAATTTTTCCTATCATTTCTGATTTTTTTGCTAGTTGATTCTGTTCAATTTTTCTTGGTCTAGTTATGGTATTGTCAACTTTTAAATCATTTCATAAAACCAACTTATGGGTTCAATGGGCTTTTAAAGTGTTCTTCTATTTTCTTTATTGTTTTCTGCTGCTCTATCTTTTTCCATTGGCTAACTATGGGTTTAATTTCTTCTTCTTTTTCTAGTTTCTTATTGTCTTAAGATCTTCTTTGGTCTAGAATATAGGTATTTCTTGATATAATATCTAAGTATTGTTTGTATTGCATAACAAAAGTTTGATGTGTTATATTTTTATTTATCTCAATTTGTTTCTAATTTCCCCTGAGGTATATTTTGTCTCAAGAATGAGCTATTTAACTTCCAAATGTTTGAGGATTGCAATTTTTACTTCTATTTTGTTTTTGTTAGGTAACATATTTGATTTGTTTTTTGTTTTGTGTGTTTGTTTTTCAAGACAGAGTTTCTCTGTGTAGCAGTCATAGACATCTTGAAACTTGTTTTGTATACTAGGCTGGCTTTGAACTCAAAGAGATCCACTTGCATCTGCCTCCTGAGTGCTGGAATTAAAGGTATGTGCCATCACACCCAGCCAGGAAACATATTTGATGTAGATTTCAGCCTCCTTGAATTTGTTAAGACTTCTTTCAAGCATTTAGGTTGTCTTGTGCTGGTAATTTTGTATTGTGTTTTTAGGTGGAATGTTCTGAATATGAGTTTCACGTTTAATCTGATCACAATAGTTGGTCCTTTAGTTCCTTATTATTTTGTTTGTTAAGTTATTTTATCAATTATTGAAAGAACTGTTTTATCCACTATTTAAGCCTATGGGTAGAGCAATATTGTCTCTCTTGATTTCTTGCTGAGGTGCGTATAACAACATAATGGTGCTGTTTCCCTGCTGAGGTGACACATTTGTTATTTTATAATGCCCACCTTTTTTCTTTCTCAGTTTTTGAACTATAATCTATCTTGTTTGATGTAAATATGGCCATTCTTTGTCCCTTTTAATTACCACTTGCATGGAAAAAATGTCCAACTTTGATGTTTGAGTCTGTTTTATCATAATATCTAAAATGAACCTCATAGATAATATATAGTTTTGATCTCATGTGGTAATTCTTGCATTCACTGAAAGCTTATTTTTAATTCAGAATTTAGTTCATTTACACTTAAAACAACTATGAACATGAAATACTTATTGTAATCTTTGTTCATTATTTTCTTGTGTCTTATATTTTAATTTTTTCTTCTCCAATTACATTTTTGATATTTTTTATTTTTGTACTGACATTTTTGATTTCTTTCTCATTTCCCCTTGTGTATCTTCCATGTGTATTTTGGTTGTGGTTAGACTGGAGATTATATAACATCTCCATCTATGGATGAATAGATAAAGAAAATGTGGTACATTTACATACAAGTAAATATTACTCAACTATAATGAAAG
The DNA here is from genome assembly GCF_037038515.1 of Microtus pennsylvanicus. Classification (NCBI taxonomy): domain Eukaryota; kingdom Metazoa; phylum Chordata; class Mammalia; order Rodentia; family Cricetidae; genus Microtus; species Microtus pennsylvanicus. The sequence continues at coordinate 115,877,076 of NC_134580.1, read as the reverse complement.
TTTGAAGTAAATGGATAAAACCAGGGAAATTATATTGAGTGAGGTTAGTCTTGCCCAGAAAGATTAATGACACATGTTCCCTCATGTAAGCAGATCATAGCTTCAAATCTTTTAAGCCTTACTTGGAGCACAAGTTGAGGCTAGGCAACTAAAAGGGGCCTTTTGGAGAGAAAGTTAAGGATGCAGGAATACTAGATTATACATCAAATGAATTCTTCCAGGCATAATTATTACACAAATAACCTCACAGCAGCTGTGTTTACCCACTCAAAGCCTACACAATATCAAGCCAGTCAAAATTAGAGCATAGATGGGGGAGGGACCCCAAGGCCTAGTCACTGGTACACCTGCAATTAGCATCTGATGATTGCAGAGTTGAGAGAGTCACTCTCCTGTGAGGAGTTGATCATTGGTCGGTTACTCATGCCCCACTGGAAACCTCAACATCCATGTGCATATGGGCATGGTTAACTAGGCTCAAAGAGTTATTAATGACAGAAAACAAAAGGCAGACATGATATTGGGAAGATGAAGAGGACACTTTTATTTACTGATTGATTTTTAGTTTATAAAATTGAAGTCATTCCTTTTATTTTGCATATGTTAGTTTTGCCTGTATTTCCACACGTGCATCATTTGCTGCACACAGTGGTGAGAAGAGGGCATCATATCTACCGAAATTGAAGTTATGGTTGTTTGTGAACCACCATGTAGTTGAGAATCAAACAAAGGTGCTCTGCATAATCAAGAGCTCTCAACTCCTGGGCCATGTCTCCAGCTGAGGCACAGTTTTACCAACTCAACCATCTATATAACCCCTCTCCTTTGTTTTTAGGGGATATTTTTGCCTGATATATTATTTTCGATTGGCACGCATTAATGTCATCAGGGTTTTGAGTGTGTCGTGATACTACCTGTGCTGGTTCTACTTCATGATTCAGTTATTTTCCTGGCCACTGTATGTGATGGTGACTTTTTCATCTCTGCTCCATGATTCTTTCTCTATTTTAATTTCAAATGTTTTATTACACTAAACCTCAGTTTAGTTTAGGTCATTCTTTTTTTATTTTTTATTTTTTTAATTAATTAATTTATTTATTAAAGATTTCTGCCTCCTCCCTGCCACCGCCTCCCATTTCCCTCACCCTCTCCCAATCAAGTCCCCCTCCCTCATCAGCCCAAAGAGCAATCAGGCTTCCCTGACCTGAGGGAAGTCCAAGGGCCACCCACCTCCATCCAGGTCTAGTAAGGTGAGCATCCAAACTGCCTAGGCTCCCCCAAAGCCAGTACGTGCAGTAGGATCAAAAACCCATTGCCATTGTTCTTGAGTTCTCAGTAGTCCTCATTGTCTGCTATATTCAGCAAGTCCGGTTTTATCCCAGGCTTTTTCAGACCCAGGCCAGCTGGCCTTGGTGAGTTCCCGATAGAACATCCCCATTGTCTCAGTGTGTGGGTGCACCCCTCTCGGTCCTGAGTTCCTTGCTCGTGCTCTCTCTCCTTCTGCTCCTGATTTGGACCTTGAGATTTCAGTCTCTGTCTCTGTCTTCTTTCATTGCCTGATGAAGGTTAATATTCAGGAGGATGACTATATGTTTTTCTTTGGGTTCACCTTCTTATTTAGCTTCTCTAGGATTGCGAATTATAGGCTCAATGTCCTTAATTTATGGCTAGAAACCAAATATGAGTGAGTACATCCCATGTTCCTCTTTTTGGGTCTGGCTTACCTCACTCAGGATAGTGTTTTCTATTTCCATCCATTTGTATGCAAAATTCAAGAAGTCCTTGTTTTTTACTGCTGAGTAGTACTCTAATATGTATATATTCCATACTTTCTTCATCCATTCTTCCGTTGAAGGGCATCTAGGTTCATAGCAGCATTGTTTGTAATAGCCAGAACCTGGAAACAACTTAGGCCATTCTTTTCAATCTTAATTTCTTGTGGTTTACTCAATTCCTTTGTTTTTCTGTTTTAGTACTCAAATGTAATCATTTGGACCTTTGTAACATTTGATAAAGTGTGTTTTCAGTGGTCTGGGGCATAATTTCCCAAGTGGTGTGCTGGTCTCATTTCAGGCACTTGCCCTCTTTCTGTATTTCTGGTGGCAGCTGTCACTGTCATTATGTAGAATTTCCAGCCCACAGCAAGTAGCTGAGCACCATGGTTCTCTTCCGCATCTAGGTACACAATGTTCCTGTTACACCAGCATCCCAAGTCTGAATATCAACCACATGTTCCTTAGATTCATTTCCTCTTGCAAAAGAAGCCAGTGATGCAGTATTTTCTCTGACTACAGTATTGAATGCCTTCTGGGTGCAACGAGTCCAGAACTCTTTTCACCAGTCCCTAGGTATCTGCAGGCATCCCTTTGCTATGCAGAGTTCTTAATGGTATAGGACAAAGCCAGTCTCTTGGGTAGCCCTCCCAAAAGCAGAATGCTGGACTTTGTTCCATTCTGCCCTTCCTGGTGGAGAAGCCAAAGGCTGACTTTTATTCCCCACTGCTCCATGCTGGGCTACTTTGGTAGACGAACTGTCATGAACGATACATGATAATTTCCCCTGACTTATTTCAGTGGGTCTGCTTTTAACTTTGGATATGCATGGGGTGATGAAGGTTTTAAGGTGTTTTTTAGAGTTCTCATAAGGGCTTTAATTGTTAGGTTTGCGTGTTCATGAAGAATGTGATCTCAGGTTTTCTTTTCCACTGATTTCTGTGAAGACAGTTTTAAACTAAACACTAGTTCTGTTAAAGAAGAGGAAGGGAATGATATCTGAAGGTTATAAGGACAAGGGGAGATTTTCATAAAATGTAGGAACAGGGGCATGTTTTGTGCTGTTGAGAATAAATTAACTCAGACTAATAGACCGATTATGTATACAAGAGCAGTGACTTTTAAAGCTCTGTGTTCAATGGGAACATATGGCAAGCCTGTGGAAACACAGATTGCTGCACAGAGGGCCAGAGTTTCTGGATGGGGAGGTGGTGAAGTCTGTACTTCTGACAGGCTCCCAGGTCATTCTCATGCAGCACACCACAGCCAGGTTGCAAGGCTGACTTCCTGATGAGGAAGAAAGAAATCTGAAGAAATCAGAACATGAGCTTTGCTCTCTGGTTTTTGCTTTCTTTAGAACATCGAGGGATAAGGCAGTCAAATAGTTCTTTGTTTTTCCAGTTTCCCTGCCTACCAAGGAATGCTTTGACAAGGCTCCATAACCCAAGCTGGGTTTGGGCTGGCACTACTCTTTTCTTACCTTACCTTCCAGAGCAGTTGGGGTCTTCAATAAGCTCAATTATTTGGCAAGAATGTTTTGTTTCACAATCGAGATTTTAGTGTTAGATTGATGAAGAGCCCTAATTTCAGACATTCCCCTCCATCATGTGTGGAAGTGTCCGTGTTGTTTTCATTTTCTCCCATATCAGATGCAGCATCTGAACTCATTGGTGCCTTTTATACCAGCTCAAAATATTATGGTGCTTGCAGGTTTCTTATTTGTCCATGCTTGTTGCCTTTTGTTCGCAGCTTTTTCAGGTGCTTGTGAGGTCCTAATTTTCTCCTCAGGCAGCAGTTTAGAGCAGGTATAGAGACTTCTCTAACAGGTTGAGTGAGACTTGAGAGGAACTCTGAGGACACAGGCCTCATCAGCTTGTCAACAGAATTCTAGCATCAGCTACGTTTTAATTTTTTGTGGCAATTCACACAACAGGGAAACTGTGCCCCTGGTAAGCCCACTTGAGTGCTAGAAGTTTTGAAACCATGGTAATAGCCCAGGGGTTTTGACAGAATCTGAGCATTGCCTACATGATTCAACATAAGAGGATTATGTTAGCTGAAAATAAAAATAAACACAGCAAACCTGTGATGTGTAAAGAAAAATGTCAATATTTTTCACACTTAAAAACTTATCTCATCGGGAGAAAGTTTTAATTTTTTTTTTAGAAAAATAAGCAACTTTTGGATTAAAAATCCCATTCTGTACAAGCTGTGTCTGCGGAGCTTTTCTTGTCAGGTCTGCTTGAGAAGCTCCCAGTGTGGTAAAGTGAGCTACAAACTCTTTCAGGGTCTGAGAGCATAGAATGTACTGAACACTCAACAGCAGTTAACTGAAGCAGAAATGAAAGGGGATCCATTCTGCAGACTTGTCCTCTCTCACTCTCCTGGTTCTTTGATGTGAAGAAAGAATCTCATCTTCCGGGGTAGTGATGATGGAATTTCTTTTCCAGTCAGACTCTTCAGTCTAATCCTACCATGTCTTAATCCTTCTGACTTCCTTCAGGCTCCCTGATGCAGGTCCCATGCTAACGACAGAGTCTGTACTGAGGAGACACTGTCAGAGAAAGGAAGAAAGTTAAATGTTTCATCTCATAATAAAAACAAACCAAACCATGTGGGGGTTGGTAGAGGATAAAAACTATGAAATGCTATTTTAGAGCTCCTTCTATTACTTCAGCTGTACTCTAGGAAACATCTTTGATTTCTTTTGAGGAGACAACTTATACATAGTAATGATGATGGTGATTAGAAGTTGTAATAACCTGTAAAGCTATAACTATATGCATTAAAATATAACATGCTTATCATAAACTAATTTTAATGTCTATATGATATGAATCTTATTATATATCAACTGTAAAGTATGCTTGAGCAGGTAAAATAATGTCTAGTGAAATAGCTAAATGTGCACTTAAAATCCACCTAAAAACAGTGCATTTATCAATGAAAATCAGAAAATAGATGAGTTTGTTATTGGTGACAGCTAATAAGTTATCCTGTCAATACTCACACCATAATAAGATAAAGTACAGTTTACATGGAAAGAATAAGAGATTCAAAGATTGCTAGACCAAATTTAGTTATTTTTATAAATATTAGCATCAGTTGAAGCTTTTAAGGTTAAAACTAACAGAGTTGAGAGGATCAATTATAAAGTAATAAAACTGTTTTGTGTACTTGAACTTTTTCTGTCCTGCCTATCAACTTCCAGATAATCATACAGAGACTTCTTATTAGTTATGAAAGCTGAACTGACAGCTTAGGCTTGTTACTAATTAGCTCTTACAGCTTAAATTAATCCATATTTTTATTGATTTACCTTCTACCACATGGGTTTTGCCTCAATCCCATTTTTTGTATTCAAATCATTCCTATCTGTCTGGTGACTCCTGGCATCTCTGCCCTTCTTCCTAAAAGCATTCTCCCTGCTCCAAAAACCCCGCCTAGCTATTGGCCATTTAGCTTTTTATTAAACCAATCACAGGGACATATACTCACACAGTGTAAAAGAATATTGCACAACAGTTTTGAAAATTAAAAAACCCAATATAAATTCAGCTGTTTCTAACTGAGCATCTAGTGTGTATGAAATTCTCAGAGAGGGCAAGAATTTCAATGCAAAGGGCCTGAATTAGTCAGTGCAGGTGATGACAGCTGAACCCGAGGATGAGGAAGGTGGGGTTGGCCACTGAGAGTGAGGTGTGGACCTCTATCAATAGGAGCAGCAGCAGTTTTGCTTCATGGAGGAAACAGAGTGTGAAGATATGCAGAGTGTGATATATGCAGTTTGAGAGGAAGAATTGGGGTAACACTTTGAAAGGGAAAGAGGAATAGAGAGTAGGAGTTAAAAATATGATCCAGAAATAGTACTATTGAGACTATTTCCCTTTTCCATACTCATAGAGATAAAAAGTGGTTGCCATCACTACTGTATCTTTAAACAGCCACATTATCTATAAGTCATATTAATAACTGCAGTTGTTACAAGATCCACTGAAATGACCAGTTATGATTGGTAGTATTTCTGTATTACAGATAAGGAAAATGTGTTTGAAAAGGAAAGAGAGAAATTCCTCATTCATAGTCATATATGTAGAAAATAGGAATATGCAGGACAATTTCCTGGAGCTCAGAGTTATTCAGTCATGTTTCTTTTCTCTTTATGGAGCAACGTGTAGGTAACGTGGATACTGGAGTCTGATTTCCCTATCATCTGTGGAGTCCACTGGGCACTGTCCCAGTGTTCAGCAGGTACAGCTACTGGGTCAATGTTTTTACTTTTTCTTCTCTTCTTTTGTTTATATTATTTGTCTATTTTTGAGCATAATTCTTCTAATTTTAACTTTGTTAGTATCAAGATGAAATATATATTCTAGGGAAAATTTACAAGTCATAAAAATAGCAAAGAGACCTTTAAATATTCTCAATTATATATATATATATATATATATGTATCTATACATAGACATGTTTGTATCTATATCTTTAATACTGTATAAAATATGCATTACCATCTAAAAAGGTTAGCACATTTTAGGGCTATAAACTAGTAATAAATCTTGCTAGAAAAAGTAATTTTAAGCAGAGTCTATCACGTATCAACCAGAAGGATGAAGCTGGAAATGTCAGGTCTCATCTGACTCTTAAAGAATTACCTTTTCACACATTACAAAACAAGAGGATTGTGGAGGTTTTACAACTGACATTTTCCTGCATCCGTCTTTTATAAGCCAATTTAGAAGTTAAGATTAAGTTTTTAGGAATCCAAAAATCTTCTCTCTTTAACTTCAGTTTATTTGGAAGATGTCTCTGAGAGAGACTGTGGCCAGCATAGTCTTCCTACCCCCATGTATTAGTCATTGTATACTGTTATAAGGAATAAGTCAAATTGGGTACCGGGCAAGATGGACTATGGTCTGCTTCTGTGTTAGCAAGTGAAGGAGAGAGGCAGAATAAGAGCAAAATAAACATCTTCATAAAAGAAAAATAAAGAAATATCTTCAGAAGTCTACAAAGAAATTAAAAAGATAGTAGGAAGAGGAGAAAGTGATGCAAACAGCAATACAAACAAAGGCTGAACAGACTCAGCGAGTGAGTTCGTGGCTGGGGGAGGTGAGAGCTGAGAGCTACTTCCAAAGGGTAAACCAGAAGAAAGATGGACAGTACTACCTCAGAACAAGCCCACAGCCCTCAGTTACCGTAAATCCAGCTGTGGGTTTGATAATACAGTGATTGCTCCAACTGACAAGTCAGCAACGGAGAGAAATCCCATTTGTCGATGTTATGATAGGGAGAGCAGCTTCTGGTTGCCTTGAGAGATAATCTATTGCTTTCCTAGGGACATGAGGTCACGGAACAATAGATCAAGGAGCCTGAATTTGACCTTTGATACCCTCCAGGAGAGGGAAGGCATTGAGAAGTGCTTGTGGTATAATGAAACAGGAGTGCTAAACTATAAGGGGAAGGTATAGGCAATAAGAGACTACCTTAGTCTGCAATGTACATAGGGAGAAATAGTCTGCCCTTGGAAACAAGAACTGATCTCAGCATCTGAGGACCACCCTGGCTTTGATAGTTTGATCCTGAGTTAAGTGAGTTGATCAAACACCAGAGCCACCCGTCTTTCCTTCACTGATGCACATCATCTTCAAAGCTGCATCCCTCTAATGGAGTGATGCATACTAAGGTCTGAAAGGAGGAAGACAGGTCCTTCCCTGTACCAATATCAGACTTGTGGCTGCTCCACATGACTATTATCATTTAAGATGTAAGCATTACTTAATAAGAATCCTGAGCTAATAAACCAAACCGTATTGTAATTCCTATAGTTTCTGTGGAATTATTTGGGTCTGAGTGACTGGGAAATGAATGTGCTGTCTCCAATTATAGTGATCTGGAACTTTCCTGTTCCCTCCATTTATATAACTTAAACACTCCAGTTTTCAAGGACTCAGAAGGCAGTTGCTACCACACCTCACTCTTTTATTTCCATCCTTACCATTTCTTTCCCTAGGATGTCCCTTCCCATTTTTGCTACACACTTAGAAGAATTTTTATTTTATCTTAAAAATGATTTTAGTATGCATAAACTATGACACAGAAATGTGAGAGTCATGGAAACGCAATATAAGTCCTCAAAGACAGAAATAGATAGAAGTCAGGTAAAGATTTCAACCATTTTCTGTTAAAAAAAAAAAGATCAATGGGGGTGAGAGCATAAAAATGAGTGGATGACTTGATCCAGGAAAAATGAAACCGATTAAATAAAGAGGACAGTGGAAAGGACTGACAGTGAGGACATCAGGATGGTGGACAAATTGTTAAAACACAACACTCAACATCCGCAAGGTCAGTCAGAGAGTGAGCATCTCTACACAGTCTAAGAACTCTGATATATGATCAAGGAACCAAACTGAAGAGACCATAGGGAGTAGGGCAGAACACAGATGGAACAAAAGAATAGAGAACCCAGCCAATGGCATTATAGCTCAAAGTTTCCTGAAACCAAAGAATGAGGCATTTCGAACCCCAAGAGTCTCTGTATAACATACAGTCAAAATGTTAAAAATTCAAAATAAAGAAACTATCAAACGTTGTAAGGAAAAGACACCAACTACCTGACAAAACCAGAAACATCAGAATATTATCAGATCTACAGGCATCAACTCGGAAAGACAGGGAAGTATGGAATTATAGTTCATGTGTCGAAAGTAAATAACTGTCAGCCAAAATTGCTATATCCAGCAAACCTTTCTTTTGAAATTAAATGAGAAATAACATTTTAAGACAAGTACAAAAGCTGCTCTTGAACATCAACACTTCACAAAACACTTGAAGTGATATACACAGAGGAAGAAAGAAAACATTCTCAAGTTAAAAATAACAACAATAAGGAAAACAATCTTTCAAGTAAACAAAAACTTAAAATAAGCTTGATGTACTTATTGTAATGTCTAATACAGTAGAATTTAAAACAAAATTAGTCAGATAAGATAAAATATATTACCAAATATTAAGTAAACAATTGATTAAGAAGATTTTTTCAGATATGTGAATCATACGTTACAGCTTTCAATTCATAAAATAATTAAATGGACATTAATTGCCAGGTAGGTCCTAAAACTATAATCATAGATGATTTTAACATCTATCTAAAGATATAGAATATACATTTCTCATGATTTGGAAACAGAATTATGTATAATCCAGCTATATGGCTTTATAATTGAACTTTAAGTCAACATATCAGAGATGCTTGAATAAGCATGCCTATTCCTGCATGATTTACCATATATAGTATGCCAACCAACCACAAATATATACATATACACAGTGTAATTTTAGGCAGCTATTAAAAAACAACAACAAATAAACCAAAGTCATGACTTTTCAGGGAAAATGAATGGAATTGAAAATCACTATATTAAAGGGAAGTAAGCCAGAATCAGAAAGAAATCCTGAATATTTTCTTTTACATGTGGAGCCTAGACTTCATATCATGAATGTGTGTATTTACATGTATCTGCATTTACATTTGTGTGTGCAGTGTATGCAACTAGAAAGGATTATGCAAAAGGGAGGAAGCATTGCTAAGGAAAGGGAAGATAAAGACCATAATGGATTACAAGTGACCCAACTGCAGAAAGAAAAATTCCCAAGGGGAGGAAAATAGAAAAGCAGGGAGAGGAGCTGTGCATGGGCCATAGGAAAGGTGGTGCTGGGCAATACAAGGACAACTTACTCGGGATCTTGATGGAGAATGGTAAACTGGGCTTGTGGTCCCAAAAGGGATAGTCTGTCACAATGACAGCACACGGCAGCAGGAGTTTGAAGTTACTGACCACATTGTTTGTACAGCAGTGAAAAGGAGAGAGACACACTCGTGCTGAACTGGTTCTCTTCTTTTGATTCTGTCTCTGACCCTAGCCCTTGGATAGCTCCCTTTGCATCTACGGTTGATCTTCATTTAAATCTTTCTAGAAATGCCCTCACAGACACGCCCAGAGGGATGTTTCTATGATTCTAAGTCCAGTCATGTTGATGATGAGTAGTAATGATTGCAGAGTTTCTTCCTCAAAGCTTATCCTTCAGAAACAATAAGGAGTTGTAGGAGATGGCCGTGGAAAATTCATCCTGGCATCTAAAGCCATCGCAAAGCTTTCCTTGCCCTACTGGAGAAGCTTTCCTCAGAGTCACTGAGACATGTCATGCTTCTGGGTAATTACCCGTCGCCACTGACATGCGAGCATGAACGCTCAGTTCCATTGTCTCCAGAGGAAAAGATTCTGCATGTCATTTGTACTCAGAGTTCTCGATGGATCCATCAGGGGTCACGCCCACACCTGCAGTCATGCCCAACCGGTTTTCCTCCTCCTTGTCCTGCTCCCCTTCTATCAGCTTCTCTACAAGCATGTCTCTAACAGCTCCATCTCATGCAGTGCTTCTGGAGGACTTACTCTAGGACAGGTGGTTTGGAGGGAACAATAGAAACTGGCATATAAATCAACTGAGCTTCACATGTGGCCACACATACACACATCAGATTATTCCCGTGGTTCATAAATAGGACACTTTTACCCATCTCCTAAGTCTTTGAATACCCAGAACAAGAGTAAATGAACAAGAAAACTTTTTCATGACAGAAATACTTTCTACTAATTTTTGAAGCTCATTTAATGCAATATCTATAAATTTTAAAAGCACTAAATTTTTACCTTTCCTGTTTAGTTTTTAATTCACACCATTCTTAAGTTGCTCTCTGTGTTAAACTTTCCTTGTCTGTTATTACAAGAATAGGGGGGGGACATACAAAATACCAAGTTCATGTGAAGATGAAAAATAATAGCAATGATATTAAAGTAAAAAGTTATTCAGCTCAGATTGCCTTAGGTCATGACATTCAGAGCTGTAACAGTGAACATGAAAATTAGAATGAGGAAGAGGAAATTACATTATTTTTTCAGGAGCGGAGAAAAGCCACCACCTAGGAAGAGGAGATTGAAACTGACTTCTGCTAGAACAGTCCCAATTAACTATCCCCATTTAAATACACCCAGAAAAATTCTTAAGAACATTACACTATAAATAAGAAGTTTAAATTAGAGCCCAGGAAAAGTGAGAAGATAATGGAAGCCAGTAGCAGACTTAATCACAGCCTCTGTGCCTCCCCCTCAGCCCCTTTGGTGTTTTGCATGTCACGATATGAAAGGGATAAAACGGAGTTGAGGTCAAGATTTTATTTTAGTTTAAAATTAATAGCGCCTGTAACTGTTAATTCAAACTGAGATTGGAATTGTTATCTGCTGGGTGCTGTTGTTCTGAATGGCAGGTATCTGAGCTGTTACTCTTACATGAAGCACATCTCCTGTGTCATGGCTTTCCTTGAAAAAAAAATAAAGGTGATATAAATCCCAAGTTCTTACGTCCCCTACTTCTTGAGAGAGGAGAACTTGATGTGGGAGGTAATGTATGCTGTGAATATGTTTTATTGCCATTGGTTAATATAGAAGCTGCTTTTGGCCAATGGCTTAACAGAGTAAAGGCAGGCTGAAAGAGATATGTAGAGAGAGTAGCTGGAGTCTGTGAGAAGCCATGTAGCCTCCAAAAGACAAAGAAGCATGCTGTGAGTTGGAACCTTGCCTGTAGGCCACGAACCTCATAATAAAATATAAAATAATAGAAATGGGTTGATTTAAGATGTAAGAGCTAACTAGAAATATGCATGGGCTAATAGGCCAAGCAGTGATTTAATTAAAATAGTTTCTGTGTGGTTATTTTGAGTCTGGGCTGCCAGAAAAGAATAAGCAGCCACTGACTATAAGAATTGGCTCTATTTTATTTTCTTTTTGTTAGTTAATCTTCCATTATGGTTACAAAATTCACGGCAAACAAACTTACAGGAAGAAAGATTCATTTTGACTCCTGTTCTTGGTCTAAGGTCACTGGGTTTTGTTGTTTCTAGGCCTGTGAGAAGGCAGAGCATCATGGTGGGACTGTGTGGGAGACCAAAGCTGTTCACCTCATAGTGGCCAAGGAAACAGAAAGAGAGCCAGCAGAGAAGGCTTCAGGAAGAAAATGTAACTTCCAAGGGCATCAATGCTTTCACTAGACTGATGCCCATGCCTCGACCTGGTCTAAAGTTTCCACCAACTTCCAAAAGTCCATTAAGCTATGAATCGGTAAGTTGACTACTCCACTGATAATGATAATTTCAGAGCCTTCATAATGCAGTTACCACTGAAATGTCCCATCTATGTTCAGGAACAAACCTTTAACAAATGAATTCTGGATCTAAACCTTAACCTTCACCAAATATTTCTAGTAATAATGTGTGCGGAGCTTTTTCCATTCCTTCCTTGGTGGATGATGAGACATCACTTCCCAATGTCTCTCTCTCTCTCTCTCTCTCTGTGTGTGTGTGTGTGTGTGTGTGTTCCCTATTTCATCCCTTAACAAATAAGTTTTCTTCCCAAGCATCCATGGGTTTCTTTCAATATCTGACACCCAACGTGTCCTGACCTCACCTGCCGGAGCTCTTTGCCCTCCTGACCTGGCCACCCAATGGCGCTTCAGAAGCCCAAGTGAGAGAGAGAGCAAGTAACACTTCCACCCCCAGTTCTTATCTGGTCACTTATCAGAAAAAAGCAGGTCACCACCAAATGTCATTGTTTAAATTAATAGAGCTCCCTAAACAAGTTCTTTTGGTCTTTAAAGTATAGGCTACGTTTAAGCAAGGAAGTATTCAAGTGAAAACATTAGTGTAGCTAGGATGAAAAACAAATTTCCATTCTGAACAAAGCAGAGTGTTAGTTCATTAGGAGAATGACTTTAAAACTCTAAGACTCTAGGGCTGTTAAAAATCGGGGATGGGGGGATGTGTAATTAATGTGACAAGAGCTAGTCTTTGAAGAATCTCGTGACTGAACAGAGCAACAAAAATGTGCCTTTGGGAAGGCGTGGCTTAGGGATGTTGTGCCTGTTGGTACTATGAAGAAAACAGAGAAAAACGGAATGGGTTTTGAGGCAAAAAGAACAAATGTAGAAAAATAACAAGCCTTAGGAGTACAATCCTAAACCCACTTTAAGGAGTCCATGAACAAATGTAGCAGCCTCCCATTATGTGGAGAGCAGATGTGTTGTCTCTTTCACAGTGAGGGCAAATGGAAAAACCAGGCCTAAGGGTAATGTAATAAATCTTGTATTTGTTTATCTTTTTCTTTAGGGAAATAAAATCTCCATTCAAGTTTTTTTTTTTGAGGCAAAAAAATTAGAAGATAAAACCAAACGAAAACAAGCAAGCAAACAACAGCAACAAAAACACAACCTCGTGAGTTTGCCTGTGGGTGGGTATGCCATAGAACAGTGATCCTTCAATTCTGGCCACCAGAGCAGCAACAGCAGCAGCAGTGGAAGACAGAGATATGTACAATTTCTCCGATCTTGTCCCTCACCAGCGCATCTGAGACTCTAACTTTCCACCCTGATGGAGTCTAGCCATCGGTTGGAAGCCTCCAGATGATTCTAATACTCACTAAAGTTTGACAGCCACTCCTTTCACAAACTATTTCTAAAACTTTAATATTTGTCAGGTACCTTGAAATCCTGTGCAGACCAGACTCTGAGCACCCCACCCCCAGCATAGATACAGCAGGTTGGGGCTGGGCCCTGTGGTTGTGCGTGTTTCTTAAGCTCTCTGGTAATGCAAATGCTGTTACTTTAAGCTTAACACTTGGAAAAGGAATGAAGACACCATTTAAGACTCCTAATTCAGACCACTGATTTGATGACCTACTTTGTATAGAAAGCATTATTGTGTTACTTCATTTACTGAGTAGTCTCACACATTGTCTTTGACCATTTGGTGCTGCTGATGAAGAGGAAATGGCAAGAAAGAAGATAGTCTCTGATCTGTAGTTAGCATTGGGTGAATAGTGAATACCTCATGATTCTGTAGAAATGGGTATTGTATGAAAAACTGAAGATAATGAATAATAAACAATTAGAAAGCCCTAACAGAGATGAGATACAAACATTTTCAATGCTCATACTCTCTAAATTTCACTCCCAGCTTTGTGATAAAGGAGAAAACTCCTGTGGGGAAATAGGTTGATTGGGGTGTGGTGATGGAGGAAGGTCATTGGTTAAATAAAAAGAAACTGCTTGGCTCTCATTGGGTAGGAGATAGGTGGGAGGAGTAAACAGAACAGAACACTGGGAGGAAGAGGAAGTGAGCTCAGACTCGACAGCTCTCCTCTCAGGAGCAGACGCCTCAGAGAGACACCATGCTCCCGGCTCCTGGGCAGACACACGCGATGAAGCTCTGAAGCTCCGACCCAGGATGGACTTAGGCTAGAATCTTCCCGGTAAGACCGGTGCTATACAGATGATAAGAAATGGGCTAGTCCAGGTGCGAGAGTTAGCCTAGAAGAGGCTAGGTAGAAATGAGCCAAGCGGTGTTTAAATGAATACAGTGTCTGTGTAATTATTTTGGGGCATAAGATAGCTGGGCAGGCGGCTGGGGTGTTGGGGACGCAGCCGCGCCACCCCTTATTACTACAAATGGTGCCCACGTGGACAACTGCTTCCACATAAAGCCTGAGACAGCTTGGGAAGTAATTCTAGAACAAAATGACAGCTTTGTGCATGGTTTCTTGGTAGCAGCACTCTCTCGGGTCTACTCTGCTTGCTAGAGGCAAGCAAGCGCTCTCATATAAGAGAGGCTTCCTGACTCAGCTTCAGCTGCAAAACCCTGCAGCTCATTAAGAGGTCCTGCCACGAAACACTTAAACAGTGTTGACAAAAACCTGAACACATGCTTTTTGGTTTTCAGCCGTAGCAGGAAAAAAGCTGCGCCATTTAAAAATGCCAGCTTTCTGGGCCATCCTGCCAGGGCAAACTCTGACTGTTTGAGGCAGGAGGGCCGGCTACAGAGAGAGGACTTGAGTGTTGTCTGTTGTAGCTCACTGGCTGGCAGGGACCTTGAAACGCCATAGAGGTGTGGCTATAAATATGGCTATAGCCAGTACCTCAGCCATGAGGCTGGAAAGCTAAGGATCCAGCCGTTCAAAGCCATGGCTTTAGTCCTACTGATATTGCTGGGTACATTAAAGACTCATGTGGTCAGAAAAACAGAGATACAGTAAAAAGAACGTCAAAGACAAAGAAAAATTTTAAATGATTTACAGTGTTAAAATATATGCAGACTAAAAGTTAAAATTCTTAAAGTAAACCTCTGTGACTTCAAGGTGTGGTAGCACACGCCTTTAATCCCAGTGCCTAAAAGGCAGAGACAAACGGATCTCTGTGAGTTCAAGGTGTAGTAGCAAACACCTTTAATCCCAATGCCTGGGAGGCAGAGACAGGAGGATCTCTGAGAGTTCAAAGACAGCCTGGTCTACAGGGTTATTCCAGGTCAAAGATATACGCTCAAAAAGCAAAAAGTTAACTTAGGAATGTCACAGCTTAGATTCTTAAGCGCCTAGTGATTTAAAGGCGCAAATCAAAAGTGCTCCTGGATAGTAAAAAATTGCAGATTCACAATAGGACAGATTCAGACCACTAAATGAATCACACTGTTGGATGAATGTACGTAGGCTTGGGAGAGAGAAGAAAAAGAATATAGAAAATAAAGTTAATGGTTTAAAAAAAAAAGGTAAAGTCTTTAAAGAGACAGAGTACAGATAGTTAAGAGATTAAAGAAATAAAGAAAAATAAGCCACGTAAAAATGGAAAATTCACAGAGAGTCTGGATTCTTTGTATTATTGTGTTTTCTTTAAAATTTTTGACTGTGAAGGAGCTAAGTACAGAGAGACATTTCATTATATGGGCTGCCAAGTGGAACCAGAACGGATATCATGAGGGTATGATTTCAGAATTTGGATCTAAGGATATGATACTTTGGAAAAGAGATTCTTCTTTTGTTTTCACAGAGGATCAGACCTTGTGGGTTGCATTTATCCCGATATGGTATGATGGACCACGCCCTCCTGAAGGGTTGGTGTGAACATCTTCAGAAAATTGCTTCGCTCAACTGCCAACTGAGATGAAACTAGCACACAGGTTACACCATGAAAGACCTAATTAACGACGCCCCCATTCAGCAGGAAGCAGTTTGGAGAGAAAAAACTGCGCCCATGTTCCCAAATATTGTTTATAAATGTTCTTTTACATTTAAAGGGGGAAATGATATAGGTATGAATAATTTGCATTAGTATAGATTTTGCTTTATTGATAGAGATTTAAGGTCAATTTTGTCATATGTATATGCACATTTCTACTATTGATTAAGATATTGTGATTGTGTAGTTCATTAAAAAATGTAATGTATAATTAAGAAATATAGATTAGTGGATAATCATCAGTAATCGTCAAGCTTGTAGTCATGTTAGTTAGATTTCTAGATATATAGAGATACATTTCAGTTAGATAGACATTCTTTATATCTTTCAAAGACTGCAGAATATGGCCTTTAATGTTTCAATAACTTAGGACTTTTCATGACAATGAGACACTCTGCTCCTGGCAGCACCAATCTACTTCAAGAGGAAGATGGGCATCGAAGAGGATTGTTATGGAGTTTGATAGCCATTTGGGCAAGAAACTGCTCTTGCCTGGACTATTGCATAAACTGGACACAGAGAATCCACAGAGAGAGGACTACTGAACTTGCCTAAGGTGAGATGATCTTTCGGGGTTCCTGATTCATGAAAGAGTCTGTGAGACATTCTGCAGGACACAACAGATAGTGACTGAACTGACTTTGAATTTTCCTGCTTCATGGAAATGTCTGCTGGATACCATGGGCCTGAAGGCTGAAGATGGATGCCCCAACGGTACAGAGGAACTTTGGATGACTGTCCAGGCAGCAAGATGTCTCTGTCATTTCTAGAGTTTTGAAAGTTGCTTTTTTCTTGTTTGCTTAGGTAGTATTGTATCTTTCTGGAGTCTTTGATGGAGTTAAGAATAGTTAGTTTTAATGGAGTTAAGAATAGTTAGTTATAGTTATAGTTTTCCTTAGTTATGATAAAGATTATTGTAACTATTACTTGATAACTGTTTTGTTATATATAATTTTGCTATGTTAAAGTTAAAGCCTTTTTTTTGTTGTTTTTTTTTTTTTGTTTAAACCGAAAAAGGGGAAATGATGGAGGAAGGTCATTGGTTAAATAAAAAGAAACTGCTTGGCTCTCATTGGTTAGGAGATAGGTGGGAAGAGTAAACAGAACAGAACGCTGGGAGGACAGGAAGTGAGCTCAGACTCGACAGCTCTCCTCTCGGGAGCAGACGCCTCAGCAGAGACGCCATGCTCCCTGCTCCTGGGAAGACGCATGCAATGAAGCAAGCCGCCAGGTCAGACAAGCTGAATCTTTCCTGGTAAGACCGGTGCTCACAGATTATTAGAGATGGATTGATTGGGATATCAGAATTAGCCAGTAAGGGCTAGAGCTAAGGGCCAAGCAGTGATTAAAAGAATACAGTGTCTGTGTAATTATTTCGGGGCATAAGCTAGCCGGGCAGGTGGCTGGGGTGTTGGGGACGCAGCCCCGCCGCCACTCCTTATTACTACAGTGTGGTGTGGGAAGTCCTTCTGTATATGTATTGCTTTTATTGATTAATGAATAAAGCTGTTTTGGCTAGTGGCTTAGCAGAATAGATCTAGGTGGGAAAACTAAACTGAATGCTGAAAGAAAAAAAGCAGAGTCAATGAGAAGCCATATAGCTTCTGCCAGAAACAGACATGCCATAACCTTTCTGGTAAGCCACAGCCTCATAGTGATACACAGATTAATAGAAATGTGTTAATTTAAGACATAAAGTTAGCCAGAAATATGCTTAAGCTATTAGCCAAATAGTATTACAAATAATATTGTTTCTGGGTGATTATTTCAGGTCTGAGCAGCCAGGAACAAACAAGCTGTCTCTGACTACAGTTAGGTGCACCAGCTTGGGGCAAGAATTTCCATATAAAGTCTAAGAAAGCTTTAAAAAAAGGCTTATAGACCCACAAAAATGGGAACCAAGCACAGCTTTTTGGTGAAAGCATTTTTTTTTCAGAAAGGCTCTGTTTGCAAGTGTTCTGAGGTAAAAACTGTGTGGGTTTCTTAAAAAACAGTGACTTCCTGGTTTGCCAGCACAAACAGCTCTGACTCTTTTGGGAGGTCCGTTTATGGAACATTTAAATGGGGTTTGTGAGCGGAGTGATACATCTTGCTTAATGGCAACACAGACCTGCTGCAACCTGACCGTGGATCTAGGGTGGAGAGAATGGCTCTCAGAGCCAGTGAACATGCCTCTGCCATGTTGGACTGGGTGGAGTCAACAGGCAGTGCTGTGGAGTTGGTCCTAGCCATGCCCACATTAAAAAAAAAGGTGCTTCTGGTCAAAAATTAATTATAGATATGCATACAATAAAGACAAATCCAGATGAAAAAGACCTCTAAATGGGTCACAGTGTTGGATAAATACACAAATGTACATAGGCTTGAGAGAGAAGACAAAGAATATAGAATAAAAAGAATATAGAATAAAAAGAAGTGAATGGTTGTAAAAAATAAAACAAAGTCTTTAAAGAGAGAGAGTACAGTCATAGATTAAAGGAGTACGAAAAAATAAGCCCATAAAGATAAAAAGTACATCAAGAGTCCAGATTATGTATATTATTGTGTTTTCTTTGAATTTTTTGACTGTAATGAGCTAAGTACAGAGAGACATTTCATTGTATGGGCTGCTAAATATATATTTTAAAGGTATCGTGATTTCAAAATTTATGTCTAAGGATATTTTATTTTGGAAAAGATGTTCTTCTTTTGTTTCCACTGAGGATGAGAACCTGTGGATTACTTCCAGACCAATGTTTTTTGATTTACCAAGACCCCCCAAAAGGTTACTGTTAACACCCCCAAAATTACTTTGTCCAACAAAAAGCAGAAAGCAGTTTGGAGAGAGCTACAGCCAAATTTCCAAATATGTTTATAAATGTTTGTTTACATTTAAAGGGGGGTATGCTTTGAGATTTATGCTTTAGAGATTTGCATTGGTATGGACTTTAGTTATTGATACAAATTTAAGATCAATTTTGTTTTACACACACACAGGTATAGCATTGGTGCAGTTCATTTTAAAATATAATGAATAATTAAGAAATATAGGTTAATAGATAATCATCTATCATAGTGAAGCTTGTAGTTATGCTAGTTAGGTTTCTAGATATACAGAGATAGATTTCAGTTAGATAATCTTTCAAAGATTAACAGAATATGGCTTTTAAATGTTTTAAGAACTTAAAACTTTTAATGACAATGAGACATGTCTACTCCTTGCAGCACCAATTACTTTGAAAGAATAATGGGCATCGAAGAGACTCCTTATGGAGTTTGATAGCCATTTGGACAAGCAACTACTCTTGCCTGAACTGCTTTACTGGACTTACAGGACCCACAGAAAAATGACTGCTGAAGCTGCCTAAAGAGGGTGAGGCAGTCCTCCAGGGTTCCTGCTTAATGAAAGGTCTGCCAGACATTCTGCAAGACAATTTGACTAGCAAACTGCCAATATCAGTGGAACTGTCCTTGAAATTTCCTGCTTCATGGAAAAGACTGCCAGATACTGTGGTTCTGTAGGCAGAAGATGGGTGCCCCAATGTTACCAAAGAACTTTGGGTAACTGTCCAGGCAGCGAGATGTTTCTGTCATTTTAGAGTTTTGGAAGTTGCTTACAATGCACTTTTTGTTTATTTAGGTAATATTATATCTTTCTGGAGTCTTTGATGGAGTTGAAGAATATATAATTATAGTTTTACTTAGTTATGATAAAAGATAAAATAGATTATAAATATTATAACTAAAATTCTTGCTTGATAACTGGTTTATGTAATTTTACTATGTTAAAGTTAAAACCTTCCTTTTTATTTTAACAGAAAAGGGGAAATGATGTGGAAAGTCCTTATGTATAAGTATTGCTTTTGTTGGTTAATTAATAAAGCTGTCTCAGCCAGTAGCTTAGCAGAATAGAGCTAGGTGGGAAAACTAAACTGAAAACTAGGAGAAAGAAGGCAAAGTCAATGAAAAGCCATGTAGCCACTTCCACAGCCATGTGGTCATACACAGATTAATAGCAATGTTATATCTTAATATAAGAGTTATCCAGAAATATGCTTAAGCTATTGGCCAAACAGTATTGCAAATAATATAATTTGTATGTGATGAATTTGGGTCTGAGCAGCCAGAAACGAGCAAGCTGCCTCTAACTACAGGGATGGATCTTTGACAATAAATGGAGAGGTGTAGAGCTAACCAGTTGCCCATTCACTTGCACTCTTTAAGTATGTAACAAGGAACATGAGCATTAACATAAACTTGTGAAAATAATTTTCCCCTTACTCACAACTCCTTTAATGGCCATGTGAACACTATAAAAGTCCTTTTTTTTAATGGGCTAGTGACCAACCTTAGAAATGTTTTGTTGCTTACTGAAACTTAGGATGTGAAGAAAAAGAGGAAAAGAAAGAGCAAGAAGAAGAGGAAGAGGAAGAGGAAGAAGAAGAAGAAGAAGAAGAAGAAGAAGAAGAAGAAGAAGAAGAAGAAGAAGAAGAAGAAGAAGAAAAAGAAGAAGAAGAAGAAGAAGAAGATTCACATTTACTTAGTACTCAGACCAGAAGATTCACATTTACTTAGTACTCAGACCAGTCAGGAAGCAAGGTGAATTACTTTTTATTGGAGGCATGTTGGGGTCTGGTGCTAGCCAAGACCCTCAATTATTTCTCTAGACCAGACCCCAACATAAACTATCTCTCTCTGGACAAGCGTGCAGGCATGGAAATAAAGACACAATTCATGGTTTATCAGGAGGGAGATTCTCAGTGGTCCCTCATGAAGTCCGGAGTTCACATCCTGAAGAATTCCTCTCATTTATTCTCCAGTCTTTATATCAAAACTTAACTCACGGAAAATACATTCGCATTCTGTTTCCTAGGTAACCAGGTGAATGGCTTTTTGTCACATCCATATCTACCTATCTGCTCTGCATGCTAGCTGTCACGTAGGCTTGAATCAGTATCTCGATCAGGCATTCTCCAAATTACAAAGAAAGCAACAACATCCTGACCTTTTGTTACGTTGCGAAGGCCTTTCTGGTAGGCTACGTGACCATCTCAGATACTGACTATGGCTTTAGAGCCTGGCTGCCACACCATATAGAAATATGGGCCTACAGAGGAACTTCTGCTCTAGAGCTTTATTGTTTGCTTGTCTGTAGTTGCTCTTTTTCCTCTTTTGGCTCTTTGGAGGCCTGTCACCCAACTCCCAAATTAATCACATGGAGTCATTCTATCTTATGAATGCCCAGCCTTAGTTTGGCTATTTCTAGCCAGCTCTTCTAAATTATTCCATCTATCTTGTGCCTCCAAGCTTTCCTCTTTCTCTATTTCTGTATACCTTTCTTTACTTCTTACTTTGTGACTTGCTGGGTAGGTGGCCCCTGATGTCCTCCTCTTTTCCTTTTTTTGCTCCTTGATCTTCCCAGATTTTTCCTCTTATTTATTTTCTCTGCCTGCAAAGCCTTGCTATTGGCCATTGATTTCTTTATTAGACCAATCGGGTGTTTTAGACAGGCCAATTAACACAGCTTCAGAATGTTAAACAAATGCAACATGAAAAATACAATAAATCTTTGCATCATTAAACAAATGTTCCATAGCACAAACAAATGTAACACATCTTCAACTAATATTTCCCCCAAATTTTCTCATTGTTGTAACAAAATACTTTCTCTACGTGTGTGTGTGTGTGTGTGTGTGTGTGTGTGTGTGTATGGTTATGGTCTGTTGATTCATAGTTTGAAGATACAGTCCATTATGGTAGAAAGATATGGATAGGAAAGACACTGTAACCACAGTGGCAAGAGCAGCTGGTCACAGTATAGTTACAGTCAGGAAAGAGTAAAGGATGAATTTTAGCATTTAATCCGCCTTCCCATTTTGCTTTTTATTGATCTAAGACCTTGGCACATGGGATGATACCCTTTATTTTCAGGGCATGCTTTGTATCCTCAGTTAAGCATTGGATACACCCTCATGTATACATTCAGAGACATGTCTCCTAGGTCTCCTAGGTGATTTCTGAATCCAGTCAAGCTGACAATGAAGATTAACCATCATGGTGGTTCTTCACAGTGAAGATTTCAAGTTTGATAAACCAACAGGGAAGATTTACACATCACACCAACATCTACCCTACACTCATTTTCCTCATTTGTGCAATATTAATAGTCACATTTTATGGAACATGCCTGCGATTTAGGAAACAGCAATAATTGGATATGTGATCCTTATGCTTATTTCCCATAGTAAAAAATAAGTTGTTGAAGGAACTCTGTATAATTTTAATCAATATGTAATTTTTAGAAATACTGTTATGCAACATATATTATATACTAATATATATATATATATTTAAGTTAAAGAAAAATTCAGTGAATGTTCTGGGCTAAATTCTGATGCCCTCTCTCCTCCAAAATACATCTACATTTTAATCTCTGGAACCTATGGGTGGGACTTAATTCAGAGTAACATTCATTGTAGGTCTAATCAGGGATCCTGAGATGAAACAAATTCAGGATCATCTCTGTGAATTCTATGTCCAATTGTTAATTTCCCTCCTATAAGGAACAGAATGTAGGAGACAGACACAGAGACACCATGAAGACAGAGACAAAGAAAAGAGTGTCATGGGCATGTATAGAGGATGCAAAGTTCAGCTGACAACCACAGGAACCTGAAGAGGCTGGGGAAGACTCAACGAGCATTTGGAGAGGCCTTCAAACCCACAAGAGAATGAAGTCACCCCATTTCTGGAAGCTTGCCACATCAGCAGCAGGAAACCAATACAGTAAGTATAAGGAACTAAGAACATTTTGTTTCTTTCCCATGGAATTAGGATCTGGCACACAGACAAATCTTTCAAGTAGGTGAAATTTGTTTTGGGCATATTTCCATCTCCCTAGGTATAGTGGTGAGAAGGCAGACAAGATTTATTTTAACTCCTTCCAAGCTATTTTTACTTAATCAGTGTCAGCTCTTACTAAAATCCTGCCCCAAGTTCTACTCTTAAAAGTAGAAGAGTTTTGAGCAAGTCAGCAGTTGTGTATGCCTTAGAAGCAAAGTCAAAGATAAGATCTTTTATTTTTTTGGCTAAGTAATTTCTAAAGAGAATAATTTAGGAGTGAGGTAGGATAGGAGGAATAGGATAGTGAAAGATGTGTCATGTGAAGTTTAATTAATTTGAAGCCTGATTCCAGCCAGGATGAATGGCTTAGTTCTTTTTTTTCCTAATAGAAAACCCTCTTCTTTTTCTTCGTCTTCTTCTTCTTCTTCTTCTTCTTCTTCTTCTTCTTCTTCTTCTTCTTCTTCTTCTTCTTCTTATTATTATTATTATTATTATTATTATTATTATTATTATTATTATTCTTTGTTATTTCTTTTTCTTTCGCCTTCTTCTACAGAAAAACTTCAGGTAGCTAACAAGATCTAGCAGAAATTATCACGAGTTCTCATGTACTATTTCTCCAACTGTTAGCTTCTGCATCAAGCTGACACTTTGCTATAACTGGAGAAAATAACTGTCACATCATTACCAACATAAATCCACAGTGTACACCTTGAATTTTTGTTGCTATTGTACATCCAAGAGTTTTTTTTTTGTGAGTATAGAGGAACATTTGAGTTTACCATTGCAATACCCTTTTGAGGGTTTTTGCTGTATTAATACCTGTGTTCTGCTCACTCATCTTCCCTTCTCCTGTCTTCCAGGAAGCACTGATCTTTTTTTAATGTTTCCACAGTTCTGTCTTTTAAAAATATAACATGGTCGGAATTTTACAGTATGCATCCTTTCAGGGTGACTTTTTTTTTAACCCACTTAAAATACTCATTTAATGTATTTTCAAATCTTATAATGGCCTGATAGCTCTGTTACTTTTTAATAACAAATAGTATTCCTCTGCCTGACTTATCAAGTTTACCTATTAGTATATTGTACGACATTTTTGGCTGTTTCCAAGTTTGGGTAATTATGAATAGTTTTGCAATAAACATACATGAGTAGTTTTGTGTATGCATAAAGTTTTTAATTCACATAGACAAATAATTGGGGCTCGGTTGCTAAATATGATAATGAAGGACCAAACATCCTCTTAGCACTGGTCTCCTTTTACAGTCTAACTGGGGATAAACTCATAAAAACTGTTATAATCAATCATCCATATTTGAGTTTATCTATATGAGACTGAATATTTTATCTAATGGACTTAGAGTAAAAGTGGATTGACCAAATAATATAGGAAACAAGCAAACAATATTGGAACTGTGGGTAAATATTTGAAACCTAAAAACAACCTGTTGTTTACATAGAACATTTATAACATTAATACTTTTTCTTAAGTCACAGAATAACGCCTCAGATAGCCCAGAGAGAATAAGTGACATCCTTCTACTTGATCATTGAGAATCATTAGTTGAGCATTTATTTCAGGCAGGGAATAACTAGTTGTCTCAGACATATTAGGTGTTTATAGAGATCCACCAGCCTAGCTGGACTATCAACCTGAGATAGTAACTCTATTAACCAGCTAACGGAATGCTGAAACAAGAAATCTCTAGGTGAAAGGATCAGCTTGACATTCCTAACTGAAACTTGTGAGGTAGGATTTCCCTGAGGAATTAGTCCAATTTGATGTGAAAGAAATGTAGTGGAAGAGCACAAATGAGGTGATTATATGATCCAAATTAGAGTTTATATTGTGAGGACAACACTCTGTGGTAACAAGTGGGGGTGGAGTAGATTAGATTTAGGTAAGCTAACACAGTTCCTTGGCATCCAATAAGTGTTAGGGCTCTACAATGGTAGCCTTGTCCGTAGCATAAGAGACAGTATTCAAGTGGTATTTAAGAGACAAGATATACAAAGGGTAGTTGGAGATTAACTACTGAATTGTAGGTCTCTAGTTTTTCTGGTGGGAAGAATTAGATACAAAAGGAAGACAATTATGAAGGAAGACTCCAGGTGATAGGGAGTTAGAATAGGTTACAAACGTAAGTCAATTTGACTTTGACGGGTCTTTGTGTGATATGATGGAGGTAGACCTCACTGAAGAGTTCCCAGCCAGAAATTGTGTTTAATAATGAATTTGTGTCCAGAAACTATCAGAAACCACAATATGGTTGGGAATGTAATAAAGATAATAGCAAATGCTGTGTCTTCAGAAACAGACTCTTATGCTCATTGAATGAGACAGAAAGGAAAAGAAGACGATGAGAAAGTGGTCCAGAGACATGCGCATAACAGAATTCTGAAAAACTGAACTGTCAGAAAGGAGTGTTTAAGTCTGATGATGATGAAAAGTCAAATAAGATGAGCCCTGAAATATGTTCCGTGGGTTTAAAGACACAGAAGTTGATTGGGATGAAAAGAGAGACTGAATTATACTGGGAAGGGCTGTGGGACAATGGTCTTTATCCTGTCATTTGTATTTTAAATAAACGCTGATTGGCCAGTAGCCAGGCAAGAAGTATAGGTGGGGCGACCAGGCAGGAAGTAGAGGTGGGGCAATGAAAATTCTGGGAAGAGGGAAGTTTCAGTCTGCAATTTCCACCCAGACACAGAGGAAGCCAGGCACAAAATAAATAATAATAATAATAAAAACGGTAATGAAAAAGGTGCTGAAAAAGGTACCAAGCCATGTGGCTAACATAGACAAGAATAATGTGTTAAGGTATGATGTAAAATTTAATTAATAAGAAGCCTGAGCTACTAGGCCAATCAGTTTTATAATTAATGCAGACCTCTGTGTGATTTCGTTGGGACTTAACAACTGCAGGAACCAGACAGGACAGAAACCTCAGTCAACATGGAAGTGGAATGAGCAAGTACAGTTGAATACAGAAATACCTGTTGAAAGCTTTACCATGAGAATGTTTGAAATTTTTACATTAACAGTAAATAATGGTGAGCACCTGCCAAACATCAGCTCTTAACTCAGCAGTGGGTTTGGGGGTGCTAAGCTGCTATCTGTACTCTCAGAAAAAAATATAGTTTATTTTGGGGGAAAAAAATGATTGCTCCTGATGAGGATATAGAATGAAGGCGTGGAAGGGTCAGAGAATTTACTGATCCTTGGCCGCACCACAAGCCTATCATTATACTTTTACAAATGATCCCCCGAAATAGATAGTAAATACAGATAGTAAAGACACACATGCACACACACACACACACACACACACACACACACACACACACACAGACTGTGTGTCTTTTAAAGTATAACTATAAGATAGCCAATATATTTATGCTTTAAAAAACAGTGTGTGTGTTTGTAAATAATTTCAGAAAAAAATTAGGCAAAATGAATATAAAAACACCTCCACAAAAAAATAAACATTTTTTTGTGTTCTTCCTTTAATAATGTTGTGTGTAAATCATTCATCTGTTGCTATACCAACTACATAAAAAACAAGACTTGGAAAATTGTGTTTTCATAGTGCTATTGAGCTATAAATTGAAAAATCAGGATGCAAAGCTTATCTTATTTTAAAACTTATATTCCTCATGCTTCTACCATTCTACTTAGTAAATACCTGAACAAGAATGTCTGCTTGAACAATTTTTATAAATGAGATACTTCTAAGGGTTTGAAAATTTTAAATGGGGACCCTGGAATTTGTTGTTGGTCTAGAAACATTAATAGGATTTAAATTAGGTACCAGAAAACCCTGGATCACATCCAGTTCTCCACCTATCTGTGTATAGTCTATGAGTTAATGTCTTTTGAATTTTCTTAAACATACATTATAAAAAGGCTGTAACTTTTCAAACATAAATAGTTGGTCAATTTTGCCTTGGGGTCCATACACCTTTATTATCTTTATTATAGACAGTTTTTTTTCTGACTCCCGATTTAGAGAAATAAGTGAGAGTTTGTCTACATGCCAGGACAAATATATGAGTTCAAATCTGAAGCAAGAAGCTAGGATAGAATGTTCTGGACACTGCAGCACTGTTCACTCCCAGTATGATCAGGCTTCAGAGCAGGCAAAGAGGTCTGGATAGTATTTCACTTCATACACATTTGCCTAGTTACCTCTTCAACTAGATTTTAAGGTTTTCCTGGGCAGCAATCACTGTTTTTCCTACCGGTGTGTGTCTCTGAAGATTCTCACTCATGGCTGATCAGACTACAGGGTTAACCAATGGTAGGTACTAAACTGTCCCTTGCTGCGTAGGCAAGCTAGTTAATCATCACCAGTATTTTTCCCCAGTCAGTTGTCACACACTGACAGCCACAGCCTTTCTTATGACGAGACTGAGACATTCCACTCTGAGGGACAACAAGGAAGTCTACCTATAGTCACAAACGGAGTGGTATGGAGGTAAAAAATAACCCTAGCAACTGCCTGAGCCTGGAGAGTAGCTAATTTTAATAAGCAAAATACTAGTCAATATGAATATCGGAGTGTGAACTTCTAGCTGAATTGTTCTATTTTAAACCAGACAGCTGTGCCCACCTTGGTATTAAGGACATTCGGATTACAATATATAGCCAAAAGCTGAGCCTGGGATCCGGAGGAGGCACAATCAATGGATGACGGATGCGATGTTAGAGATGCAGATTCAGTGTGTGACACATCCACTCATCCAGGACAAGAATGTTTGCCACAATGTCACAGCACCTGCTGCTATCTGATACCTGGGATGCAGGAGTGTGTCAGAGAAAGGGATGAAGCGGATGGACGTGGCTTCCCCTCCCCCTGCACCTGGCTGGTGCTCGGAAGAAGACAGCTGGGCACCTGCCATCGGCAAAGACAAAATGGAAACACTCAGGGGCAGGCAGCATGAGGAGAAACAGGATGGCATCTTCTTGATGCCAGGCGAGGGAGAACAGGTGCTTCTCCTTCCGAGGGCGGCTGCTGCTGGCGGGGCCCTGGCTGAGGGCCACACTGCTGAGCCACACACATGCTGGCCTCTTGGCAGCGGAGCAGCAACAGAGCCACCACCGCGAAGCATTCTGTCCCCTGGCAGCTCAAAGTGGAGGTCCTGCAGGATGTTGAGATAAAAGACCTGTGAACATTG
This sequence comes from Microtus pennsylvanicus, assembly GCF_037038515.1. Classification (NCBI taxonomy): domain Eukaryota; kingdom Metazoa; phylum Chordata; class Mammalia; order Rodentia; family Cricetidae; genus Microtus; species Microtus pennsylvanicus. The sequence continues at coordinate 115,849,183 of NC_134580.1, read as the reverse complement.
CTTCCCTCGCCGTTCCAGGCAAAGGTAGTGCATGCTTCGCCATGGGAGAAGATTTTTAAGATTCTCAGCAGCTCCCCATCAACCCCACTCCACCACCAACACCGCACTGAATGATCGACTTGCCAGCTAATTTGATTGTTTTTCCCCTTGGCGTTTGCACAACATGGATTTTTCTATGTTCTTTCTCTCCTCTGCCTACTTTTCCTTCTTGGAGGCTCTTGGGGAAGGTGTTTGTCACTCCACACTGTTAAGAAAGATGGGGAGTATTGCTACACTTTTGTCACATGTGTCTAAGAATAAATAAGTCAAACTAATAAGCCCTGAATTCAGTGAGAGGATTGGAACGTTACTCAACTGTGCAGGGAAATTGGTTCAGGTATTCCCGTTTTCCAGACTGTAGGCTATGAAATTTTCTTTTGGTGGACGCTCACAACCCCAGAGGATTGCTCTCTTTAGAGAGTTGGTCAGTTTCATAAAAAAATAAAATTCCCACCCAAAATGTTTGGAATGCACTGACTTTTAATGGCCCTGTTCATCCCTCTCGACCTTAGGCAGAGTTCCCAAAGCCAAATGAAACATCACATCAGAAAGAAAGGAAACATGGCCCTCAGAGCAATGGAACCAGTTCTGATTCCCACAGTAGTTCCCCAGATTGGAAGAGTTAAGCGAGGTGAAGTCAGTGAAAGTAAGATGACCTTTGCCCTGCTTCCTAAATTGTGAAACTCTGGGCCACCTGCTGGGTGAGGCCTTTAAGGAGAAGATCAGCCCTACTGTATAGACTGACTGACCTATAGTGTAGACTGACCTGCAGTTTAAACAGATCTACAGTGTGACCCATGAGCATGAAAATTTGCTTTTGGAAAGAACCGTCAGGCTATCCCCAGAACCCTGCTAGGGACAGCCATTTATTGAAAGGGACACACAATACACACACACACACAGAGAATTTTGAGTAAGCAAAAAGCAGGCAACAACAACAAGAAGATAGAAGGAACTACAGGCTATACATAGTATGGTTTCATTCATGTAAACAAAACCAGTTTCCCTACCAAATCTGCTATTTTGAGCTATAACTTCCACTGCCATCGATGCGTTTTGACAAGCATATATGCCCATGGTACACACCACCTATCAAGTAGTAGGACTCAGCTATATCCCAGCCTTACAGGGTCAAGACAGGAGGGTCTCCCGCTGGGGCCAATCTACTTTCCAGATTACAAATGAGTCCATTTGTCAGAATTACAGTTATACGATACCTTAGTATGCGGAGTATGTAGTCTGTTTCCCCTTGCTTGATCAGAATGCTGGTTTATTAGGATGTCTATGTGGAAATATGTATCAGTAGAATGGATCAGTAACTGACTCCACTGTGTGGTTAACATTCCATTATACGACCCTAGCAGAATCTGTCTAGTATTCATCTGTTGACAGGAATGGGAGTAGTTTATATTTTGTGGCTTATGAATTAAACTTGCAGTGAATATTCCTATATATATATATATATATATATATGTATATATATATTTGAATGAGTATGCATTTTTATTTCACTTAGCTAAATACATAGGAATAAAATTAATGAAATAGATGAATGAGTTTTGATATTAAGAACCACCAAAATAATATGACACATTGCACTCGCTTCCCCCATCCCCCAGCTGTGTTTTAGACACCACTCCCAGCTGCATTTAAAATAGCCCCAATCAGTCACTTTCCAGACCCTCGCACCCTAAGTCGTTACTGTTTGAACGCTGCAATAGGCAAGAAGCAGCATTTCCTAGCAGACCAACTTTTCCTTTAAAGCTGTCAGATTCTGCGTCCTAATCCTACACCCTAGCCGAGCCTCATCTGGGCTGTGAGAGACAAGAACTGCAAGAGGAAGGTTTATATTTAGAGTCAGTCTGCATATTCCATCTTAAAAGGAAAACCCCAAGCCGCGATTTGAGTTCAGCATTCCTCCCAAGAAGTCTAGCTTCCCTAAGAGCTGTTTATAAATATTTACCTTCACATTCTGAACGATGACAATGTATACAGCACAAATACCAGGAGCTTTAAAGAATAAATATTCATCACAGAGGTAGCTGGCTTTTTCTATAGAGCACACAGAACTGTGCCTTTCTCTCATGGAAGACTTTCTGGGCTTCTCTGGTGTGGGTTTTTCTGTTGTAGGGGTGCAGGGGAATTTTGCCTTGTAATAAAGCATGATATCCTCTTTGATGCACTGGGACGATCCAGAGCTAACACCTGGGCGCAAACTAAAATGCAAATCCCCGGCTCAGGCTCATGGGAAGTGTGTTAGAAAGTCATAATATTCAAAAAAAGTGAATTTTTCAGGGAAGATTTAGCTTCTCGTGTCCTTCTTTCTCTATCCAATATAACTGAGAATGGGGTCTGACGGCTTAATCGGACCCAGAATAGTGTGCCTTGGGGCTCAGAGGCAGCTGGGAATTCCATCGTCGAGAGAAACTCTCAGGAAGAACATATCCTTGGAGCCTGAGACCTGGAGGGAATTACAGAGCTCTTGACATTTCATTCAGGAGTGTGTGAAGCTCCTGAAATAGTTTGCAAAATGCATGAGGATGTTTTTCTGGGATCTGTAGCTTGCAACAGGTTCCCCAATCTGCCTGGTTTCTCAGGCCTTCTGGAGATCACGACAAAAGGCGAGGCTTTGCATGCTGTGCAGGAGATGGGGGAAGATAGAGGACTGGAGTAGAGGTTCGGCTCCACCTCTACCGAACTGTGAGTGAGTATTTCGAGTGTTCTATGTCTTACTTTTGAGAACCTTAAAGTGGGCAGAAATACTGTCTTGGACAATAACAGGATTATTGGGATAAATGAGCATATGATGTCATTGTTACCTGGAAAATAGTATTCAGGAAGTGCCAAACATACATGTTCTCTGCTCCAGTGACATGTTCCCTTGTTAAAGAACACTGCCTTTGCTACCTGTAAGCTCTGGGCAATGCAAAGCTGGCTAGGTCTCTGTTAAATAATAAATGTTTTTAAGAGAGACAACATATGCTTCTTTTAAAGACTTCCCCTCAGAATGAATGGACCGTGTTGCCCCTTTAAGTTTCAGAGGCTTGAGAGATGGTTCAGTGGTTATGAGCACTGACTGCTCTTTCAGAGGACCCAGGTTCTGTTCCCAGCATTCATAGGGTTGTTCACAAGCACCTGTAACTACAGTTCCATGGGATTTGACTTCCATTCTAGCCCCCTCAACCTCCTGTATACATGTGGTACACATGCACACTATTACAAATGTCATCTTTCAGGCACACACACACATACACATAAAATAAAACAGATATCTTTAAAATAAATAAAATGCAATTTTCCCAGAAGGTTCAAGAGGATGAACATGACTACATGCAAGTAGGTAAATGAGTTTATTCTATTAGAGAATTCTCTTTAACAGTGCAATTAAATGGATAGGAAAAATACAGTCTCTCTTTTTAATTCTAATTCTACTTGCATCTTTAAAATTTCTAGTAACTATTACAACTCACAGATCTTTTAAAAGTTTTTAAGATGTCAGAGACCCCTAATGTTTAAACTCAGGGATTGCCTTGCTTTTGTTAATAAAGTTTTATAGGAACACAGACCTCATTTATTTATATATTATAAAGATTTGTTCTGTAACACTGTGCAGTTGAGTAGTCCCAGCAAAGATAATGTCCCCTCTTAAAGTCTACAATTGCTACTGTGTGGTCTTTTATGGATGAGAAATGACCTCCAGTTTCAATCTTCTCTTCTTGAGACTTTTGGACATTGAGAAGGGTGGGAAGGAAGGTAGCCTTGAGATCTGGAAGGAAGACTGGATGGAACTGGCATCTCAAATCTGATTTGAAAAAAGAACTTAGTATCCTAGGCTGGTTATTTCTATGACTGACCAACAGATCAACCTTTTTATGGTCATACCAACTTCTCCACCCCTTATAAAATCAAGAAGAAACGCCGTTTAGGTCAAAGGAGAATGCCTAAGACAAAGGGTTTCAGAGAAGTTATTTTTATAAACTTTTATTTTTTATGTAAATTTCCTAAGAGAGTTTAAAAATCATAAATAAAAGGCTGAATATAAAAGTAAATAAGAATATCAATATATTATTCTGAAAGACTATAATGGAATTTAAAGAGTGAAAAATCCTCAGAGATTTAACAGAATCATTTGAGATAAAAAACTATTATTAACTAATATAATAACCAAATTACCAGAAAAATCACAAAATACAATGCACACTGTGTTATATATATAGTATGCACACATGTATACATACATATGTATGTATACATATGTGAATGCTATATGAGAAATGCAGGACACACATAAACATATACATGTAGTATATGTATATATAAATATATATATAGAGAGAGACAAAGAGAGAAAGGGAGGGAGAAAGAGAGAGAGAAAAAAACTGGAAAGTGGATTAAATAGGCATAAGCTATAATAAATATTACCTACAAAATATCTTAGGTCTTTGATCCTAAAGGGAGAGTTATTCTTTTATATATTTTCTCATAACACAGAATATGTTCATGAAAATTCTTTGAGATATTTTTTTCATAAGAAATAGCCAGATATAAAGCAATTCACATATCATCTGTGATGTGAGAAGCTGTGTACACAAATCTTCCAATATTATGATACACACAAGTGTTAGTGCCTACATGCATAGAAGCCAAGAGTTTCTCAAAATGAAAGTGCTTTATTGCAGGTTGTCCCATAGGGAGACAAGAGCAAAATCAAATATGTTTCATGGGTGGAAACAAATGGAAGGACGTAGGTGGCTTGCAGCAAGGATAATTCCATACCAGTTCTGAATTGAGGATTTTCCATTTATAGAGTTGGTTCTCATGGGTAAATTTCCAGTCTTCATCATTCTGGTCACTTCTCTAGCTTTTGACCACACCCCTTGTTTCCGATTTAGCTCTGCCACCCTGGTGCTTGCTTTTCAGTCTCCGTTTGTTGGATTATTTTGTTCCTTCTTCAGATTCTCTTCATCTATGGAGATTCTTACCCCAATAAGGTCTCAAGATCATTTTTAGGTCATATCCCGGTCCTGTCCTAAAAGTAGTTTGCACAAATTGTAAAGCAGAGAAATAGCCCACTTCAGAAGGATGCAGGTGGGGTGAACAGAGAACACAAGAGTCTCCATCTAAATCCGTAACACGAGGGAAATGCTAGCTGAAATGATGGACCCTTGTCATGAAGTTCTGCGTTTCCAAAATGACTTTTACCTGAACCTTTTCTAGAGAAAGCCTGGAAAGAGGCCACAGAATTATTCTAAAGCCATGGTTTTCAAACTCCCTGATGCTGCGACCTTTAATACAGTTCCTCATGTAGTGGTGGCTTCCAACTTATTAAAATTATTTTCTTTGCTGCTTCATACTTGAACTTCGCTGCTGCTATGAATTATAATGTAAATATCTATGTTTTCCAATGGTTTTAGGGGATGCCTGTGAAAAGACTGTTCAACCACGAAAGGTGTGGTGACCCACAGGTTAGGAACTATTGTTCTAAAGCAAAGGCTAAGACATCTGTATTTCCTTGCTCTGGACTTTAAAAACAAAGCTTGAAGTTTCTTTTCATTTTCCCTCCTCTAAACAGGGCTGAGAACAGGTGCAGAGTAAATTACATAAGCGAAATCTGGGTTCATCTTTCTGATTTTGGTGTAGTAGTAAATAACCTTTACTTTGGTTATTTATGCTGGGCCTAGGGGGCCTCATGTGTGAATGCCCTACTAAGATGTGGTGTTCTCCAGGGAAGTATGGTATTACTTCCATAAGTATGGAATTAGCTTGACTTAGGGTTAATTGGGTCAAGACAGAATGTCCATCTCACTCCAAGCCTAATCTCACCAGAAGCTTTGGAGCATGCATTGTTGTATAGTAGCTTCCTTCATGAGGCTAGCAGGTTTGGTTGTACTTGGTCCCTAGTGTGTCACAGCTTGGAATCATTGTCTGCATATTATTCTGGGGGCAAAAACCTACCCTTTTACCTACTCACTTGATTTATTGATTGACTATAGGTGAAGTGATCACAGATAACAAGGTCACTGAAGAAGAGGTCTATTTTGAGCCATCAGCGGATGGAGGATGGGGAAAGCACCCAGGTAAAGGACACAAGGAACTTCTAATGTGTACATTGTGGTTTGTCCAAGTAGAAGGAATGGCCACCTGTGTTGACTTGATTCCTGTTAGGGGATCTAGTCTGGAAGAGTCTTCCTCGATTTCAGATACACATTTCCTTTCTTTACCTATCAATACATATGGAATGCCAGCATGACGACACTTACATGGAATCTTTTTCTTCCATGTGGTCAAACCAAATATCCATTTAAAGCCAATGGCAAGCACCACAATTACTACTTAGGTGTAGCTCCTAGGAATATTTTATCTGGTACAGAGCTGTATTTTTTTTCCTTATTACAAAAGAAGAAAAAATGTGTGCCTACACATGCTTATGATACTTTAGAAAGTAAATGCTAGGCTGATGGGATGGCTTGGTGGGTAAAGAAGATTGCTCCCAACTCTACAGACCTGTGCTCAGTCCCAGGACCCACATGTTGGAGGAGAAAACCAGTTCCTTCCAGTTGTCTTTTCATATCCACATGTTCAGTGTGGCATGTTCATGCATGCACACGTAAATTAATAATTAAATGTATGTATTAAAAAAGTTAGTTCCATATTTTGCTTGTAATATGTCGGTGAGATTTACTATTTAAGAGACAAACTAATCAGACCTACATGCCTGCATTTTATTAATTCTAAAATATGTGTTTTCTCTCCTTTAGTACAGCTGAAATTGGGATGCATTTTGCTTCTAATAACATCTTTGGGTCAAATAAAAATCAAGACCTAAGAACCTTGCCTGTGCCTGTCAATGATTAGACACCATTGCCTGTGTTCCATGCCCAGGGAGGGTATTATCTCAGTTCTGTTCAGCAGCCATCAATAACTGGACATTAAAATGAAAACAGAAGCGAGCAAGAATAGGGCTTTGGGGTATAAAGTTATTATTAATAAAACAAATATTTGATTTTGTAGGAATGAGGAAACTATTTTCATGCAGAGGATCATCAGGCTTTCTAAGAAGGAAGATTGCCGAGAACAGTAGTTAAATTTTATTACAAAGGCACACGCCAAAACATTGTGTCCCCAGACAACTGTGCAACTGAAGTCAGAAGACATGATCACATCCATGGAGTATGCCAAACACTAAAGCCGCAAGAATCTAATGGGACTGATTCAGGCATTGCTCAAGGCTAGCATAAAAGAGTGGGGTCATGATTGGAAGTAGCATTTTAAAAACTTTTTTATCACTACCTGCACATTTTACAATAAATACAGCCTAATATTTCATGAAATATTATACCAGACAATGGCATATTGGTTCTAAGGAGAAATTATATTGGAAAACCACCTGATAAATCATGAAATGTAGATGATGAAACCACCAGGGACACCTCTGATGGCAACATAATTAAGCCCCTTGCGAATGCTGCAGGAAAAGAGAGTGAAGCTCAGCGGAGTCTGGAGCATCCTAAGAATAGACTGGATTTGAAAGAACTCCAAGGGGAAAACAAGAAGGCAGAGGCCTGGTATGAGATTGGATTTTGCCAACAAATTGGGATTCATTTATCTAGAGTTAGGATGATTAATCTGAAATAAGCCATAGTTGGAAAAGAACAGTGACTCCTAGGAGTAAGGGAAGGGCCGCTTAGTCATTGTCATTGGGCTTAGGCATTATTGTGACACTTAGTCCTTGTCATGGTGTGGGAGTGGCCTGGGCTCTGTCCAATTCTGGATGCAATGGAAGTGTGACTTCTTCGAGCATTCTGTACTTTCAGGTGGGACCAGCCATCCAGCCTGGCTGCTGCAACTCACTGGACTTGAAGTTTAAAGTCAAGAGCCTGAGCTGTGTCTTAGTGTGTGGGAATTTGTTCAGTTTTTATAACCTCCCTGAACTTCAGTTTCCTTGACTCTAAAACAGATCTAGTAACACATATTTAAAATGATGGGTGAGAGCATAAAACTGGAATTAAGATCATAATTGACAATGGCAAGCAGTCAGAAACATGTTGATTCCCTTCTTTGACAGGGCCCAATCCGCTGAAGGATCCTGGGCCTTGATCCGGGGTGAAGGAGGGAGCTGGATGTGTGGGAATACACATGATTTGTGCTCCTACATGTTTCTGTGATAGCCAAGCAAGTTCCCAAGCAGAATAGTTATGAGGATTCACACAGCTGGGTTCGGGAGTCTCCAGATACAGCTGAGGTCCTGCTCTTCCCAAAGCAGACTCTGAGCCAAACATTCCTGGCAAATGATTTACTACAGAACAGCTCCCTAGAGATCTGTAGAGGATTGTGGGAATTAGTCAGGGAGGGGAAGAAACCAAGCATGGGTGTGATTTTGAGGGAAGCCTCAACCTCAGCTTGCTCCTACAAGGTCTCTCAATATAAATTACATGTCAGTTTGGGTGTCCCAAAGGCAAAGGAGACAGACATTTGCAGTCCTGCCCTAATAGGGTATCACCTATGAGCTCCTGTGGGGCACGCCTCTGGGTATCTGTACTGCCTATGGGGGAAGGAGGCATCCTTTAACAGCAAAGGATGCAGAAGCTGGGAAACGGGAACACATATGAGGGTATCTTGACCAGTGCCTGCCTGTGCCATGGAAACATCTTCAAACAAGCTGTCGTGAACTTGTTTGTAGATGTCTACTCTAGCCCACTAGTTCGGTGGGTCACCTATTACAGGCTCTCTTCGAGAAGTGACTGCTCTCGAATCTGTCACTTCTGGTGCCTAGCACTAATTGAAAGGCTGGCATTTCAGAGAACTATGTCAGAGATAATATTTAAAAGATGTCATTCCGTCTGGCTTGTCACGGGAGTGTGACATGACTACAGGAGCCCTGTGAGAAGTAATGAGGCCAGATGAGCTCAGGCTGGTTCCTTCTGCAGAGCGAGGCTCGAGGACTGAGCTAATATTATTACTGACCATGAATGTTGTTAGGGGGATGTGGAGAGGATGTTAGTGCCACTAAGCATTACAATCAAATCTCAATAATGACCAGTGAAGCAGCCTAATAAATTGGAGATTAAGTGCTCCATGCATATTCATTCTGTCAGAAACCTCAGCTTCCTGGCTGCTAGAGTTTCAAGGGCTCAGGCTACAAGCCCTGGGCTGGAAGCCACATGTAGAAAAGAAGACGATGAAGAACAACAAAAGCTTGGCAATTCTGATTGAATTATCCGAGTCTTCTGCGTTAAGCTACTTTTCTTCCTGCTTCTCCACTAAGGAAAAGAAGAAAACAGAGTAAAGATGTAGATTTACTGCTGGGTAAGACATTCCCGAGCGTGGACATGGATGTGAATGAAATATATCTTCCTGAGAAGGAAACCAGATTGGCTTCCTCTGTTGCTGCGATGCGCCATGGAACAGCAGGTTTCCCAGTCTCGTTTCCCTGGTTGCAGAGATTGCCAGGCACGTTTCAGGAAAAAAAAAAAAAAGAGAAGTTCTTGTCACTAAGAAAGAGGATGCCATGTGTGTGCACTTGTTAAAAATAAATCTGCTCTCACCAAATCTCATCCAAGAAGATCTAAGGAAAACCCTTCAGGAGAAATACTCTCACAAGATCAGTGATTTTCCTGTTCTGAGGATCTCCCGGAAGCAATCATTTCTTTTGAATTGATGTGCGATTTCTGAGGATTTTAGGTCTCTTTAGAGCTGTCCATGTTAGTGGGTCTCTCTCCTTTCCCCGGGGTTTAGGACACAAGGTCACTGCATCTACCAGATGGAATTTATTCCTCGCTGGCCTCCCTTTGCCCAAGAAGCTGCTGCCCCCTGGAGCCAGACAGAGGAACATATACACACTTCTGCCCCAGGATTTCCAAGCACCCTACTCCCAGATTAAAAGAACAATTCTCTGAGCACCATTAGATTCTTTGCGTAATAATGCTATGACATCCACCTACTTATTCCGATCCATTTTTTTTATTTCCCTGAGAATACAAGTTGGAATGGAGAACCTTCTTTTCAATAGTCACTGTAAGTGGGCAGTCTCTCCTCAAGAGTTCCTATTTCCGGTAATAAGGTTGTGAAGTTCAAGCCCAAACATGCTTCTTATAGCTTTGGCTCCTTTGGGCATTAAGGTTTGGATTTAGAAGAGTGTAGGATTACACACCTTCTCTGTACCGTACCAGCAGTCTCTCAAGGAAGCCAGCACAAGGTAAAGGCAACCCATAGTCTCTGTGAGCAAACTCGAAGGGCAAGTGCGTGGAAACTCTCTTAGAGCTATGATTTTATTTTCTTGAGGATCAGTCCTCACCTTCTTGGGCTGATGTTCAGTTTTGTCAAATCCCAGGAATGCATTAATTGTCTGGACTCCTGTTGCAGAGGATGAGGCGTTTCCTCCTGTCAGAGCGGCTCCGCGTTCTTCCCTCAGTTTCACGAACAGGAGGGGCTCCTGGGGTTTATTAGGCAGCTACTGGTGGGGAGAAGGTCCCATCCAATACCTGCAAATATTCTGGAGTTATTCATATTTTTACAAAGTAAAGAAGGGATGGAAAATAGTTGTAGGTAAATCTGATGCAGGACTTCATTGTTTCTTTTAAAATTATGGGTCAGAAGCATCACTTATTATTTGAATAATTCATATCTTGGTATTTCAAAGTTTTCAGGAATCTGCTACAAGTAAATAGTGGAACATTATTGTGACTGTTTATTATTTTTCTGCCTGCTCTCCCTCACTACCCCTTCTCCTCCCCTTCGGCCCTCACTTCCTAAGGTAGTGAAGAATAGAATTTAAAAGTCCCTGTAGGCAGAGTAAGTGAGTTGACCTCAGGAACTCTGAGGAAGGTAAAAAGAATGCTGTGTGCTGAAGGTGGCTCAGTACCTCTGCTGACTCCGAGATCAGCCTGTGAGCATGGGGAAGCAGAACTCATTGAGGATCTCAGAGAAGAGAATCAAAAATCATATTTAGGAGCCGGGTGGTGGCAGCGCACGCCTTTAATCCCAGCACTCAGGAGGCAGAGGCAGGCAGATCTCTGTGAGTCCGAGGCCAACCTATAAGAGCTAGTTCCAGTACAGGAACCAAAAAACTACGGAGAAACCCTGTCTCGAAAATAAAAAAAAAAAAAAAAAAAAAAACATATTTAGGTATGGGATTTAAACTGGCTGTTGTAGATCTTTGCCAATATTTCTCACTAGAACTTGGTAGACCACAAAACTGAGCCTTAAAAAACTGTAAATTTTAGCAGTGTATGCTGGTGCAGGCTTTTAACCCCCATATTCCAACGCTTAGGAGGCAAAGACAGGCAGATCTCTGTATGTTCTACGCCCACACAATGAGCTCCAAGTGAGCCAGGGTTACACAGCATGACCTGCCAGAACAACAGCTGAAAATAACTTCATTTTCTAATTTTGTCAGCACAGAGTGAGATTTTTTTTTGTTACAGAGATTTCTTGTTTGACGTGCTAGTGATTCTCATTGTTTATTTTCACATAAAGTAAGTTCCACATCCCCAGGTAAAGGAGAACTGATAAATCCGAACATGTGGGTGGACTGCAGAGTGGAAAGAAAGCAAAGACTCGAAAGGCAACTTCAACATGGATGCCCCCCACACCAGGGAGTGTTGGCAGCTTCTAGGGAACATACTCAAGACAAAACAGGAAGCTGGGCAGTAATGAGAGGGTAGCTGTGGGCCCGAGCATATGCTTGCAACTTTGGCCATCTAAGGCTGGAAACATAAAAGTTTGAAAGAGTAGATGCATATACGCTAGGAAAGTTCTTTTCTCAATGTTTACAAAAGACCTGGAAATTAGTATTCTGATTATTCCACTCAACGATCATTCAGTCTTTTACTTTTTCCATGTAAGGATAACCTTGAGCACTGGAGACCCAGCAGGGAGAAAAGCTGTGTACCATGATGGATAATTGATATGTTTTGACAAGATGGGTTGAACCCTGCAATGCTCATCCTTGTGTCGGTAGTACGCAATGAACGGAAATATCAAGTTGCTCTGTATTTTGGAGATACAGGTGGAGAGGAGAGACATGATTCCATTCAGGAGGAAATTTCCAGTTTCATAGATGCCAACGTGAGGCTTGCATGCAAAGTCGCTGCTGTGGTATCTCACTTCTATTTTCTGGAGTCGAATTTGCAGAATATTGCATTCACTAAAAGTCTTTTTATGATTCTTTGCATAATTTAGAAATGGCTCAATATGAAAGATCGTCTAAAGATAAAGTAAATAGCATAATAATTTATGTAATTGCTAATGATTTGAAACTCTTAAAAAAACCTAAATAACAAAAAATAATTAAGTGTATGAAAAGTATATCCCTTCTGATTATAGATCTGATTATAGATTGTGGCACAATCTTTAGAAGATTCACTGAGTTTCATGAACATAAGCTATATTTTGAAGTCTTGCATGTCAGTGGCTAACTGATTTTCTTTAGTCTCTATCTCTCCTTTGGCAAATTTATTCACAATCATGTTCCTTCCATGAATATCTATTAAGTCTCCCCATCTTCTGCACTACTTCTCTGTTGTTGGGCTACACAGAAGTCCATCCACATATACTCATGCACAATCCACAGATCTGTTGGAAACAGTACCAACATCCAATCATCTATACTGTTACATAAGTGCCTTCTTATGCTACTGGGCATGCGGTTATTTTTCTATGGCTTTAATTTATTAAGCGCTATTGGAATTTCATCAGAGGAAAAGAACAACAACAGAGGCAAATAACATTTCACAACTTAAGTTTTTGTGCTCTCTATATTGTGTGGCCGACCCACCCAGTCTAAATTTTCTGATAAATGTATTTGGCTAAACAGAAGACACAAACTTCATTGACAATACTTTGAAATTCAGTTTCAGATGCCTAATTGCACCTAACTCAGAATCTATTGTTATGACTTGCAGATTTAATTAAAATCCATTTTCTTCTGCAAACTCCACAAAGTCTTCTAATATGTATTTTTAGAGGACGCTGCATTTCTCGGCTACTAAAACATGAATGTGTTTGAGAATATTCAGGTCAAGCAGGGAATTGTCTTAGTTTCATTTCCTGTTGCTGTGATAAAAATAACAAGATAAAAGCAACTTAAAAGAGTTTTTTTTTTTAATCTTTCAGTGCCAGGTAACACAACACAGCAAAGAGGTCAAGGGCACAGGAACTTGAAGCAGTCACATCTATGTTTAAGAGCAGAGCAAGACTGAATGGATATATATTTGCATTCAACTCAAGTTCCCCTTTCTCATAGTTTAGGATCACCTACCTGGTTCAAAGAGGCAGCCTGTTGGTTCCCAGCCACTCAGCAGTTCAGACCTGAAATAATCACATAGAAACTGTATTAATTAAATCACTGCTTGGCCCATTAGCTGTAGCTTCTCTTTGACTAACTCTTACATATTAATTTAATCCATTTATATTAATCGGTGTATCTCCACCTGGCTGTGGCTTACTGGCTAAAGTTCCAGTGTCTGTCTCCTGTATTGCTACATTGCTTCTCTCCGACTCCATTCTTCTTTCTCCCAGAATTCAGTTTAGTTTTCCCCGCCTAGCTAAGTTCTGCCCTGCTATAGGTCCAAAGCAGTTTCTTTATTCATTAATGGTGATCACAGCATACAGAGGGGAATCCTACATCACCTATCTGATGAGTGAATGGTGCCACTCACAGTAGGCAAGTGTTTATACCTCAATTAACCTAAGTAAGACAACCACCAATCACCACCACTACAGACTTGCCTATAAGTCAATCCTTCATTGATCATCTCTACCTAGGTGATTTTATATTGTGTCAAGATGATAAATGAAATTAATCAGCGCAGGTATGAATTTTTGGGTCAGTTAAAAACAGTGTGGAAATTTGTGAAAGTGTCCAAGTGTCATCCAATAGCCAAAGTGATGCATGAGTTATATTTTCTCTGTCAGACTGAATGGTAAAATTATGGAATCCATCTTTTCAAACAATAAAATATCTAACCAAGAATAATTCCCCATTTAAGGTATTTTATAACATCAAGGGAAATTATGTATCATTAAGTACCTTTAGATCAATTGGTTGTGAGAACCTCAAATTATTTTACTTTCTAAGTAATAATAGTGCTGTATGTGACCGGAGAAAAAAACATAAAAGTGAAGACATTGACAACTATTACAGGTAATAATTTCACACTAGTCCTTTACCCAGATTTTGGCTTTCTACTGCTCACATGGAACCTCCCTCAATCCCTAATGGGACCCACAGTATTGGGATTTTGACTTTCTGTAGGTTAAGATTAAGTGTGGTAAGCTTTCTCAAATGTAGCCAGAATTTACTTTGTGGGGCCCCCAGCTCCCCAATAGTAACACAGAGATTTAATATTAATTATGAAAGCTCAGCCTTAGCTATGACTTGTTACCAACTAGCTCTTATAACTTGAATTAATCCATACTTTTTAATTTATGTTCTGCCACATAGCTTGGTTACCTTTCCTTTGTACCATATTTACAACTTGCTCTGTGTTTCTGCCTCTCTTCTTCCCAGAGTCCTCTATCTCTCTCTGGCAGTCCCTCCATTTCTCTCCTGCCTAGCTATTGGCTATTCAGTTCTTTACTAAACCAATCACAGCAACACATCTTCACACAATGTACAAACATCCCACAATGTTTCCCCATTTTGTCTAGTCACAAAGGAAAAGTTTTAATTCTAGCATTAAAAACTATATACAATAAGAATAATTATCAGGTAAGAATTATATTCATGATATCCAGTCTATACATATTTGGAAAATTCAGAAAAAAAACATTGTATTATCTCTCATATCTTAGTGAATTCAGTTTTATACCTAAGCCACTTTCTATCATAACTTGTGTTACTATCCTAAAAATATTTTATCTTGCCTCGATGGTGATTACAAATTGCTCCTGAAAAAATACAGAGAGGAGATTCTACTAATTCCTAAGATATAAAATAGGTTTACAAAATTTAGATCTCAAAATGTACACATCAGAAACGGTGACCACCCTAGCCCTTCCTTAAAAGAGGTCAAGTAGACAGGCAAGAAGCTCCGCCTCTATCAGACCAGATAGTCCAAGGTCATGGGTGGAGCAAATACCCACCACAAATTCTGACATCTGCTTCAGTGAATCATGTTGGGTCTCCCAGTGGAAGAATTTTTTCCTTTTGAAATAAGACCTGTAGGATCAGCATAGCATGAAGCCAAACACATAAGAAGGACCACTTTTGCTAATGGGACATATGTAGTGACGGTGAGGTGTGATGCTTCCATTTCTACTTCTTGATTCCTGGACCTTGGAATGCTTGTCAATAGAGAATTACAGCCTGTAGTAGATGACATCCATAAAGATTTGCAAAGTGCTGTTGCTGGCTGGGATTGCATTCAAACTTTCAATAGGCCACAAACTGCTCATCCAGTTCATTAGGGCTGTATGTTAGGTTGTCAAGACATCTTGGTTTATAGCCATGGACTCTCAGCTAGTTGTGGTCTCCCATCCTATTTTGTAGATATCATCTCTTTAATCTCCCTGAGCTCAAAGTCCCCATGGAACTAATTGTTTCTTTCTTCTCTTCCTTCTAAATGTCAGTCTTTCTTCCTCCCTGTTTCTTTCTCTACAGAAGTATCAGGTATTAAAACATTTTTAATTTTTCTTTTTATATTTCTCAAGTCTCTGGACTCAAAGAGCAAGAGGACTAGAAGATACTAGGAGAAGTCAATCTGTACTAAATTCACTAGTAGGTATTTCTTGGTTAGACTATGCTCAGTTTCATGCACATGGAATGCCTTAACCCAGGTTTTAAAGCACAGCCATCATTGGGAACATATACAGAAAGCATCTCAAAATAATAATTTTTGTACACTGGCTTTTTATCATTTCCTTTGTGTTGTGACCTCTTACCTTCTCAGTTAGAGGCATGTACATTGCCTTGGGATAAGCAGATCATTAGAAAGAAAATGAAAGGAAGAAACAGCCAATACTGAGCTTTCTCATTTCCAAAACAGTCTTTTGAGACTTGGTGTGCAAGAGAGGCAGGGCAGTGAATAAGACTCAATCAGAATTAGAAAGTGAACAGAGCATCTTAAGGTCAAAGCGGCATCTCTGCCTTAACCACGTAGTGAGCAAGAAAGAAATTAAATGACGTGTTTGGAATCAAAAGACAATCATTTCTACAGTCAAGGAACAAGATAGAAAAACACCACGGCAAAGAGACTAAAAGGTGAGACTTTCTTTTTTCTTGGAGAGTTGGGTAGACAGCAGCTTCAAGGTTTTGGTAACTTCAAGGAGAAGGGGACAAAATGTTTCACACAGTGTGCTAGAGGCTTCCTATAGCATGTAAAGGAATTTCATCTGTTCTTTTTTTTGAGATAGGATTCTGGGTGGGTAGAAATTTGGGAAAGTGGATATGTAGAAATGGACACATGTAACTGTTCTGAAGCTGCAGCCACTGGGCTACTGACCGGAGCACAGAGTCTCCATGTTCTCAACCTGGCAGTTGGGGAGAGAACCTAGCTCCAGATTAGAGTATACTCACATAGGGAAGCCAAAATCAAACAGGCAGACAACAGACTTTATTACAAGGTAATTCACCCTCAAAAATAAACAGGAAATTTTACAAAGTAGTTGTAAATCAGAGGAAGAATAACAACAATAACAAAAACTGTCATTTAAAAACCAAAATCGAGGTATCAGATAAAAGTCCCACCAGACACAGATGTAAATGGTCTGTCAAAATACAAAAAAACCCACAACCAACCAATATGCAGACTGGAACCCAGTCCCAAAGGATATATCACCAAAACACCCCTGCACCTAAGGCTTGGGAAACACTGTTGAAGAGCTGGCAGAAAGAGAGTAAGGGCCAGGAGATGAGGGTGTTTGCTGTGAAACTGTGCCTCCTAGAAATTTCAGAATCTCCTTGCTGAGCAAGGATAGGACCAATGAGTCTGCCAAAGTTGATAGGCAAAAGCCCAAGAGGCCTGAACCCGGCACAAATAACTGTATGCCGTGCACTCTGCCTCCCGTCTGCGCTCTATGCGCTAGAACCCAGTTTGCGAGCTTCGGACAAGGGGCTGGAGGTTCAGGAAACACACGCAGAGACAGACCGACACACGGACCTTCAATCACTGGTACAAAAGCCCTTCTTTAATAGCACCATGGAGGCTTAAATACACAGCCGTCAAGGGCCAACAGGTGAAAATCCCATCCTCTGATCCTCTACTTAAGGCACAGCTTCTAGTAACTTCAATTAGAAGGCGCTAGACAGGGAAGAGCAGCTGAAGGCTAGGATTCAATTGGTCTCAACTTTAGGCAACTAAAGAATGCTGAGATCTCCCCTAGGGAAGATTACAACACCAACTGTTTATCCATTAAAAATGGTCAGCCCAGAAAACATACATACAATAATTTTGTACAGACAGAACAGTTTATATTTAGGAATATATGCATACATACACACATATAGAGAATATAAACATATATATTAGTAATTAATGGAAAAGATGGATGAATTTGAGAGAGAGAAGACACAGGTATGAGGGAGGATTTAGAAGAAGGAAAAGCAATTAGATTATAATCTCAAAATTTGAAAAATTAATAAAAGAAAACAAGATTGAAATGAAATTCTTCCATATCTTCCATATAATAAAAAAAAAACAGAGCACAAACCAGCTAAACAAACAAAAAGCCCACCACACTACCACATAAGCAAATTAAAATAAAGACATGAAAAAACAGATAAATGCTAAGTTACAACTGATATCTAGCAAATATAAAGCAAAATAAAATAAAGTAAGAACCTGCAGAAATAAAGGAATGATTTGGAATTCTGAAAATAGTGGAGATTTTAAATAAACTCTTATAAACAACTGAATTTTAAAAAGCAACAATAAGAACTAAATTTTAGAAATAACAACCCAAAACAATGAATATAATATTTAACCCATTCTTAGTACTGTGATATCTGATATAATTACTTCATATGCTCTATTTTTCTTGTCTATGTCTATAATTTATGTCTATAAATATTCTATGTCTAACACTCATGGATAAAGCATAGGCAGACAATGAATTATTAAGAAACAGTGGAAATGATGATCACAATAAAATTTATAAGCCAAGTTAGAAGGAGGTTTCCTGGATTAGTGGTTGAGATTTAGAATGAGGAGCAGGTCTAGAGTAGGCTGGGTGAAAGTTTTGGCCCAAGGGAGCCACGAGAAATGAAAGAAATCAGCAGAGAACCACATTATCTTTGAGTCCAGCACTGAAAAATGTATATATGAAAAAAACAAATGTAGATGGGCATCGAAGAGGGTCCTTATGGAGTTTGATAGCCATTTGGGCAAGAAACTGCTCTTGCCTGGACTATTGCATAAACTGGACACAAAGAACCCACAGAATGAGGACTGCTGAACTTGCCTAAAGGTGAGATTGTCTTTCGGGGTTCCTGACTCATGAAAGAGTCTGCGAGACATTCTGCAGGACACAACAGATAGTGACTGAACTGACTTTGAATTTTCCTGCTTCATGGAAATGTCTGCTGGAAACGTTGGGCCTGTAGGCCGAAGATGGATGCCCTAATGGTACAGAGGAACTTTGGGTGACTGTCCAGGCAGCGAGATGTCTCTGTGATTTCTAGAGTTTTGTAAGTTGCTTACTTCTCATTTACTTGGGTAATATTATATCCTGAAGAGCCCTGAACAATGTGAATTATGTGAGAAGAGGGTGGGAGCTTTCCACACTGAAAACAGCATTCTCAGGATTGCCAGAATCTTTTCCACAGTGGTTTATACACATGAAAGAGAGTACAGTTTGTTCTGAATGTTGGGAGCCTCAAATTTTCTAATCAAGATCCTTTCATGTTTCTCAGGGTGGCTCTGATATGGAAATTTCATCTAAGCAATCAATTGCCAGACTACTTGGTTTTTGCTTTCATGTAACTTTAGATTTTAGTGCTATGCCTCTGGAGCGCTTGGTAATCTCCTTTTTCTTTACATTTAAGATACTTATTTTATGTGTTGAATTCTTTTTATCTCATCTCAGTTGCAAAGTAAAGCATTTGTCTTTGACAGTTCTCATGCTTAGTCTGATTCCATATCAACTGCTTATGCTTATGACTTGCTGATTTTTCTTTCTCTCACTTATTTTATGGAAAGCCTGATTATTCATGTTTTGACTGCTTCATTGTGACTCTAGAATTATATTATATTCTCTTCAATTAACTTAATCTTGGTTGTCTTTCTCTCCAAATTTTGGCATAAAATTGCAGACTTCTGAGTCAGGACTTGTGTACTCTTTATGGGTGAGTTGCTCTCTCTCCCACAAGAATACCTAAGCCCACAGGGAGCAACTTGTCTCCAACATAACCCTTAATACTTTTTGTCTTTATGGTATCACTATCATTTACAAAAGGATGAGTGAACCTGGACCAATATGTTCTCTCTCAAGAGTTCACCAACAGGATTTAAAGTCACTTTCAAGTTCTAGCAGCAATAGTTTCCAAGTATAGTTCTAGATTCTCCTCCAAAACTGGAGACAGAGTTCTGCAAACCATGCATCTTAGCAATAATTTCCCTTTTTATAGTCTATAATAACATTTTATGATTTGCCTAAGCTCATGTATCAAGAGAAATTACTACAGCCTCCTATGTGTCTGCTCACTCTGACCTACATGGAGTGGATTAGGAAATATGTAAAGTATTTAAAACTGAACAGCAGAAATTTGATTGCAAGTTGCATATAATGAATACCCACACATGGCAGGATTGTAAAGGAAAGATAAAGGATTTAAAAGGCATTTGAGGGTGTTCAGCTTTTATAAGTCTTTATCAAGTAGCCTTAAAAAAAAGTGAATCTGTTGTTATCCACAGTGATTATTTTCCCTTTTTCACAGAAGACACTATGCTTTGGCCCTTAAGAGTTGAGGAATAAAATAAGTACCATTGCTATGTGTCTAGAGAATGTCCAAAGATTTTTAGATCAAAGGATTCTGATAGTGGAAAAGTGGCATAGGGTGGTCAAAACCAGATTAATACCTTTGTAGTCTGATACTGGGAGCTGAGGAGTATGTTTGTCAAATTCAGGGTGCTCATTGAACCTAGGAAAAAACATTGTAAGTATAAAATGTGCAATAATTTGCTAAAGACTCACATATTTGTGTAGACTATGAAAAGAAATGAACGGTTGCTTTGTATCTGACAAGTTATAAACAATGAAATCTGTAAGACACAGCATCTTAGAAAGTAATAGCATCAAATGCGTATGCTAAAAAAGAAGAAAGGCTGGGAATTGAGCCCTAAGATTTCCTTTTAATTAAAAGCAATACAATAAAAAAAATCAAGTAAAAAATAACTGAAACTAAAACAACAGGAGTAAGTCATAAGAGGATGAATTGTTAAAAATGAGACAAATGTACATCATCAGTAATTCTACCTAGTATTACAATCTTTCTTTTCCCTCTTCAACGATGTTCTCTGAGCCTTAGGTCCAGCAGTGTTTGGGGGCCGTATCTTTTGAGACTGGACTACACTACGAGGTATGCTGTTTTGTTGTAGTTTTCTGTTGTTGTCTTTCAGCCATTCTGTACATAAATATACTTTGGAAATTTTTATACACACCCTTACTGACTCTCATTCTCCTTTCTTATTCACATTGAAACACTTCTTTTTTTTTCTCAACAAATCTCCCTCCTATATTAGAATTTCCTTGTGTTATTACTGTTTCAGATTTTCATGATCCATTGACTTTCATCAAGTTTGCTCCCATGAGCATGGGTAGGTGGTCATTTATTGGAGCTAAGCAACTTAGCAATGGCTACGCCACTAAAGAAAATGACTCAGCTCCAGCAACCATAAAATGACATTATATTCTCAGGGAGGATGGGGTTCCTTAAGACCCTTTCCTATCCATGACAGAGTGTTAATGGGCCCAAATTAAAATCATAAAATAAAATCATTAAAACATATAGTTGTACAAGTGTAAATGCCAAATATTATCCAAATTGTGTGCAGCTTAAGCCTACGCCACACATAGGTGGCAGAGTTCTAACTATAACGAAGATGATTACTTTGCACTTATCTGGTAGGAAAGAAGAAGGGTTATGTGATGGGGAGGAAACACAAGAAGGTTTAAACTATTGTTCTGCTCTTGAGTTTATAGTACAATGTATGTATATTTAAGCACTATATGAATATATGTTGTATATTTTGGTATGATATATTTCATATTAAAATATTTTAAGATAGATATAGATATGGAGAAAAAAGAAAATTCCATCAGCAAAGACCAAAAGTAATAAGAAGCACATAGCTCCAGCATAAAAATCATGTGTTGAATAACCCAAATAATAATTTGAATGAATGAAAGGAATGCCTTTTTCAACATAAGATCCAGTATCATGAAAATGTCAAAGATATAGTTTAAAATGTCAAATTTGTCAAAATTCTCTGCTAACTTTATAATGTATGTGACTTTCAACTTGATACAAACAGAGAAGTCATAAGTTCTTTCATTATTTCCCTGAAATGTCTTACATTTTTTTGAAACTTTCTTTGAGAAGTGAAACTGAATTCAGTAATTGGATAGCATCTCACTGCCCACCTGGAGTGAATGCAGAGATGATGGATGGGGCCAGTACTCCTGTGGTCCTGCACTGGAAAGCTACCTCCAGCTGCAGCAATGCCACACTGGTCCAGCCGCAACCCGTACATTTAAGGAATGTGACCGGAAAAGAAGCCACATCTCCCCGTCTACTCTCCCAAATAATGCATGTGAATATAGCATCTTCACGCTTTATTTCCTAATTAAGAAAGTGTCACCTTTGGAAAAGGTTTTCAGTGACAGTGTTTGTCAAGTTGTTTGTTTAGTGATCTCTCTGGATGCACTGTTACACAAAAACTGTCTTAATTAAGGTTAATTGGAACATAATTAAAGTCACTGTTGATGAAAAAGATCCCACGGTGGTAATACAGCAAGAATCCTTAATATTCATACTTTTAGACTAAGCTACTGCAAAGCTAAGAAATTTCAAAACTTGGTTTGTTTCCAATACAGGCTATGTCTCTGCTCTTATCTGTTTGGAAGAGTAAATGTTGTGCACGTAGTTGGATCTTTTGCAAGATCTGGATAAAGCAATTTTTTAAAAAAACATTGTATATATATTTAAGGTTTACACCATCATGTTTTGATATACATAAACATTTAAATGCAGCCAAGCCAATTAACACATCCATCATCTTAATATAGCTTTCTTTTCAATTTTGTTGTAAAGAACTATTTATAATTTTGTGAATTTTGTGAAAAGAAACAAGGTGTGACACTGTACAGCCGCGATCCCAGCACTTGGGAGGTTGAAGGAGGATAATCAAGAGTTCAAGGTCAGTCTCAATTACATAACAAGCTCAATGTTACCGTAGGAGACACAGACCATAATTCATAAATCAAAACAAAACAAAAAGAGAAAATGGACTCCTCTAATTATTTTTGCTAAAAGATACATTGATTTATACTCCTATCAACCATGAAATGGGACTCCATTTTTCACATCATCACCAATACTTTAAATATTTGCTCACATCCCTTCCCATCCCCCATCTCTTTATTCATTTTAGTCATCATTCAGGCCTCTGAGGTGTGAAGTGCTATCTAGCTATGGCTTTGACTTCATTTTTTCAACTGATTATGGATGCTGAACACTTTTACATGTACCTATTCATCATTTTTATGTGTCTTTCAAAGAAATGTCGAAAGCACTTCCTTTGCTAATTTCAATTGAATTTTTCGTACATTTACATCCTATTGAGTTGTACTGTACATAAAGTCATTGTCAAAACCAATGTCACAGAAGATGTCTTATAATTATTTTCCATTTATTTTTATTTAACTTTTTCATAAACTATTTATCATATTCTTTCACTTTCCTCAACTCCTTCTAGAGTCTCCCTATTTCCCTATCTTCTTGTTCACCCAACTTCATGTTTTCTCTCGCTCTCAAAAAGAAAAAGAAAACAAACTAAAACAAACCACCACCAACAACAAAAACAATAATTCAAAAATATACAAACAGAAAAAGTCTTATATGGTATTCAGCTGAAATTTAGATATTTAATTTATTTTATGTTGACTTTGTGCATGGTGATACAAATTTCAGTTTTACTCTTCCATGTCTCTGGTGTCCTTAACACCATTTAAGGACCATGGGGATACTACCAGTTCCCCATGTTGTTTTCTTGTGCTCTGTTAAAAACTTGACTTGTTGATTTCATGTATTCTGCTTATATAATACTATTATTATAAAATGACTGAAATGTTTTATTGTGATTTTGTAATATAACTTGAAGGAGTGTGTTGCTTGAAACTTTGTTTTATTTCTCAGAATTGCCCTTGGCTATTGCTTTGTGGTCTGTTTTAGTACCACATACATTTTAGAACTTTTTTCCCCGAAAAGTGCCAGTATAACTTTCACAAATATTTTACAGAATCTATGTATTGCTTAGATAGTATAGATGTTTTAGCAATACTACTTCAAACCATGTACAATATAAATATATCTGTTTCCTTATATATTTTATGTTTTAAAGTTTTAATTTTATGTCTATGAGTGTTTTGCCTACATGCCTGCCTAGTTCTATAGTGTCAGATGCCCTGGAATTAGAGTTATAGGCGGTTGTATACCAACATGTGGTTATGAGAACTGAACAGGGGTCCTCTGAAATAGCAGCGAATGATGTCAACCATTGATTCATCTCTCCAGATATCGTTTCCTTCCTCTTTAATATCTTTGATCCATATTTTAGAGTTTTTATTGTTTTGTTTACTTGACTAGACTTAATCATGATTATTCTATTATGTTTGGTTTCATAATAAATGTCAATAGCAATAAATTTCAAAAGCAATTCTGATTCCACCCTCACAGAAGCATAAGAACAAAATCCAAACAAAACCAAAAACCATCCATCCATACATAGAAATAAAATATACATACAGAATGAAATCACTAAATCCTTGTTTCTGATCTTTCTTCTTTTCATTGTAAATGGAGAGAAGTGGGGTAGTAGGAAGATGGGCATTAAAGGAAAGAAGGATTCATTTCTATTAGGCATATTTATAATGGGATGGACTAGAAAGAAGATAGCAGCTTAACTCCATGTTTGTCTGTAGCACTACGAAGCATGGCAGAACAAAGACTGAAGGTCAAGTGACATGAGAATTCTATTTGTCCCAAACACTTTCACAAACATCATGAAAACACCCAAGAGCTGTTTAGAAGCTACAGTGTGTGTGTGTGTGTGTGTGTGTGTGAGGTGGGACTAGTTTTAAAGATTTTTGTTTTTTAAATGTATTATCACTAATATTTTTGGAAGATGTAATATCATTGACTTTACTGATTTGTTCAAAAGTAAGACAAATAACATTGATGTTTAAATATATTAAATTATATAATAATTCAGTTGAACTGTTTTTATTTTTACACTAATCTATATGAAGACCTGAAAGAACCAGTTCTTTCATGTTCAGTCATGTTGGTTAGAGAGGGTACATTGAGTAACCTGGATCTAATGAGGTGTCAGCTTCCTTCCTGGATATTTGCAGCAGCTGCACATCTGTTCATGCTTTCTCTAGTTGGTTGTTGCCTTATAATTGTTTCAGAAAATATCTTCTATCTTCTCCTCCTCAGAGAGCTGAAATGCTCATAAATTTGTAAGGTAATTTTTCGGCAGGCCAGATCCACTTTAGCCTTCTGACATGTTTAGATTCTCTTCAAAGAATACTCTACCACTTGAGAAAACAGATTTACTGCTCAATAGAGAAAGAATAATACATGCTATGAGGCATATCATTGGCTTTGTGTTCAGTTTGAATATGTTAGGTTTCTAGCTGATGAACAGTGATAAAAATGGCCCTTTAATTTCTTTCTGGACTGGCATGAAACCCAAAAAGATAGGCGCAAATGCCACAGTAGCAGGTTGAGGTTCTTTCCAGGGAGGGCAAGCCATATTGCCTGCCCATTTGGAGATTCGGCCATTGTGAACACTCAGCAGGTGGCTTTTTCCTACAACAATGAAAACTGGTGAAAATTTCCATTCCAAAGTGACGCTGTGTCATTAGCTGGAAGTAAGCGGTTCAGAGTCTGTGATGGGGATGGCAGGTGGGTCTCTTATCTAAGGGTGTTTTCTAATTTTTTTCTTTTTTCTTTTTAAATTTATGTATTTATTAAAGATTTCTGCCTCCTCCCCGCCACCGCCTCCCATTTCCCTCCCCCTCCCCCGATCAAGTCCCCCTCCCTCATCAGCCCGAAGAGCAATCAGGGTTTCCTGACCTGTGGGAAGTCCAAGGACCACCCACCTCCATCCAGGTCTAGTAAGGTGAGCATCCAAACTGCCTAGGGCATTGGATCACATGCTCAGAAGGCCAAAAATTTATTATGTGAAAGAGGTTGTGTCTTTTCAGAATTTCATTATTCAGAACAGTAGTAAATACACGGACCTTTGGTTAGCATATACCTAAGTTAATTCTGTACCCCGTCATCCTGTAAGCCTCAGCAATTTACAAGTTTTCCGGAAATTGAGAAGCAATGAAATACACAAATGTCTATTGCTCTGCTGAACATGACTAAACCTCGTTAATGGCTTTGAGGGCTGCTCAGACTTTGCTATTCCTCTATGTAATCATTAAAAGCAGCGCTCTCACTGAGCTGAACAGCAAACACTAACTGAAGGAGGCTTTGCTGATGTCCTTTTGTGTTGTGACACACTCTTATTTATTGAACGAAAGGCTGGTCAGTCTGTTCAGTATTCTCTCACTCCAGACATCTCAGGGTGTATGATGCACTGAGGTCATGGATGCTTATTCTAGATTCCCATTGTAAGTGTTCCATATAGAATATTCACCGGACAAAGCATCTGTCTAGGGGGCAGGTGCGCATAGTTCTTAAGTCATTCTATTATTGAATGTCTTCCTCAAGAAGATTTTAGAAAAAAAAACAAAACCAACAACTCTTTGGTGCTGTTTTTTCTTTTCTCTGTTTTTTTACGGCTCCTGATATAAATGCCAAGAATTAGTCAGAACAGTACAAATTAGTCCTACTTTCCAGGGATTTTCACATATAAATTAGGGACTTCTGGTTAATGTAATTAGACCAATAATTTGATGAAAATAAATAAATAAGATAAAATATTGACCATTTAAAAATCTTCTTTCCTGATCAGCAACACAGGAAATAAATGGGGGCACTTCTGTGAAGTATGGAGGGAGAAGAACATTAGACTGAATCATTTGAAATTGCCAGTTTTGCGGGTCAGTAGTGGTCAAGTACTGGCAATTTCATGTGGTTCAGCTAAACCGGTGGCAGGCTGCTGCTTTTAGGCTATTTATAAATTTTAAATCTAAAATGATCTGTAAGGACAACTTGCCTTTCCGATGTAGGATGAAATTTCACTGAGAGTCATATTATCCTGATTTGAATTTAAAATAATCTGTTTGTGAGAAGCAGAGGAAAAGAGAGATGTAGCTCTTATCTCCTGTTAGTCTGGGAAAGGAAAGGCAGGGCTCGTCGATGGAGTCATTGCATGAACTCTCAGCATGGCTTTGAAAAGCAAGGCGATTCCTTTTTTTAATACCCAAGATGGATTTCAGAAAACTACATTAAAGTATGACCATTTAGGGAGAGTTTTCTCCCTTTTCATTGTTTATTTCTAGCTACAAAAGTATTTTTGCCCAAGTCTTTGCATTAGGTTAAAGATGTACAAAATGTTATAAAAAATTTTGCATCAATTTTGTGCATTACAGCAGATAGCCATGCTGAACTTTTGCTTATTGTTCATTTCAAGACGCGCAAAACTTTGTTCTCTGTGCAATTAATATTGCTCTATTACAACTTTATATTGAAATGAGATTTACATTTCCATAGGCACTGTAGTAGGACACCAAAAACTATGTGTAACTTCAAGGAAATCTATTTAAATTCTTCATAGAGTTTAAATACTTAGAACATAATTCCAATCTCAAAATATCTCCACAGTCACAGTAACCTGAGTTTTAAATATTTGCATTCTGCTTTGAACGAATGAGGAGGTATGTGTATTTGTTGAACACACAACCATGTTAATTTTCAGATAGTGGTCAAAACAAATTCATCTGAGTTTATACCTCTAGATTGTTTACTGTTTTATATTGTTAGTTTATAAATAAACACACTTACAATTGAGCAAGAGTCCATTCACTCCAAGCAAATAACTAAAGCTTAAAGAAATATGCATCTACAGCTCTGTAATTTTATAACAATATGTAATTGATATACTAATGACTAACTATAGTATAACATTCATCTATCACAGCTTTGTATATTTTCATCAAATGAAACAATTTGTTCCACGCCATAGTGACAGGCATCAAACAGCTAATTTAATTGTCACAGCTCTACTAATAGCTATGATTACCCGTCTTCTTCAAGTATGAAGAACCAAGTTGCTGAAGACTAGAAATAGACCTGAAAACAGTTAATATATCTATCATATCCTAAGGACAGCTTTGAAAAGCATACTATATTCTGATTAGACATTTTGAAATATCTACAAATAATATTCTTCATATTTTAATAAAAAATACCCATTTTTTTAAAGTTTCAATTCTTATTTAGTAAATTTTTGTGCTTGAGAAACTTTTGGACCATGGATCCCACCAGGAATATTGAGGGTCTACACTATGGGATGCAGAGAGGGGTAGAAAGTTACAGCCTGCACTTATGACAGATATCCAAAGAAAATCAAATACCCAAATCTGTTATGGCATAACAGAGTTATGCTAGTAGGTCTCATATTTCCTTTAGTACAAAAACTAAATGGGAGTAAGGAGATTTGGGGAAATTTTGACATAGTTTTATTTTATTTGGACAGGCTCCACAAAGCAGAACAAGGAAGAAATGGTCAGAAGTAGAAATAGGACAAGCCCAGATGAAATACAGCAGAGCAAAGTGGATGGAGGTGTTAGATTTATCACTGTACACGAAATGACCTCCAGCAAGAGGCTAATTAGGAAAATGATAAAATATTTGAGAATATACTTTTACTGGTATATTTATCACATGAAACTATCAAAGTGAATCTGATCCCTTTTCTTCTCCCGGAAGGCAGAAGCCATGATTTACATGTTTGTCTATGAACAGAGAAGATCAGAAAAGTTTTTAATTGCAATCAGTTCCATTTAAGAAAGGTTATCTACTTCCAGATTTTCTTAGTAAATATTGTTTTACCACATAAGATTTTAATGTCAAATTTTTTATCTTAGTACTGCTAGCATCACCTGAGAGCTTGCTAGAGACACATAAATTTGCTTTACATATTAGACCCAGAGAACTGAAATCGGGTAACTTTTATATACATTAAAGACTCACAGATTCAGTAAAAGGCAGGCACCCAGAAAGAAGATCTAGCTGGTTGCTTAAGTTTAGTAGTTTCCTAGACTTTTGAGAAAGTCAGACTTATTTTACAGACACCCAAGAGAAATGGGGCCCAGAGTACACAAAGATATGGCTCAGCCAAATCAGAGCATCCAGTGTACAGCCAGTGATGGTAAAGCTGTTTGCCTTACATAGTTAACTTGGACACATCAGGCAATGTTACCTAGTTAATACAGACACTCGGTAGGATTGCCTTTTGGGGTCAGTATATTTATGTGAGTTACTACCCTGTAAACATAAATAGTCACTCTTCACAAGACCCAAAGCCAAGGAAATTTGTAGCACAATCCAACAATACTTGGGTGACCTTGCAACGCAGCCCAGAAAAAAATTGTTAGGAGTTAAAATAAAGAAAAAAATGTTGGTTTCCCCTATATCATGAGAGTTTCATTCTTTCTTAGAATTTTCTCTTAAAGGCATCTCAAAATAATTTTAAGCTTAATGTTACAAAAATCAGAAGTTATGTTACAAACAGTTTGAGCCCCTTTCACCTTCTCTATTATGATATATGATACTAAGTTTACCCTGTGGTTAGCTTCTATGATGTATTGCTAGTATGTTTTGTTTTCAACCTACATAATGAAACATTGGCTCAGATCAGGTTTATGGACTTAGATGAGCAATTCGTTAGGCTATCAATGGCATTTATTTGCGAGTAGGAGCTGTATGTTTAAGTTGAACATTTTAGGCAGGCATATTCTTTCTTATCATGTAGCTCCTCAACTTCCAACAGTGTGACTCAAACTTTTTTGTTTCTCAAAGCCTGAATCTCTGAGGTTCGCAAGGGTAAATCTCTGAGGCTCGAGCTCTTACTAGCTCAGTATCACATCTATTGCATTCCTTTGACAAAAGCAAGTCACACACTACCACAAGAGAGTCAAGGGTGGGTAAATGCACAGGAAATGTCTCTGTGTCACACTGCCATCACCATGAAGGTCAGAAGAGGAAGAATTCTGATCTTTTCCCAATCAATCTGCCGTGATAAAAAAAAATTGGGAGTCTTTCAATGAGAGGGTCCATGTTTCTTTCAAGTTCATTTCTCTAATATCATCTTGTTCAAAATAGATGGCATTATCATCATTTGTGAATGTCTTGGAAAATTTTACTTGATCTTATTTTTATCTTAAACTTTGAAATTGCTGACCAAAACTCAAATGCTTATCATACTCATGAGGGCATCTGACCATGTCACCTCTAATTTTGCTGTTGAATAATTTTTAGCTAAAAACCAAAATTATCTGGAAAAAGAAGGTTCCAAAAGCTCTCTGTCTCTTTATCTGTCCCAGGAAGTCATAGATTCTCATTGTAAAGGTATCTTCCTCTCCAATACCAAAATTAAAGGTTCTAAGATTGCTCATTTCCATTGTAATGCAGTGTTCTTTCCCAGTCCTCAAAAAATTAAGGATGCTCAGATTGCTCATCACTGAAAATAACACGGAACCATGCCTGCATAAACAGCTTTACCAACATCCTCACTGCCATTCGCTTCCCCACATAGTCCCCTAGCCACAGTGTATAACTCCCCAGAAACTGAAAACCACTTTCCTTTCTCTAATCGCCTCTCTATAGCTTGGCATCTTTGTTATAACAGGATAGATAAGATGCAAGTCTCCAAGTCAACTATTTCTTGGTATTTTGTCTTTCGTTTTCCCCTGAAGGCTTTTTACACTTAAATTTTTTCTTCTATAAATTTGTCTCTTACCAGTTTAATTTATAAGCCTCAGAGGCTGAAACTAAAAGGAACAAGAAAAATTCTTCTTGTCCACTTACCAAAATTATACTCACTAGAGCGCAGAAAATAGAAAGCACAGTGCTTTAGTATCTTTGTTGGGAAATAGACCTAGTCTGTTTTAAGCAAAATTTTTCACAACATCTCTCTTAACTGACATTATAACATAATTTATATGCCAGCATCAGACAGCCCAAATTTATCTGAGGGAGTCTCAATTGGGGGATTGCCTCTATCAACTTGGCCTTTAGACAACACAAATTGCTATGTAATTTATTAAAACATTCTTTTATATTATGGCAGGATGACAGTACAGTTATCTAGAAAGTTAATGCATGGAATGAACTGAATAGTTCAAATGCTTTCTTCCTCACAGAAATCATTTCTTCTGGAGATCACCCATCACTAGGACGGTGACTGCATTTCCCAGCCATCAGATCAGTGACATATGAAAATAAGGACCTCATGTTGCTGTCCTAGGTGCAGATGATAAGGAAAATCCTGAAGAAAATATCTCATTGGAAGTGTGGTAAGGAGGGCATAGGATGGCAGACACATCTCTAGAGGCCTAGTGAATATACAAAAGGCAGGAAACAAGCTCTGCCTCTTGGTCACACAGGCATGAAGGGACCAACTGGAGCCAAAATGGCTCTGATTGGGATCCTCCCCGGTTATGTCACTGCTTTTCAGGTGACAGGCAGTAGAGGAATGAAGGGTTCATTTCATCAACACTTTTTATCTTAGTCCACAGGTCTCTGCCTTCTTTTTCCTTCTCGTTTTTCCCATCTGTTTTTCATATATGTCTGATAATTTGAATCACTGCTGATTATCTATTGATCAGCATGTAACCCAATCAAGCATAATTTTGATTTTCCATGGAGGTCACAACTTTTCGTTATGGTTGAACATCATTCCTATCCCTGTGCCCTTCAGTATTTCCTTCTAAACCATTTTAAATCCTTCCACTTCAGATTCTTTCTCTCCTGCTTGATAGTCATAGGATGTCAGGGACTTTCTTCAGGCTAGTTCATTTAAATATTAAAACATTTCATTAGTGTGCAACTGCCTTTATATTTCAGCTTTCATGGCCTGTGCTTTTTCTAAATTAATAGTCAGCATTTCCATAGCATTTTTGATTTTCAAAGCAATTCGCAAATATTAATTAATGCTAATGCTACCCTAAGAGAATGCTGTAACTAGCTAACTGACTGAACTTTATCTTGAATTATTTTTAAATGGTTTTCAACTTGGGAGGGAAGTTGGGGAGAATGTACAGGCATCCGTAGTGCTCGGTGTCAGGTGCTGCTGCCTAAATGTAATGATGCAGCAAATTGAACCGAATCATCCTCAGAGAATATTAAGGTTGGATCCATCTAGAATTAATCAGCTTGAAGAATTACCTGTTGCTTAGACTGCATCAACGAAAACAGTGCTTGGAATACATATCCGGAGAGAAAAATAGCTCTTTCTCTGAGCATCTTTTCTTTCTCTACTTTCATTAAAACCCTGCAATTCTAATTATTCTTTCTTAACCTTTTAACATTTGTTCCAAATGCATGAATAATCATAAAAGATGAATAGATTTAAAAATAAGATATGCTCTGTCTTCAATTAGCAAGCACTTACCAATGCCCACTATGAGTTAAACTGCTGCTTCTAAGAGGAAATGAAGAAAACAATAAAGAAAAAGCAGAACAATACCTGGTGTTGAAGGGTTTTCAAATGTAGCTATAAGTCAAGTTGACATACAAAAATTTAAAGTGAAAACCACGACTCTAAATCTATGCTATAGTGGGAAAGTGGGAAATCCTCTACAAAGTATAGTGAGGAGGGGGATCCTTTTGGAGTAGAAGAACTGTGTAGTATTTCAAGGAAGAACTACATTTGAAACTTGGATTTTTCAAATGATGTATTGAGTATTGGATCACCATGAAACATAACTGAGCCTTGGAAAGTTGAACAAGAGGTGGCAAGGTGAAAGGTCTGCTCTAAGCTAAGAGTCATGATCAAAGTCTTGAAAGTCAGAGGGATGAACCCTTACTTTTTGGACCTTATAGCAAGCAAGAGAAACTGGTGTGAGAATGGAGTGTAACCAGAGGTCATCATTAGACGCATGTGACCATAGCTTAAAATCCTAGTTAGATAGGCTAGAGGGATTCAAATGTCTCTAGAGACATGTGACAGGGTTTAAGCATTGCCAAATGCTATTAAGCATGTTGAGTGCTCTTTAAATCTTTATTCTAGTAACCTGATAATGTGTGTTCTTTCAATGAGTCACTAGGAGTGTGCATTGTGGTCCATGAATCAGTGGGTACTTCCTGCACTATGATTGGCTTCCCAGAGTGAAAGCCTGACAATCAATTAGCTCATTTTCTGTCCATAAGGCCCACCATCCTCATGCCAATGCAGTTTAGACACTCCATGCTCTCTTTTAAAACATTCTTATTTCCAGGACCACCTCAACTGAAGCCACGGCTACTATTATAATATGTCTCGTTTTGGTCATGACCATTTCAGACAATGTGGCGCTAAGTCAAGACACAATGAATGCAATGTAGAAATTGTGGTCGTTCCTTATATAAGGGATGTTATGTGGCACGGTGACAGGAGGACCTAGAATTGGTGCTATGATTGGTGTAAACCTAATCCTCCATTTGCTCCTGGTTATATAAATACACTGTTTAGCTCAGTTTTAGAATGTGCAGGCAGTAACCTTCCTGTGCGGTCCTTGGTGCTGCAGTATCAGGTGCCATAGAAGGATTTTCTGTAGTCTTTCTTGTTTGCTTTCTTATCTCTGTCACGAATAGAGAAGGTTGATATAACAATATGAAAAAGAGATGGAGAAGACAGATGAAGAAGTCTTAGATAGTATTAACAAAAGAAACATGGAAAGTACAGTGGAAGAAGGTGAGAGAAGACGAAGAGCCAAGAGTACGAAAGCCAGCAGGTTCTTGAGAGTAGACTATGAGCAACTGCAGGCTCTGTTCACTTGAAAAGTCACAGAGACTAAGGATTCTGATTTGCAAGGCTGGCTGATGTCAGGAGCAAGGTCCAGACACTTCGAATTTGAGAGGCATCTGTTGCTGGCAATACTATTATAAGGTGATATGGAGATTTAGATAAAGTAGCACATCAGAAGTATGTGTACTGGGCCTTAGGTAAAGCTATGATAAGAATCCAGAGTAAATGATAAGGAAAAGTTCAAGCCTGTTCTTTACTGGGTCACCTGATTAAACAGTCTACCATCATTGCCCTCATTATATGTTTTCCTTTAGGAAGATAATACATGTCGTGAAGCTTGCGGTTTCTTATCTTAGGCTGTCAGTTTTCTCTAAATGATCTTCCTAAAAATAAATCATCTTATAAAAATAAACACCCCAAAACATTGAAAAGCTGAGCGTGTTCCTATTACTGTGCTGACACTAGAGCAGAGAATCAATGTAGCGTACGTGGCCGCAGGAGGTGGAAGAGGCGAGTAGCAAGTGTTCAGAAAGTAATCATCAAACCAATGTCAGGTTGTTTGTCAGATATGAGAGCTGAGTAGCTATACTAAAAATGGGAGCATCCCTGCATTTCTCTGGTGCCGTGGGAGAAGGCTTTCATGATCTTTGGAGGATGTTAAGAAGACATAAATGGATATTTGAGCTCTGAATAGTTCGGCAAATTTAGTTGATGTCTGGGTCTACAGGTGTCCCAACACTAGGAAAACAAAGCAGGTGTTTGATTACCTGCTTGTTGACTTGACATTGCAAGGTATGGATCTTCCATTTCTTCAAAGGATATGAGGTAGATGTACCTAGGTGTGAGAATTTTCTGACAGGAAAAAGAAATGATGCTCATGATCTATGAGTGGCCAAGTGTAAGAATCTGACCCTACCTTTAAAATTTAGACCTTGTTTTATATTACTGAGGCTGTGTCTTTTGGAAGCATCTCAGGACCAACTCTGCTTTTACCATTATCCAACCGCAGGTTATTCAAGGATCTGAGCACAAAGCAAGACTTATACTCTATCCTAAATCTGCCAGCAGCAACTGTTAAGCAATACAAAGTACCAGATAAACAACTTCTAGTAATAACTTGGATTTAAGATACTGTTGGAAAAAGTTATGATATAGTCAGAACTTATTCAGCCTGTGTCTTTAATAAACTTCTTCCATCCCTCGCCTCTTTCACTTTTCCACCATGGAAAGAAAATGAGTTCAGTTTTTGTTCTTCCTTGAATTAATCTTATAAACTGCAGTATGAAAAATAAAATAGAACTTGAATTTCATATTTCAGGTGTTCTATTTACAGGCTCTCAAAGCCTTGTGACTTACTATGTTAGGTGACAACAAAGGAAAGAAAACAAAAATTATACAGAGGCACCAGCTAAACTCACCCAATGTCTGTCTCCATTGGACAGAATGTTTTGTTAAAAATTAATCCAGGTCCAGAATTTATTCTCTATGATGGACCTAAATTGAATAAATGAAAATAAGAGAAGTTTAGTGAACGTTGCCTTGATTAAAGTAGCCATTTGAACAGATCTTGAAAATCTAGAAAAGGACAATGCAACAGAAATCCCCCTTGTTTATAACACAAACTCATCCTCATTACAATAAAATACACTAACAATTCCCAGCAGTAGTCTTGGCATGTGCCTTTAATACCAGCACTAGGAAGGTAGAGGTAGGGGAATTTCTGTGAGTTAGCCTGGCCTACAGAGTGAGTTACAGGACAGCCAGAGCTGTTACACAGAGAAACCTTGTCTTAAAAACAACAACAAAAGGAAAAATAATAGCAAAAAACAAAACAACAAACAAAAGTCTACCCACATCGGTCATGCAAATAATTTCACTATGCAGGATCTTGAGGAATTTACCACTAACACTACACATCATAAAAACTGAATCTCAGTGAACTAGATTGTTATGGGCTTTCTTACTCTCCCTGTTTCACCACAAAGACCTCTTACCTCCTAGAATAGTTTCTAAGAAATTTTCTTCTAGTTTCATCTAATTTTGGAGAAAACATCCACCATAGTTAAAATATATACTTGGGTTCTGATGAAAATTAAATGAGGGAATTAATATAAAACACCTCAAGCAGTATTGTGATGCCTCAGAGAAAATGTCAGAAGCCATGAGATTATTAACGTGGTTAAGCCCTATTCATTCTGCTCAGTCAATCTCCATTCCAGATTCAAATATGGGCAAGAGACTATCACGGATTAGAGTTTCTACTTGTCCTTCTGTGGTCAGCCTGGGGCTCAATGACTGAGAGCTCTGCCAGTTTGGCAGGAGGTGAAATTGATTAAAAAGAGAGAATCAAGGTGAAGACAAAATGACCTTCCTCTGGCTTTCTGAGTTCTGTATCATACATATGGGAGTGAAGTCTCAGAAGGATTCTGGGGATTGAGACAGTTGTAGAGCTCTTGTGTATATGTGAGACACCATGGGGTAGAGCTCGATGGTGTCTAAAAACAAAAACAATTAGAAAGTGAGTAAGTTTGCCAAAGTCATACAATTAGTGCTAGAAATGGTATGCAGCCCCTTTGGTTCTGTATCTAGCAGTCATCCTTCTACAGTGTCAGATAAGAAGCAAAGAGTCCTCAACCCTTGGCACAAGCTGTAGGCATGAGTCTGACAATGCACTTAGTGTACTCATCTCCACTGCTATTAGCTAAATTGGTTCTGACTTGTGCTGTTTTGCATCAGATGAATTGGAAAGAAAATAAGTTATTGATTTTCCAAATCTGCAAGTCATTGGTGCACTTTGAAATGTTAACAGTCAGCAAACACTACAGTCATAGTTATCTCGAAAATATTCCTCCGGACGTGAAAAATAGAGGTCACTTTGAGTCCTAAGGTCTGTGACAATATAGTCCAAAGAATGACTGGAATAAGGAGGTAAAAGGAGCTGGGTAGGTGGGCCATTAGGAGGGAAAGGGGTATTATGATAAAACATGTTCAGATTCCACCAAGAAAGAAAATGTCCGGTGTAAAGCAAAAAAGTCTCACTTCATTACTATTATTTTTGTGTAGGAGATCATGGGTCACTTAATGCAAGAACTAGTTTTCATAAGGAATGGGAGGCACACCAGCAGCCCCATTATAACCCACAGGAATAACTGGATAGTTATATGCGCTGGAAAATACTTTGAAGCCTCTACAAGTCATTCTGAACATCCCCTCTCTTGAGCATGCCACTAGCCAAGGCGATCCTTAGAGATCAGAGAGTGACATTCCTAATACCAAAGGGCCTCTATCTTACTGAGACCCTATGTATAAATCTAAAATCATATACTCCCTGAGAAATAATTCAACTTTTAACACATAAAAACTTTCCAAATTCTAAGGGCAAATGTTATGCGCTGAAATGTAATTACACATTTCTTCAACGCGGTTCCAAATAATAAAGTGTATAAAATAAACTATAAGGCCGTGACCCCCATTTCACAATCTCTCTACAATAAATTCACTATAAATTCCTCAAATGACATCAACTACTAAAAGCCCTTTGAAAGAAAGGAAAGGTAACCTTCCTTAATAATCAGAGGCTGTTATTTGTAGGACATATTTTGCTGAACAGTTTTCTATGTTTTGGCAATAAAGAAAATTATTTTGACCTTGGTTCACCCAGCGTGGTAAAAAGAAAAACAAACAAACAAACAGCAACAACAACAAATACTAAGCATAAACTTGACTTTGAAGGAACTGTTGGCTGTGGATCATATTTTTCATTGAATCGGGAGTCAGTACATGGCTCTGGTTTATGTTGAATACAGGCAGTCATAATTTTTGTGTATCCAGTTAGATTTCTTTTAATTATGCATGTCTTCTTTCTATGGCAAAGAAAAGTGAAAATACATTTGCATTCCTTTTAGAGAGTGGGGTTAAAATGGTGTTTTTGTAGCATTTTAACACCTTAATTAATCCAATTATTGGAAACAGGGGAGGTTTATATTTAGAATTTTGGCTAAATGAAATTAAATCAGGAACTCATTTTCTCCAAACATTTTTAAATTAAACAGTGCTCTGAAAAATATTAAGTAGATAGTAGCATATTGTGGAGTCTTTCCTTTGAGTGTGGTACCGGACTGTCAGAGGCATATGTATATCCATATAATGTATATTCGCAATGCTGCGAACATTTACAGTAACCTATAATTCATGCTTATCTGATAATTTCTTTGCCCTAGGCATCTTTCTGAACTTTATATGAATTGCCATATGTATATACTATACAAACATACACATTAATACATTTAGTCCTCATATTTCCCATTTTACAGATAAGACATGGAGGGTCTGAGAGATTAGTAACGTGCTGATGCTGTTTTTAGTATGTAGAAGAAACAGGTGAGAATCTCAGTCCTATGCCCTTACCCTTCCTTTGCATGTCTGTTCCTTTTATTTTGAAAGTCTGTGTATCTCAGACTGAGCTCAGAGTAGATACCCCACCTAGTTCTGCCGTGCCAGTGTCGGATTCCTATCCCATTCCTGTCAATACCCTGAAGCCAACACAGTCGGGAATTTAGAATTTTTCTTCTAGGGGGTAATTTCTAATGAAGTAACCCCTGGGTGGTTTGGGGGATGTGATTTGGTAGTGTAGGAGCTGATGGGTGTAACTAAATATTCTTCTTTCCGATCTTGGACAGTCACTTTGGGCCGTGAGCTTCTATTTCTTTCATAAATTAATGGATCAACATAGATTAGAGAGGTCCTGTCATTTCTATCCTCATGGGTCTACTCTGGGTACTGGAAGTGTGACTAGTCTGAATGTAAAGCTTCTAAATACAGCAGATTTCCACACCAGTGTGAACAATGCAAACAGCCTTCAGTTATGTTTTAGATGCACTGAGTCAAGCAAAATGTGAAAATTATTTTTCCATGTTTTAATATAGCTACTTAAAATGTCAAACTTCCATATAGGATGTAACTTGAAATTCCCACGATACTCCTATTTTCATGTTGCAATTTTGTGACCACATCCGTTCTTCGACCACAGACACACTCAAACTTCATAATGAAACTGTGTGCCGAGGAATGGGCGCATAGGATTCCAGAAACATCAATTTCACCTTTATAATTTTCTCAAGTGCTTCAGGAAACTTCAGAGTACAAGACCAAGACCTTGACATTAAAAAAAGTTCTCCAAGTTCACTCTAGGCTGTGTTAATTAAGTGCATATGTTTCTGTCTTGTGAGGAACAAATGGCTTGGTCACCTTTCAAACTGAGGTGGCGAGATAGCACACAAGCCATAATATTCTAATACCCACTCCAGTTCTGAAATGCTGTGCTCATGTTCCGGGACACACATCCACTCTCGGGCTTACTACAGGCTAAAAGGAAAAATAAAAGCTGAAAAGGAGGACGCATTATGTCTGTAAGTTGGAGAATGCTAGCAATATTGTTATGTGTTATTTTGGTCCTATTGAAGGAGTTAATAATTTGGGAGGCTGTCAATAGTGCTCTCCGAAGAAGAAGGCAAATTTAAGGTAACAGGTCTAAACGACCCAACCAAAAGTGCAGGCTCTGTGTCCCTCGGCTCTACAGCTTCAAGATTGTTGGCTAGCTTGTAGAAGCAGCTGTGTTTCCAACTGCACCGAGGTCTGGCAAGGGGAGCTGCCCTTCATGTTTCCACTGCCAGCGTCTGTTTCAGGTGAGATGCCTCATGGAGGTGCCAAAGTAAGCCTTGGGCATAGATGGTAGTTTAGATGTCTCTTCCACATCACACAAATTGGGGTGATCAAAATCAGGCCTGGGTAAAACATGATTCTTTATAACTAGTCTTCTTAAGAGGGTTGGGGGGGGGGGTTGATTAATGGAATATAGATGTCAGCAGTCAGAAACTGGATAATAAAAATTCAAAAGAGAATTAAGTTCTTATACTGGGTACTATTGAGAATTGTTTTGCTAAGTTTCTGTAATATAACACAAACACATGTTGGATAAGCAAGGTAGATTTATTGCATCAAAGGAGGAAAGAAAGCCATTGCGAACATGTTTCATTATCATCTTTCTGATCGTAACACAAAGATGAATAACATGCTGGATCCTCCAGGTTCCTTTCTTTGTGTTAGTTACCCCGTCTGTTGCTATGATAAAATACCACAACCAAGGCAGCTGGTAGAAGAAGAATTTGCTGGGGCTTGTGGTTCTGGATTGAGCGTGTTATGATAGAAGTGGAGGTATGGCAGCAGGCAGCTGGTCTAGAAAGCAGAGGGTTTGAAGTGAAATCTTCAACTCCAAATACAAATCAGAAAGAGCAAGCTGGAAGGGTGGTGCTGCTAAACTTTTCAAAGACCACTCCCAGTGATGCACCTCCTCAAGCAAGTCTCCCCCACCAAAAATTCCACAACCTCCTGAAATGTCACTGCCATCCAGGATCAAGAACCTAATGCAGGAGCCTATGAAGTACATTCTTCATTCACTGTTCTACACTTAGAGATTATCATTCTAATGTGTAGTTCTCAGAGTAAGGAGGATCTGGGATCAGCAATACTCACATTCCCTGGGATCTTATAAATGCAGTTCTTGATCTCACACTACATTGTTAAAACAGTCGTGGAGGTGAAGCTCCCAGGGTATTACAGGCATGTTTGCAGAAGCTATGCTATGTTTGGTACACTTCTGGGACCACGCTAGACTCGCTTTATCAGTTGAGTGGATGTTGGAGCTAATAGTCCACAGATAGAAGCTTCTTTGAATCGCTGCCCTCTACTGAGCCGCCTTGTTCAGAGAGAAGATGACTCAGAGATTTTTCTACCACTGTAGACCCCGGACAGTGATTACCTGACATGGGAACCAAAATGTCTAAGCTCATGGGTGCAATGAGGAGACAACCATAATGTGGTCTAACACTCAAAAACTCCCCTAGAAAACCAAACCACAGTTAGACGTTGTTTACCTGCAGCCATATCCTGCCTCGGCATGACTTTCCTTACCTTCTCTTCTCATTCAGCCTCAACATGTAAGTACCCCAGCCCTTGTCTCAAGCTCTGGTGCCAGGGAATCTGATCCCTTTAGACCATGGAAAACTACAGCCAGGTGCCTTCAAACTCTAACAGCAAAGTTGAATAGTTGTGACAGACTATGTAGCTCAAAGAGTCTAAGATACTAAAAGAAAAGTCTGTTGCATTAACCTCAGATGTTAGCCAGTATCAAATGGATGGGTGCTATAAGGGAAGAAAACAAACTGTGTTTACTGTGTATTACAACAGAGTGTGCTGGAGTTCTTGCTCATGTGTTCTTCCAGCGGCACATGTAGCAGCATGTGTGTAGATTGAAATTAACTATGATGGTATCAACTGTGATGGTATCATTTCCACCAGGGGAGTTGGCAAATGGTACAAAGTAGATCACACACACACACAAAATCAGTTATTAAACTTGTCCTAGCATATCATTGATTATAAACCAGATGCCATAACGTAAGAACCAGGGCTCTTTAATGGAAGGCGAAAAGTGAATGGAAGGTAACACTGCCTCTGAATTGAGATTCTCAAGTACTTATGACAGTGAACTAAAACTAAAAATGGGACTCCTTTCTTAGTTACACAAAATTTAAATAAAACCAAACAGTATTAGTGATGCTGAATTCCTCCTGCAAGCATGGTCTTCAATTATTCTAGCTCCAAGCCTGAGTGGGCAATGTTCTCTTGTGGCTCACACTTGATATGAAGTCTGTGCTATTCTGGATCCCATAATATTGGACACTTCTCTAACTTTCTTATTTGGTTACGATGTCATTATCGTGGTTATCCTTGGTATGTCCCACTTCTTAGCAGACTCCCTTTAGTGTATCTTTGGTCCAGTATTTCAGCATCCTCAAGCATCCTCTAATTCTATGAATAAGAATTGCTAATGGGTTCTGGGAGTTAGGAATTTAAGTTTGAGAGAATTATGGAAATTTTTATTCATTTAAAATAGAGAGAAATTGGAAAAGAATAAAAGGCATAGAATTTATTTGGAATAATGTAGTCACTAGACTATAAGATGTTCTTATTGATTTTTACTTGGCTATTTATGGTGTATGTGACCCCCTGTGAGAACATAAAAGAAAAGTATAAATAGCAGGATGCTGAAGAAGTGACAGCATATGACTTCTAAGGACAAATCATAAGGCATATAATGGCTACTGATTTGTGTCTTTGAATAATTAATTCTCAAGAATGCCACCAACCATGCCAGGAGGAACCTCAAGAAGATCCCTGAAGTGTATCACAAAACCAGGAACTTAGAAATTTGTCCTCTAGCCCTTGTTAAGCCCAGACCTGCCTAGTTGAACCACACTGGCCACAAGACAGTTCTTACTCAGTTGAATTCAAAATGATCACTATCACCAATCAAACAATCTGAATAAAATTCTTGGATGAGCACTGTCATCGAAGACTGATGGCCCCGTGATGCCGCTTGTCTATACTGTCATTGGAACCCATCCTCACTAAAATTTAATGACTCCTGGAATAATATTTTTAACCTTTTAAACATATTTGCACTACATTATAGTCTTTGGATCTAGTTCTGCCTGCATAGATTTCTTTTCACATAAAGCTGTCTAATTCTTATGCCAAAAGAAACAGAAATCTTTATCTTTATACTTTCCATGTTTGCTTTAATTATGTTACTTAACATTGGGTAAAGCTGTCAAAGAATTTGGAGAAAAGCTCATAAAATAAAGCACAGTAAGTACTTCAGTATAGTAGGACTTTCTCCTCATTCTGTTGCTCTTTGGTTGAAAACATGTTGCTAATAATTACCTCAGAACCTTGAGTGTCTTTTCTCATTTTTGCCATTTATTTCTTTAGCTTATGACCATTTTTTCTGCCTAAAGAATCACTGCGTTGCCTTACTCTGAAATCTAATGATAGCAGTTGTTAGTATACATGATAAGCTGTACCGGTAATATTTGTAAAGATTAAAATTCTGGCACCATGATAAACTGTGTCTTGGGTCCATTTATTGCATCATTTCCTGTTCTGGGAACAGAGACTGCCTGTACCTGAGCCACTTTGGAACACAACTGTCTTACTAAACAAGATCCACTGTTAGGAACTCAGAGTTACAGTTTGATATGTCACAAGTATGTATTCCTTAAAAAAGAAAAGCCCAACTATTTGCAAATAATTTTTTCTCATATGTGACTCTCTTCCAAAGTGAATATAGACAGAGAGACCACAAGAAATGATCAGAAGCCAGAAGTTAGCACAAAATATAGTTGAACATCTAAAATTGTTAGTCTCCAATGGATTAAAAGTTTAAAATGTGACATTGGAGAGATGACTCTGAGGTTTAGTGTACTTATTGCTCTTGCAGAGGATCCAGATTCAGTTCCCACATGGCAACTCACAACCAACTACA
Organism: Microtus pennsylvanicus; assembly: GCF_037038515.1. Lineage (NCBI taxonomy): Eukaryota > Metazoa > Chordata > Mammalia > Rodentia > Cricetidae > Microtus > Microtus pennsylvanicus. The sequence goes on along the minus strand of NC_134580.1, from coordinate 115,806,634 downwards.
ACCAATCACTCAGTTTTATGTGATCCCATGCCATTTCCTGGACTTCAGGCAGACATATGGTGCACATATATACATGAAGGCAATATATACACAAAATAAAATAAATCACTGTAAACAATGGAACACAACACATTTGAGCAAACAAACTGCTACATCACAACTGTAAGACATTTTAAGAACAGCATTTGAATCAAGCTCATCCTGGGCCCTGCATATTGTAACTGCAGTTGGAAACCATTGCTTTAGTGCAATTCGATCCCATTAGTTCAGATTCACTGTTGATATGTGAAAGGCTGGAGCACATTGATTTGCTGATTTAACCATGATGTTTGTAACCGGAACTGCGAGAAGCAGAAATTACTGTAACCTCGAGATTATTTGTCCTGGAAGCTAACGAAAAGTACATAAGGAGGCGCATGGCTTTAGATTTTTAAATGTGAGCGTGATCCTAAGTTCAGTCTGCAAGAATCACTAGGGGTTCTAATACAAGCTGTGCAGGTAGCATACTTTGAAAAATGCTACTCTCAAGTGTCTGCACCCTAAAGAAAGGCAGGGACAGCCACTTCACTCTGAGAGCATTGGCACTGTTTGATGTTGTTCTTTCCAGAGCCTTCTATTCACTTCAGTCTTTGCTGGAAGATAGGGAGTCTAAGTTACTGCTCCGAAGTTCTTTCATGTGTTCTATCAAGATAGCTGCCAGTGGCCTTTAAATAAACCAGGTATTGTAAAAAAAAAAAAAAATCCAGGGACACCTAGAAAAGTAAGTTATCTTTTATCACTACCAATTTTCCCAGATGTCATTTAAAAGTTTCCACAAGAAAAAAATACTTCTGACCTAGCAGTAATTCTTTTAATGAGAATAATGAGAACATAAATTTAAGGTGTCACTCTTGTTGATTAGGAAAACTTCACTAGCCACTCATGGTGTCGCCAGAGGCTAATACAAACAGAAGGCCCCCAGGGAAAAGTACCGTAGAAGCTTGCTTCCCACTCAGGTGCCAATTATTCCACGTATCTTCAACCATCCTTCACACGCTAACTAAAGACCATTTGAGGGAGGCAGTTGTTCAGATTATCTTTGCACTCCGCTATGGACAGACATTTTGGATGTCATACTGTCTTCATTTGAGCTTCTGTAAGCACGAACTATAAAAATTCTAGTGATTTTTTTTTTTTAGCTCAAAGTTACAGGAAACAGAAGGAAGGCAGGGCCAGGGGACTGCAAAGGAAGAAAGTCATGAAGGGTGCCGGTTTATTAGCAAGTCAGTCAGCGTAGGGGATGAGGGTATTGGAAGTAGAAGGCTTGTAGTCACCCTCCAAGAAGGATGGGCTAGGTTGACTCCTGCCATATACTATATACATACCATATATTACCTGTGTTCTGTAGAAATAAAGACTTTGGAACAGTTTTAGGTTCCCTTTTATACTTATGGAGTAGGCTCATTGGTCAATAAAAAAAAAGCCAACAATAAAATCCTCAAGCAGAAAGCTCTTTGTTCCTTCAACAAGCACTCTTTGGAACTTGGGAGGTAAAGCATGAAAGATTGGGGAGGAACTGAATCAAGGAGAATGTCAGTTCTACTTATTAACCACAGTGACTTTTCAATTTTTGAACATTATTGGTCTGAAAACTTCCTTTCCTGCTAATTGGGCTTCTCCTGGATGAGCGATCAAGCCAGGGCATTGCCTTTTAAGAAATGTTCCTGTCTGTTCCTTTATAAATAATAACCCTGCATCAGCTCAAGAATTAAATTTCGAAGATAGGCAAAACATGAACAAAAGACGAAAACCCAGATCAACATCTGTTAAATTGCTTTGCTTTGCTACTGATAAGAATGTTCACAGTTTGACTTGGATCTTCACAATTCCACATGGTCACATCCGTTTCAATTTCCATTTTCTACAACAGCGAATCCAAAATGTAGTCTTAACCTCTTCTTATCCCCCTTCCTTGGAGCTTCTGGTCTTTATCATTGTCGTTTCTGATCTATGTTTGGTCAGGAATTTGTTCCCTTTCCAAATAAGGGGTCTTCTGTGGAGACTGACCCATTGCAGAAGTATGAGCACAAGGGTAGCCTAATCTCCTTCCCTCCAGGCCCAAAAGAAGGGACACATTCAAATCCTAGTTCTGGAGTTCAGTTATATCCACTCTTTCTCACACTTAAAAAAATACTTATCTAATAAGTGTGTGGATGTTTAACCTGCATGTGTATCTATGTACCACAGATGTTTAGGCCATGCAGAGGCAAAAATGGAGAGTCAGAGCCACTGGTACTACAGTTAAAAATGGTTGTGAGTAACCATGTGGATGCTTGGAATAAAAAGGGTCATCTGGAAGAGCAGACAGTGCTCTCAATTGCAGAGCCATTTCTGGAGACCTGTTTTAGCATTTTTTAGTTTTCCTAACGTCCTTTATCCAGCAGCATCAAGATATATTTGTCTTGTGCCAAATGTAATGCACACAGAATACACCTGTACATGCCTACTCAGGTGCTAATTATTTCATGAATCTTCAACTATCATCCTTTATCAGCTAACTAAAGACCATATGAGGGAGGCAACTGCCCAGATTATCCTTCCACTCCACTACGGACAGACATTTTGGATATCTTACTGCCTTTGCTTGAGTTTCTATAAGAACGAAGTATAAAAACTCTAATGAAAATTGTTTAGCTAAAAGATACAGGAAATATTTTAAACCACTCTAAAAATCAATCTTCCCTCCTCCAGTCATAGCTAAGACATTTGAAAACCTATATCCTGTATATTTATCTACTTACATATATAATTATCCTAAAATTTAGTGTCTTATAGAAATGTACACATACTTCTGTGAGCTAGAAATATTGACATGGTTCATTGGAGTCTCCCTCAAAATTGGTTGGATTTTGGCCAAGACTCCAGTCCACTAGGACTTGATCAAAGCCAGAAGACTCATTTCTAAGAGCATTCATAGTTATAGGACTTGGTAAATACCTCTGTATTTTGACTGCTCTTCATAGAGGCCTGCTGTGGGAGAATGCTCTTATACACTGTAAAGATTTGTATTGGTTTAGTAAAACACTGATTGGCCAGTAGTGAGGCAACCAGATTAGGAGAATTCTGGGAAGAAGAAAAGCAGAGATGCAGTCACCAGTCAGACACAGAGGAAGCAATATGAGAATGCCTCATTGAGTAAGGTACCAAGGAGTGTGGATAAACATAGATAAGAATTATGGGTTAATTTAAGTTGTAAGAGCTAGTTAATAATAAGCCTGAGCTAACAGACCAAAGAGTTTGTAATTAATATAAGCCCCTGTGTGTTTCGTTGGTACTGAAAAGCTGTGGGACCAGGAGGGGGTAGAAACTTCTGTCTACAAATGATGCTCAATGTGGGGATCTAACCCACGACCATGAGAATAAGAGTTTCATGCTCTACCCAGTTCTTCTCAGGGTGACCAGTTCATATATCCACCAAAGAGACCTCATGAAATGACAGCGTGGACACAGAGAGTGTGGAAGCTACAAAATTATGTAGAAAACAGTGGCAAGTCCCAAGTCATTTATTTTGTCACATTATACTTTTATCATAGTGAGTTATAAGTTCAGTCCATACTTAAAAAGGAAAACTAAGCCCCAGTTCCTTGGAGAGAATATTTTAAAGCATATTCCCCATTATCCAACCATTGTCACATTCATTCATTTTTCAACACATTGCACTGTGCCCTCTTCTTCCATAATTCCATTGAGGTGACTTCTGCCGTGGCCAATGGATGCTTCATAATTTGTAATTCAATGCATAGGAAACCTTCTTATACAACAACTGTCTGTTTTGTTCTTTCTGCCTTCTTATTAGTCTTCTTTCTTTCTTAATGCCTGTGCATAGTAAAGTTTTAGGCAATTGGCATTTGTTTCTTATGAAGCTTAAGATACACACACTGACAGACTTAAGATATATGCATAAATGGAGCTAGGTACAGATAAATCTAGAGGCAAGCTAATCTCCTACAGTAGGTTCAACATCCCAGTGTTTAGAACCTGTAAATAGGTTACCTTTCATGGAAAAAGAGACCTTGAAAACATTATTGAGAACCTGGTTCCCTGAGTGGGGTGATGTGGTCAGATCAGTCCTTAGAAACAGTCTGAGATCAAGAGGACAAGGGGTCTGTATTGGAAGAAGTTTAGAGAATGATAGATACTACCCACCATTGCTGACTTTGAAGACAGAGAAAAGCATGTGTAAGAAGCTTGAAGCAGTTGAGAAATACTTTCAGTTGACAATCAGCAAAAAAAAGTGCTATCAGTGCTGTAAGCACAAGGTACTGGATTCTATCAGCAAGTTTAAAGAACAAAGGAATAGCTACAGAGCTGCTTGGAAGTCATATGTACTGAAACCTACTAACAGCTTTTTATTTAATGTATTTGTAAATGTAATGTAAAGTAATTGCTTTACTTATAAAATGTAATGTGATTGTTTATTGGAATGATTAAAGCAAGAATATTACTACAACCAACTCACAATTGTATGTGTTCTACTGTAAGAATATTTCAAATGTATTCTCTTAGAAAAATTTGAGCACATAGAACATTATTGACCTTAGTATCTACATGAGTTTCTCCTGAGATTTTTTAATGACCTGTAACATCTCTTAGTTATTGAGTCCCATACCATCCAGAAAAAAATGGTAATCATGATTTTACTCTCAATTTAGTCTACATGTAACTATAATATATTCCTTCCTGTTCCTGGCTTTTTTCACTTAGCATGGTGCCACCCAGATTCATCTACATTGTTCAAATGTCTCTTCTTTATAACTGCTCAATTGGATTTCCCCTTTGTGAGTGTATGTGTGTGTGTATGTGGGGGGGGGGGCTTGCATGACATTTCATGTGACCATTCACTCTTTGTTTAACTCGTTTTTTAATCCATTACCTTTGTTATTGTAAATAATGCAACAGTTGTTTCTTGACATAGTAACTCATGTCTCTTTAATATATCCACAATAGTCGGATTCCTGTGTAAAATGAAAATTATTAAATTTTTAAAGAAACCTCTCTGAGGTTTTCCACTATGGCTTTAGAAATTTACATTCCCCCCAATAGTGTGAAAAAGGAGTTCTTTATCTCTCCCCACGTCCTGGACAAATTTATTATTTTTCATATTCTTGATAAAAGTCAATCTAACAAGTTTCTATAAATTTTAGTTGTTATTAGGTAGAATCATGCTTCTGTGAAACTATCAGATGAGTAACGAGTGTCATATTAGCTTTGACGTTACAAAAATTCGTTTTGACAATAAGACAAAACTAAAGCCTAGTGTGGTATTATTCCTGAAGTCATAGCATTGGAGAGGAAGAGAGGAACTGGGGATCAAGGTCATCCTCAACTGTTATAGTGAATGCGAGGAAGCCTGTGCTACTTTGTTGTGCATGTAATTTGCCAATATTTCTTTGAATTCTACCAATTGTCTTAAAATTATTAATAACATTTTTGCAAAAGCATCTCATTCTGTAGCCCAGACTGTCTTGTCCTTTCTTCCCTTCAGTGCTGGCATTGTAGGCATAGACTATTACACTCAATGTTTCAATGCACATTTAAGAGTTTTTTAATACACAGAAGTTTCACTAATGTAGTATGATGTTGGAGTTATTATTCCTTTCTTCTATGCTTATGTATAAAAGAAAATCCTTTCCAATACAGCAAAACCAAAACACCATTTTCTGCTCCCAATACTTGTCTAAATTTATTGGAGTGTTTTATATGCCTTATGGTAGAATGTAGTGCTTCTAATGTCCTGGTGCTTTTTACTAGATAGTATATTTTGTCCTTACTGACTTTCACTTTGGTCCTAACATGCCTTATTGTTCTGTTCCTGTCCTCCTTATTTTATTACCTCATTTGTCCATTTGCAAGTTGGCATTCTTGTCCCTTGATCAAAACGTTTATAACACAGTTGAATCTGTACAGGTGGAGACCCCCTACTCTGCGATCCTATTATCATCACTGTGATCCTGACTATTCCTTTCAAGTTTTAAAATTGGTTTCCATGTTCCTGTTGGTATTTTGATTGGGTTGTACTAAATTTATAGATTAATCATGAGAGAAATGACATTTTGCCATATTGAAATTTACCATCCATGAACTTGATTTATTTCTAAATTGCTGGTGTCCCCTTTTATGAATTTTGATACTAAATTATAATCTTATCTATCTGTGCAAGCTCTGTGAATATTTTACAAGTTATCTTTTAAAAAGAGTTTAATTTCAGAGTGTGAGTTCCCAGTCCCTAGATGTTTTTCATAAAGATTTTATCTGCATCATTTCCCCCAATTCTCATTCTTAACTCTAGCAACTTGCTTTGTGTATCTTATGTTGACAATTATAGCATTCATAGCATGCAGAATGAGTATGTTGTTTGTTTACAATATTTGTATTTAAAGGTTTTCCTTTTCTCATATTCAGCAATTACTTTCAGGACTTCTTTTCCAATATTAACATGAGCATACATAGTATCTTAATTTTGTTTCAGATATATCAATGTTATAATCTATTATTTATTACCTTCAAGAAAGCTATTTGTTCAATAGACTTTAACATGTTTCTTAATATCATTAGTTTGAAAATAATTATTTTAATGACTAAAATGATGTTTTATTTAAAAATGTCTACTTATGTTGAAAATTATTCTTCTTTTACAAATTACTAGATGAAAATTAACATTGACAAACTTTTCTGAGAACATGTTTTGAGTTCTTGAAATGAACTCAGATTATCATGACATTTTGATATATGTGCATAAATGTTTCTCCATGATTATTTGGATTTGTTGTACTGGAGATTGTAAGGTGTATGGTTCAGAAGTTTTGTTCCCTTGTGCCGTTATCAATACATTTGTGTATCAAGTTCACCTCTGCCTGCAGGAAAAGATGAAATAAGAGAAATAAAATAAAATGAAGGAATAAGGAAAGAAGGAAGATAGAAAAGGTAGGTGAGAAAGATGCATTTGATATTTTATGTTTAAATATTAACTAATTATGTTTAAATAGTTAATATGTTACTAATTTGGGGGGCTATTTGTAGGTCTAAAGTCTTTTATTTCACACCTTCCACCTACCCATGAATTCTCATGGCCTTTAACACTGGACTAGTAAGTTTTCATTCACTGTGGTGGAGGTATCTTTCTCTGTGCAGTGAATTCTCATGGCCTTTAACACTGGACTAGTAAGTTTTCATTCACTATGGTGGAGGTATCTGTCTCTGTGTAGTGAATTCTCATGGCCTTTAACACTGGACTAGTAAGTTTTCATTCACTGTGGTGGAGGTATCTTTCTCTGTGCAGTGAATTCTCATGGCCTTTAACACTGGACTAGTAAGTTTTCATTCACTGTGGTGGAGGTATCTGTCCCTGTGCAGTGAATTCTCATGGCCTTTAACACTGGACTAGTAAGTTTTCATTCACTGTGGTGGAGGTATCTGTCCCTGTGCAGTGAATTCTCATGGCCTTTAACACTGGACTAGTAAGTTTTCATTCACTGTGGTGGAGGTATCTGTCTCTGTGCAGTGAATTCTCATGGCCTTTAACACTGGACTAGTAAGTTTTCATTCACTGTGGTGGAGGTATCTTTCTCTGTGCAGTGAATTCTCATGGCCTTTAACACTGGACTAGTAAGTTTTCATTCACTATGGTGGAGGTATCTGTCTCTGTGTAGTGAATTCTCATGGCCTTTAACACTGGACTAGTAAGTTTTCATTCACTGGTGGAGGTATCTGTCTCTGTGCAGTGAATTCTCATGGCCTTTAACACTGGACTAGTAAGTTTTCATTCACTATGGTGGAGGTATCTGTCTCTGTGCAGTGAATTCTCATGGCCTTTAACACTGGACTAGTAAGTTTTCATTCACTGTGGTGGAGGTATCTGTCCCTGTGCAGTGAATTCTCATGGCCCTTAACACTGGACTAGTAAGTTTTCATTCACTGGTGGAGGTATCTTTCTCTGTGCAGTGAATTCTCATGGCCTTTAACACTGGACTAGTAAGTTTTCATTCACTGTGGTGGAGGTATCTGTCTCTGTGCAGTGAATTCTCATGGCCTTTAACACTGGACTAGTAAGTTTTCATTCACTATGGTGGAGGTATCTGTCTCTGTGCAGTGAATTCTCATGGCCTTTAACACTGGACTAGTAAGTTTTCATTCACTGTGGTGGAGGTATCTGTGTCTGTGCAGTGACCTCACCCATTGCTTCACACACATTTTGAACTCTTACGCTTTTTGGTGAGTTCATAATTTTATTATTAGAAAACACTCTATTTCCTTTCCTAAAATCGCTTTTAAGTTAGTGTTCTTTTAAGTAATCTTTTAAGTGTACTTTTTATTTTCTTTTTCCTGAGACAGGATTTCTCTGTAGCTTTGGAACCTGTCCTGGAACTCACTCTGTAAACCAGATTGGCCTCTGGAACTCACAAAGATCTGCATCCCTCTGCCTCCTGAGTGCTGGCACTAAAGGCATGCACCACCACCACCTGGCTTAAGTGTACTTTTAAGTAATCACTTTGAGTTAGTATTTTGGATACTATTTGAGTGAACTGTTCCATGTCCTTGCTTTCAGTCTTTAGCTGTCATTAGATCTAAAGTGGGTGTCCTTATGAATAGCATATACGTGCTTTCTGATTTTAATTTCAAATTCCTGTCAAAATTCCACCTTGCAGATATTTCCTTGCAAATATTGTAAATGGGGAGATTTTTTTAAATTTACAATGAGAAAAACAATTGCATGACCAGAATTTAGAACTGACATAATGTTGCATTCTGTATGCCTTATGTCTTTTGTTGTGAATATTTTTGCCTTAGTGGTTTCCTTTATATTTAATTGATTTTCTGTAGATTATACATTTTACTCTTGTTATCATTTCTCATGTATATTGTATATATAAAGTATACGTTATTGCCGCAGGAACTATATTGAGAATGGTGAAATTTAGATAAAGACACATGAATCCTGAAAATTGTTTTTCTAATTTTAATTCTGTCTTTTATTTTTTACGGTGTCAGCAGTTAAAGCAACCCATTTTTTATTATCTCATAGTTTCCCTAAATTGTAGCATCAATGAATTCTCCTCTTAACATTTCCGACCCAGACATGAAGTATCAGTTTTGCTCCGTTCTCACCTGGAACTTCAGGTCCCAGCTTATTTAGGTTTTCAGTAGAGTCAATGGATTGTGACTAGAAGATTGAACACTAGTGTCTCTCTTTGGCTGACTACTGTTTAAGAATTTGCTTTCAGCTTTGAGAGACCATCCTCACATGCAAGTGGGGATGAACATTTCACAAAACCACAGTTTATTCCCCGAAAATAAGAGCACCTCTTTCCTTTTATACAGTTATATTAAGGGATTACATGATTAGGTCAGGCATTGGCCCTGGGTGCTCTTTTTTATTAACTCAGGAGTCAAATTTTTGAGACCATAGTAGTATTGCTAAAATCCCCCCTAATTACTGTGTAATATAACCTAATGATAAGAGTGACACCACATCATGTCCCTAAGTCCCAACCATGTACAAGGGTTAAGATCTGTATAAAGTGTTCTGCATTGGGTAATTGCTTTGGAGCTAAGCAGCTGTGAACTAACTAGTTGCCTCCTCACTACAAATTGGCACCAACGTGGTTGACTAAAATCCACTTAAAACCTGAGAGGGCTTGAAAACAAATTCTAGACACAAAAATACAGAGTTTAACACAGCTTCTTGCTGTTTGCTGGTAGCAAGCTGCAGCTCCTTTAAGAGAGGTTTTCCTGAATCAGCAGCATCAGAGAAAAAATGCAGTGCTAGTTTGAAATGCTATCTTTCTGGGCTATGCTGGCAGTGTGACCTCTGGCTCTTTCAGGAGACCAAGCATTTGGACGCAGTTTGTGAACAGCGCACTGCAGCTTGCTTGATGGCAACATAGACTGGCTGTGTGCCTAAAATTGGGCCTGTGAGCATGGCTCTCAGAGGCAGCAAAGAGCTCCACCATGTCTGACTGGGCAGGGCAAGCAGGAATTACCATATTTCCCATAGCAATGCCACAGCCTCAATTTTTAAGACGTGCTTAGCATTTTAAGAAGCACTCCTGGATAGTAAATAATTACAGGTACACAATAAAGACAAACTCACATGGAAAAGACCTCTAAATGGGTATTTAGATATTTGTGGTAATAAGGGTGGCGGGGCAGCGTCCCCAACACCCCAGCTGCCTGCACAGCTAGGTTATGCCTGAAATAACAACACACAAATTGTATTCATTTAAACACTGCTTGGCCCTTTAGCTCTAGCCCTTACTGGCTAATTCTGATATCCCAATCAACCCATCTCTAATAATCTGTGAGCACTGGTCTTACCGGGATGATTCTAGCCTAAGTCCATCCTGGGTTGGAGCTGGGACATGGCGTCTCTCTGAGGCGTCTGCTCTGGAGAGGAGAGCTGTCGAGTCTGAGCTCACTTCCTCTTCCTCCCAGCGTTCCGTTCTGTTTACTCCTCCCACCTATCTTCTAACCAATGAAATGGGCAAGGCAGTTCCTTTATTAGCCAATGACCTTCCTCCATCATTTCCCCTTTTTCTATTTAAACAAAAAAAGGCTTTAACGTTAACATAGCAAAATTACATATAACAAAACAGTTATCAGGTAAAAATTACAATAATCTTTATCATAACTAAGGAAAACTATAACTATAACTAACTATTCTTAACTCCATCAAAGACTCCAGAAAGATACAATACTACCTAAGCAAAGAAGAAAAAAGCAACTCTAGAAATGACAGAGACATCTCGCTGCCTGGACAGTCACCCAAAGTTCCTCTGTACCGTTGGGGCATCTATCTTCAGCCTTCAGGCCCATAGTATCCAGCAGACACTTCCATAAATCAGGAAAATTCAAAGTCAGTTCAGTCACTATCTGTTGTGTCCTGCAGAATGTCTCGCAGACTCTTTCATGAATCAGGAACCCCGAAAGATCATCTCACCTTAGGCAAGTTCAGTAGTCCTCTCTCTGTGGGTTCTCTGTGTCCAGTTTATGCAATAGTCCAGGCAAGAGCAGTTTCTTGCCCAAATGGCTATCAAACTCCATAACGAGCCTCTTTGATGCCCATCTTCCTCTTGAAGTAGATTGGTGCTGCCAGGAGCAGATATTTCTCACTGTCATGAAAAGTCCCAACTTCTTAAAAAATTTTAAATGCCATATTCTGCAGTCTTTGAAAGATATGAAGAATGTCTATCTAACTGAAATGTATCTCTATATATCTAGAAAATCTAACTAACATGACTACAAGCTTGACTATTACTGATGATTATCCATTAACAACCTATATTTCTTAATTATACAGTACATATTTAAATGAACTACACAATCACAATACCTTAAACAAAATCAGAAACACTTATACATATAACAAAATTGACCTTAAATCTCTATCAATAAAGCAAAATCTATACTAATGCAAATTATTCATATCTATATCATATCTCCCTTTAAATGTAAAAGACCATTTATAAACCATATTTGGGAACATGGGCACAGTTTTTTCTCTCCTAACTGCTTCCTGCTGAATGGGGGCGTCGTTGATGATTTTAGGGTGTAACCTGTGTGCCAGGTTTATCTCAGTTGGCAGTTGAGTGAAGTAATTTTTTGAGGGTGTTCACAGGAACCTTTTGGGAGGTCGTGGTCTATCATACCATATCGGGATAGATGCAATCCACAAGGTCTGATCCTCTGTGAAAACAAAAGAAGAATCTCTTTTCCAAAGTATCATATCCTTAGATCCAAATTCTGAAATCATACCCTCATGATATACGTTCTGGTTCCACTTGGCAGCCCATATAATGAAATGTCTCTCTGTACTTAGCTCCTTCACAGTCAAAAATTTTAAAGAAAACACAATAATACAAAGAATCCAGACTCTGTGAATTTTCCATTTTTACGTGGCTTATTTTTACTCTATCACTTTACTTTATTCTGTCTCTTTAAAGACTTTACCTTTTTTTTAACATTAACTTTATTTTCTATATTCTTTTTCTTCTCTCTCCCAAGCCTACGTACATTCATCCAACAGTGTGACTCATTTCGTGGTCTGAATCTGTCCTATTGTGAATCTGCAATTTTTTACTATTAGACAAATGTATATAGGCTTGTGAGAGAGAAGAAAAAGAATATAGAGAGTTGGAAAAGAAGTAAGTGGTTTATAAAAAAACAAAGTCTTTTAAGAGACAAACAGTTATAGATTAAAGGAGTAAGATAATAAAATAAATATTAAAAAGTAATAGAGTAAGAAAAGCCATGTAAAGATGGAGAATACACAGAAAGTCTGGATTATAAATATTATTGTGTTTTCTTTGAATTTTTGACTGTGAAGGAGTTAAGCACAAAGAAACATTGTATAGGTTATGAAGCTAAATATATATATATATATATATATATATATATATATATATAGGCATCTTGTTCAAAATATGGATCTAAGGATATGTTGCTTTGGAAAAGAGGTTCTTCTTCTGTTTCCACAAAGGATGACAACCTGTGGAATCCTTCTAGACTAATGTGGTTTGATGGAGCAAGACCTCCTGAAAGGTCACGTTGAACACCCCTCAAAAAATTACTTCACTCAATAAACATCAGGAAACAGTTTGGAGAAAAACTATACCCATATTCCCAAATATTGTTTGTGAATGTTTCTTTACTTTTAAAGGGGGATATGCTATCGAGATGGATACCTTCAATTGGTATGGATCTTGCTATATTGATACAAATTTAAGGTCAATTTTGTTATATGTATATTTCTGCCCTTGATTAAGGTATTGTGTTTTTTTGCAGCTCATTAAAAATGTAATGTATAATTAAGAAATATAGGTTAATAGAGAATCATCTATAATAGTCAAGCTTCTAGTCAAGTTAGTTAGATTTTCTAGATGTACAGAGATGTATTTCAGATAGATAGGTACTCTTCAAACCTTTCAAAGACTACAGAATATGGCATTTAAAATGTTTTAAGAAGTTGGGACTTTTCATGACAGTGAGAAATATCTGCTCCTGGCAGCACCAGATACTTCAAGAGGAAGATGGGTATCAAAGAGGCTCCTTATGGAGTTTGTTAGCCATTCGGGCAAGAAACTGCTCTTTCCTGGACTGCTTGATGAACTAAACATGTAGGACCCATGGAGAAATGACTACTGAAGTTGCCTAAAGAAGGTTAGACAGTTCTTTGAGGTTCCTGCTTCATAAAGGAGTCTGCTAGACATTCTGTAGGACACAGAAGAAAGTGACTGGCAAACTGCCAATATATGTGGCACTGTCTTTGAAATTTCCTGCTTCACGGAAAAGTCTGTCAGATACTATGTGCCTGTTGGGTGAATATGGATGCCCCAATGGTACAGAAGAGCTTTGGGTTACTGTCCAGGCAGCAAGATGTCTCTGTCAATTCTAGAGTTTTGGAAGTTGTTTATAATACACTTCCTGTTTACTTAGGTAATATTATATTCTTCGGGGTCTTTTATGGAGTTGAAGAATTTACAGTTATAGTTATAGTTTTCCTTAGTTGTGATAAAAGATAAAATAGATATAAATACTGTAATAATTATTGCTTGATAACTGTTTTGTTATATGTAATTTTACTATGATAAAGTTAAAACCTTCCTTTTTATTTAAGCAAAAATGGGGAAGTGATTTGTGATTTCCCTCTGTATGCTGTGATTACCATTAATGAATAAAGAAACTGCTTTGGGCCTATAGCAGAGCTATAAGGGAACAGACCTATGTGAGGAAAACTAAAAGGAATGTTGGGAGAAAGTATTCAGAATGAGAGGGAAGCCATGTAGCTTTGCTGGAGACAGCCGTCAGAACTTTAGCCAGTAAGCCACAGCCACAGTCACATGGCCATACACAGATTAATAAAAATTAGTTAGATTAATATGTAAGAGTTTTCCAATAAGAAACTAGAGCTAATGGGCCAAACAGTGATTTAATTAATACCATTTCTGTGTGAATATTTCAGGGCTAAGTGGCTAGGAACTAACTAGCAGCCTCCTTATTACAAATCATTTCAAATGTTTTCCTTATCCTGTAATTAAATACTACTAAAGCCAGCAATGGAGAGTTTCACTATGTCAGACAGCAATAAAAATTCTGGTGAGAAGTCTGTTTCAAATATGAGCATCCAAGCATGCTTCCATATTCTATAGGATGGCCCATCTTTGACATAACCTAAGAAGTGTGATCTTTGAGAAAGTGTCGGTGCCAAAGACATCAAATTATATGAACATGTAGGCACTCCTTACAGTTGCTCTTAGGCACCCGAAAACCCAGTCTGTGCAAGAATTTCTAGTCTCTTCTTTACACATTGTATTAAGCTGTCATTCACAGCCATAGCCGGAACACTAAGCTGTGTTGGAGGAATGTGGATGACAGCGCCTTTTAAGACATACACAGCTCTCAGACAGAAATCATTACATCACAATAGATATTTCTTTTTATATGTTCACTATTTCTAGATCTATCTCACAATGACAAATTAAGATATTTATTTAGTGAACTCTGACACTGGTATGAATTCAAGCACTTCTGGTTTTGTGTACTTTTTCAATTATTTTTTCTGGCTCGGATCTTGAATAATAATTTCCAATTTTCTCCATAATCAACTTAGCAACAACAGTGGCAGAGAATAAACTGCTACCCCTCCTAGATAATCCAGTGTGCTTTCCTAAGGAAAGGTCTTAGGCATTAAGCCACATTCCAACAAAAAGGAGGTATAGGGAATTGAAACTTTTAGTGGCTATTTTGAAACTTCTTTATTGTAAATGAACCTTGAAACAGATAGCATTCAAGACAAGCCACAGCTTGACAGCAAACAATCAGCTACCATTTTTTTCTTCTATGATCACAAGTGTGTTTTGCCTGGCTAATTGTTCTGCATTTAGAAGCTCACAGTGAATCTGTTCAAAAGTTGTGAAGAAAATGATGTTCAAGTGGGATTTGTCTTAAGCGTTTTCTTCAAATGCAATTTATCATTTTGCATGGATGAGATAACTGGCCATCTAGCATCCTGCTATTTTGTGTACTTCGTGCAAATCGACCCCTATGTCCAATGTAACGCAATGCATAGAAATTTGACTTTTTCATTTTTAAAATCCTCACTGCCAATTTCCATCTCAAAAAGCATGTTTGTTTCATTCATCAAGGATATTTCTAGTTCCTATTTTATTCCTAGAATTTTATTTGATTTGGCAACATAAAACTGAATAATATAAATAAAATTTCTACTTTCAAAGAAAATTTATCATTTCTTCTGAAATATTGAGCAGTCATCATATATCCGTTCAATTATGATCATGATTTTCTAGCTCCTTTTGGTGAAAAACATTAGTTGATTCCACTCATCAGGCAATTACCAGTGTCAAATATGTGACAGAAGCCATGTTGAGATTATATAAATATATGAAGAACTAAACACTTCTGGGCATTATGGAGGAGGATTCAGTGGTGGTGTGGGACCATGGTCTGTATTCTGTCAATTATATTTTAAATAAATGCTGATTAGCCAGAAGCCAGGCAGGAAGTATAGGTGAGACAACCAGACAGGAAATAGAGTCAGGTCAAGGAGAACAGGAGTTGTGGGCCCAGACACAGAAGAAGCAAGATGTGACTGCCTCGCTGAAAAAGGTACCGAGCCATGTGGTTAACATATACTAGAATAATGTGCTAATATAAGTTATAAGAGTTAATAAGAAGCCTGAGCTAATGGGCCAATCAGTTTATAGCTAATGTAGACTGTCTGTGATTTCTTTGAAACTTAATGACTGTGGAAACCAGGCAGGACAGAAACTCAGTCAGCACAGTAGAATTGTGAATTCAAAGCCATTCTGAACCCAAACTTTAAGGGAGAAACTCAGTGGTACAGTGCTTGCTTGGCATAACCTGTATTTAACAGCTTTAAGACCATTGAAATGGAGTACAAGAGCAAGGATTCTTAAATCTCCCATTCATGACCCTTTCACCAAAGATACTTGGTATATATCTATACATATACATCTTAGGTATGCTAGTATATAAGGTATGTATGCAATTAAACTTACCAATTATATATATATATATATATATATATATATATATATATATATATACAGTTGTCTGTCAGATTTCAAATTTTGGTATTTATTATAGGTGAAACACAAATCTACATACTATTGAGTTCACGTGCTTTGCTTGTTTTACTAAAGAATTAAATATTAAATTTTGGCTTAATATTTGATGCTCTAAGGATCACAGAATTTTCAATATTTTGCAAAATATTACTTTGATTTTTTACAATAATAAATTCTGAGAACACATTTTTTTTGTGTGAGTGTTTATTAAAGAAGTCACGTTTAGGGTTATTTTAAAAGTTGTTGGGATTTTGGCCTAATCTCAAGGTGTGATATTTTAAAAGATAAAACTCAAACCAACAACATAGATACACTTTTGAAAATCAAATATTCTAGCATAATACAATTCTAAGACTGGTAAGGACAGTTGCAATGTTGCAGTCCATATTATACAAGAGATTTGATTCTGAGGTTGGAGGTTCTGGGCAGTGCTCATTAGCATCGTCTGCCTTGGTGGCATGCACGGGGTGAAGTGTGCATGTCTATCCAGAATGAAGACTGTAATGAAATCTTATAGTGTAACGTGGGTTAGTACTGCCAGGCACACGCTGGATTCATGACATTTGATTTTTTTTTCCTTTTTTATAATTGCTTTATGCTGTTTGAGAATTTCATACATGCATGTAATGTTTTTTCTTTTTTTCTTTTTTTTTAATTTATTTATTTATTAAAGATTTCTGTCTCTTCCCCGCCACCGCCTCCCATTTCCCTCCCCCTCCCCCAATTAAGTCTCCCCCCAGCCCAAAAAGCAATCAGGGTTCCCTGTCCTGTGGGAAGTCCAAGGAACCCCCACCTCCATCCAGGTCTAGTAAGTTGAGCATATGACATTTGATTTTGAGTCAGTTTTGGGTTACTGGGAACTCAGAAACCTCACACTACTGCAAGATTTTTTCACAGTCTTCATGTTCAGTTCTGTGACCCCATAGAGGGCCATGCCCCACATTTCGAGAAACTACACAATTGATTGAGGAAAATAGTAAAATTCAGCAACTATTTATGACAAAACACACACACACACACACATATATATAAGACTATATATGTATATATATATATATATATATCATATATAACTAAAACCACAACAATATAGGTAGACAGGATAGCTTCTTTTGACAAAGAATTTCAATTTTATAATGATGAGCAAACTGTTCTTTTTTTTATTGATAAAAGAAGAATAAAGAAAAAAAAACAAAGTTCCACCTCCTCCCAGTCTCCCCTTTCCCTCCCCCTCCTCCCACTCTTCTCCCCCTCCTCCCACTCTTCTTAATGATATTTATAAGAGTTATCCAAAGTACAGAATCAACAGTATGCAAACACATGTAAGCACACACACACACACACAAACACACACACATCCATATCTCCAAATCATTACAAATCAGTGCAAAAGAAAACCCTGAATGTAATTATAATCCATGTGATAAATTCAGAAACTTCAGTATGCAAAATGGAGAGCTCTTAAAAAGTAAAGAACATATATATCTTCACCTACTTTTGTCTACCATTCAATCTATTTGTTAATCAATCATCTGTCAATTGCTCACCTATACTCTTACTACAACTTTAACTATGGGAATTCAGACACGATTGCACAGGGAGACTTTCCCAGAAGAGTGCCTTTGAGAAGATCTAAACTACCTGTCAAAATGCGGGCCTGCTTAGGGCACCCGGTGTTTTGTAACCTTCCAGTCAGCTTTTGCATGTACTATTGACTGAACTAAATTCACCATTCACATTCTACAATAACTTGTCAGTTATGAGATTTCAAAACCCATAAGTATATGTGTAGGAATAGTAATTGTTCTCAACCTCCAGCTTTTCTACTGTTACCAGGATTCCTAAGTTACAGTTCTTAGCCACGTAGCAACATGACAGAAAAAAAAAACATTAATAAAGAATAAATACTTGAGTTTGACATTCCTACAGTTTAGATATTGCTAAAGCAAAAAGCCTCCCCCAAGACCTGTGGCTTAAAACAATTGTCTTCTTGCTAGCAAGTCTATGTGTCATCCTATGGTTCTGTCTGAAATGAGGCTCCAGTTCTCTTGTCAAGCCTTGCTTATTTATCGGTAGTCATCTGTGGGTTCTAAAGCTAGAAGTGGGCTGAGTGGGCCAATTGGAAGAATTGTTCTACAGGTCATCTCATCTTCCAGCCTGGGAGCTCAATCTTATTCACATGACAAAGGCTGTGATCCTAGAAAGAAAGCAGAATTGTTGAGGGGCTCCTGAGTCCCAAGTTGAGAACTTGAAAGGTCTCTATGAAGCCCCTTACTGGTGAAATGGATCGATTTAACGTCAACAAGTAGAGAAACCGCTCTCCTCTCACCTCACCTTTTGATGCAAGACGTGGCTGTAGCTTTGGAAGGTTCTAGGTAGGCCAGAGTAGCCTCAGATTTGCTTCAATTCTCCTGCCTCTACCACCTGAGTGTTGAGATTACAGTTGGGAGTCAAGATGCTGGAGTGCTGTTCCTCCATTTCTGGGAATTGTTCGATGAATCACGTTGTCAAAACATGTGACCACACAAAGGAAATAGCAGATGTTTGTGCTGGGGGAGGGGCTCTTTACCATTTTCCAGCTAGGACCAATCTAAATGCGTTCTGTGCTTACCAGTACTCAGGCCGTTTCTTTTTTAAAGGATTGGGGCGTCTCAAAAAGACACATCATCGTTTTATTCCATCATCCTGTAACCTTTCCTGCTGCCATTCCAATCCCTGTTGACTCCCTATGCTAATTTTCTACTTTGAGAAATTCTGTTTCATACAGATCTTTTATTTTTCCTTTCTATTCTCGTTAGTGTTCTCAAGCTGCAGATCAGTCCTATAAGTTAATTGGGCCGTGGGGTAGTTATTAGGAACATTATGGTATATAAAATTTCATTCTCTAGGTTTCAAATGGCTACAGAAAAGAAAATGTGTACATTGTGAAAGAAATTAGGGGAAAACACAGGAGGCTAAATATGAAGCCTGCAAGAAATAGCATCCTTGCCACCCAGTGGAAGTTTCTTGAAACTGCACTGTTGAGAAAAGTTTGGAACACTTGGCTGCTGGGTACCACCCTGTTTAAACAGTGCGGTACCAGAGAAGACACACTGAGCTGTATCAGGGCAAGAGACAGATCCATGTGACTGAAGGGAATAGATCCAGTCAGTCCACCTCACTTCGTCACAATGGTAAAGCTTGCCATCAGCCTCATCTCAACAATAATGACATCGGAGCCACACGTCAGAATCAGGATTATAATAGCTACCAGACTCCTTGAATTCATCTAACTTCACCCTGAGCTGTTTTTGTTCTCTAGCTTTTTAAGTGTGTTGCTCTGTAGCCCAGGCTGACCTCACACTAACAGTTTCTATCTCAGCCTCCCTAATACTGAGGCTATAGACACAGATTAACACACCTACTACCTCTAGACTTCATTTGCATGTTACTGTACATACAGGAAAGAGCACAGGGCATGATGTAATAGCTCAGTGGCCCTACAAAAAGAATACACTGTATAACCAGAACAAAACTGAAACAATTGCCAGCCTCCTACAAGTCTCACTTAGGTACCTTTCTAGGCAGTGCGGGCTCAGACTTTATACTGACTTCCAAGAGCATTGATGAATGCAGGCTGCGTCCTTTGGATACTTTTCTATCCCCAGTTATAACATTCTCTTCTACACCTGAGTTTAGCATACTGAAGAACTTATCTGGCAACATCGCATCTCAGGGGGCTGGCATTTCTTATCTTTCTCTTATAGGACTTGCTTAAGATAGACACAGAGGCAATAGAGTTTTCAAGGGAACCAAGGTGAGAAGTTGCAGAGCTTAGCCTAGCAGGAAGAACTTCTGCCTTCAGTTCAGTTGTCCACCGTGCTAGCATGCTTGTTAAGCCCATCATCTTCATGCTTCTTTTATTCAGCTAACTATTTCTTTTCTGTTGAAAACTACAAAAGCAACATCCTGAGAATGCTTTCAGTGTCACACTTCAGGTACACAGCGACTCTCCTGCCTTCTTGAATGGCCAGTATAGGAACTGTCAGTTCTAGCTCGATGATTAAAACTTGCCTAGGCCACCACCTGTATCTCAAGATACTTGGACTCTTCTGGACTGCTAAACTTCATGTGTGGAAGATTTATATGTAACAGGGAAGCTATATCTCATTCCTTGGCCTCAAATGCTTCAAGAAAAAAAATAATGCCTTTGCTTATTAGAATGAAGGTCATGCCTTCTTTGATTATAGCAATTTTCAAAGCCTGCGAGTTTCCTAATGGTTAAATCCGTATTAAGTTTAATTATAGATAGATGGGCATGTAACATTCAATTCATGCTCCGATGATTTATGGAACACAAATGTGTTAGAATATTGCAGTTTAAATCCAAAGAAGGCAAAGAGGCCCGGTAATCACAAGGATGACCTTAGTGCAAAAGCCATTGCTAAGCATTAGTCAGGCAGTTTAGATTAACATGGGATAGCACAGCCCTCTATTTGTTACTCATCAGCAAACACAGAAAAATGAGAGCTAGATTATAGCTCCTCGGTGTATTTTTAAAAACGAATATATGAAAAAGCACAGAGGCTGAACAGGCGCCAGGGTCATGCAGCCACCTAAATTGCTGAGCTGTTGGACACAGTCCTTCTGAAGTTAATCGATTGTGCCAACAGGCATCACAAGAAGAAAACACATAGGACACTAATTCAGTAATTTTAAACATTGGCACGCATCAAAATCATAGGCGGCTTATTAAAAGATTACTGTGTCCTCACCTAGAACATCTGATGAGCAGACTGGGCTAGAAACCCTGAGGATTTGCATATCTAACAAGGTCCCAAGTGTGGAGGCTGATGCCGACCGCCTGTGCCCTGTCATTTTGAGAACTGCTGTACTAACAGAACAGATTTATTCTAAATGGGATCTCAGATGATGCCAGCAAGGAACCTGGCCTACCCCTTGGCAGACACGGGGAATATTTTTTGCTAGGAGCATATAGCTTAACTTTCAGGCCTCATTAAGAAAATGCTAGAATGTCAAGAAATTAGCTCAAAAGCAAGACTGCTGTAAAGAAATCAGATTTGCAAAGGTCTCAAAGAAATGCCGGCTGTAAATATGACAGGGCGTCAGAAATTCAGGGTTTGGACAGCTTCTCATTTGGGAACCTCAAGTCCTGTTCTTCCGAACAGTCTGCTTTTTGCCTTGCTTCTGAGCACTGAACGAAAGGCTTTGCCATAATAGGAAAAGGTTATACAGTCAAGAACGAAGGCAGAGGATTAACATGGCCTCTTGTTATTCTCATGTGAAAACTGTTTATCTGTAAGATTGCTTCTCTTAGTGGCTTCTGATGTTGTTTATATAGATCCCTGCTTGAAAAATGAATGGCCACGTTCTTGTCTCTGTGGTTTTTATCCATCTATTTGGTGGCTGAGAGTAAGGAGAGAAGAGATACTTTTTTCACAAACAACAGGATCACTGAACATATAGTTTATCAGAGATTCAGCTTCTTCAGGCGCAGAGAAAGACAGCATGTTTTTCTCCTACAGTCATTAAGAATGTGCTAGTGCATCCCCAGCAAGGCCTCCTGGAAAGGGAGAATAGAGGAGACCTCCTGGGTAGACGAGGGCCTTGTGGGATTGGGAATTTGAGGGATTGGGCTGCTGTGAAGGGGGAGATTGCTGAAAGAATTGACTGGAAAGTGGAGCTTTTCAGGCTATGGTAGAAGCCTGATGTAAGGGAAACTCCCGAGTCTACAAGGATGAGCCCAGCTAAGAGTCTTGGCAGTAGTGGATGCATAGCCTGAGCAGATCATCCCTTGTGATCAGAACTGGCCATTCCCTGGTTATCATCAGAGAGCCTTTATTTAGTAATTAACAGAGGCAAATTCAGAGACCCATGGCCAAAGATTGGGCTGAGCTTTGGGGAGTCCTGCTGAGAAGGAGAAGGGATTGCAGGAAAACTCACAAAAACAGATAGCCTGACTCACGGGGACTCACAGAGACTGAACCAATAACCAAGAAAGCTGCATGCAACTGCCCCAGGTCCTCTGCATATGTGTGACAGTTGTATAACTTGGTTTATTCATGGGACTCCTAGCAATGGAAGCAGGGGCTGCCACTGGTGCTTTGGCTGTTAGGAACCTATTCTTCATGCTGGATTGCCTTGTCCAACCTGAGTACAGGGGCAGTTGCTTGGTCTAATGGAAACTTGGTATGCCATGCTTTGTTATAGCCTATGGGAGCCAGGTCCCTTTCTGAATGGGATGTGGAGGAGGGGTGGATAGAGGGAGGGGTAGAGGAGAGTTGAGGAGAGAGAGGGCAAGGAGAGGTAGGAGGGAAGACTGTGATCTGGATTAAAATAAATAAATAAGTTTTAAACTAAAGAACGTGTTAGCACACATACAGCATCATGCATGCCATGCAGGGAGAGTTCAGAGTACCCATGCATCATCCTATTGGTGTTTCTTCTCCAAGCTTCGGCTGATGCTGGTCATGTGTGTCCCATATCACTTTATGAAACAGATGGTCTCTGAGCAGTGGTTACACACATACAGGTGCCAAGTAACATTTTACTTTAGAAATTAGAAAATTCAGAGAAGAAACGAGAAGAGACAGAATGGAAAAAGGGAGAGGGAATGGAAGATTGACATAGAGATGAGAAAGAGACAGACAAAGACACACACAGAGAGAACTTTAATCTCAAAATATGTTTTCTTAAGTAAAGAATTAGTTAAGAAAGATCTGTAGAGGTTATGATAAGATTTAATAGCCTTGTATTGAACAAATATTTATTGTTTAAAGATAGATTTGTTGTTTGCTTCTCCCTGGGGATAGCTAAAAGTGATCTGGAAACAAGCTCTGGCTCAGACATTTGATTGCTTCATTTCCCTGGACTCAGTAAAGACTGCTCAGCAGCCTGCCTTGTTGTCATCATGGGATGTGTTCTGCCTGTAGAAGCTGATGATGATAATATGCAGAACTTCCAGAACAGAGCAATGGAAGCCTCCCTCAGTCTCTGGTGCAATATCTTCTCCATGTAAGCTCAACACACTTCCAATCAGGAACCCTAAAGGAGTCATTGAAATTGAACATTGTCGGAATTCTGATGTGGTGCCACATGTAGAAAATTTGGCATCATCAGTGTTTTATGTAAAAAATTTCTGTAGGAGGGGGGCCCGCTTGTTTGTCCCAGCTGCCCAAAACCGAAATAACCAAACAGAAATTGTATTAATTAAATCACTGCTTGGCCCATTAGCTCTACCTAAGTTCTGCCCTATCAACAGGCCAAAACAGTTTCTGTATGCACCATATCTGTCCACTTCCTACCTCCATTCCAAGCAAGCTCCTTTTTGCTTTGGAATCAGAAGTAAATCTTATGAAGGAAAGTCTCTTCTTATTTTGTTTCAAACTAGATAACAATAACATAACAGTCCAAGAAGAGAGATCAGTTTTTCATGAGGAAAGAAGAGGGATGAGGCTTTATCAGAAGAAAATTCTAGATAAGAGCAGGGACAAGAATGTTCCCCCAGAGTAGGAGGAAAATGGAAATGTTTAAGTTTAAGCTTGCGTTGTAAATGTAACTAAGGATCCCTTTTCTTAGCTCAGGGCTTCCACGGGAGTAGATGTGTGGTTGAGGAGAGTGGTGATGCGACTCTACATTTTATTAATATTCTTGCCCCAATTTGTAAACATTCAGCATTTAGCATCAGGTCCTGTGTCAACTGGAATAGTAATGACGTTTTGGAGATGTTTACAGGTTCTCTAAACGTTTTTTTTTGTTGTTGTTGTTTGTTTGAGACTCTTTGTCTAGTTCAAGGTGTTGCCAGCCGGAGGAAAAGCAAATACACACAGCAGGTCTGGGCAGGGGCCTGAAATATTCTGTAACAAAGTAATTTCCCTTCAGAATGCAGAATTAGACTAAAGACTGAAAGACATAAGGAAATGTGACTTGTTAAAGTCTGCAAACACATGCCACTCCCGTATCTGTAAGAGCGATATTATATGCCATGTGCTATTTTAACCAATAATATTGTTCATTTAAACTAAACAAAGACTTGTTTTTCATCTCAAAGGCACTTCTTATGCTTTTGATTTGGGGCTTGAGCCCCTCTCTCCAGCCCCAATTCCTAAAGCAGAAAAATAATATATGAAGAAAATTTTTTATAAAAATAATGACCTGGTATTCCAGTCTTCATTTCGAATCCAATATGTTTTCTGATTCAGTTGAAAAGAAGTGAAGCAGAATATAAATGCATTAGTGTATTTATCTAGACTAGGCACTGGTTATGATTTAATTATGATGTATTTGTTTTCACATGATCTATTGCTGATATTGTTTACAGCGTGGTCAGTTTTATGCATTTTGTGATGAAGCAAAATATTGGCTTACGGCTAGAGAAACACATTTATTTAGTTTTCAACCATGTACATTACAAAAGCATCCCCCAACCCCATCCTCTTCTTTCTAGAAATATAGTCTTTGTGCTTCTGTAGTTCCTCTCAGTAAAGTACAGGGAGTGTATGCCTCAAAACCTTGAGGTTGAGTTGGGCCATGTGAAGGCATTTAGCCAGTACAATGTGAGTGCATATACTTCATAAAGGTGGCTTTAAATAGACTCTGGTGGTCAAGCCTAACTTTCTGGACTCCTGGCTTTCATCATCAGGAGAGATTTGAGAAGGTACCATCTTAAGAAAGATAAGAACTGTAGGTCATAGCTGAACCCACCTACAGCCTTGTTTTTTTTTTTACTTTCTTTTTTATTTATTCTTTGTGTTTTCACATCATGTTTCTCTATCCCATTAATTTCCCTATCGCTTCATGTTGTCCTCTGTCCTTGCAACCTCCTCCTAAATAAAATTTAAGAGAAAAAAAGAAAAAGAAATAAACAAGGAAAGTCATCTTGTCGTGGAAGCTGTAGTGTGACACAGTGAGTCACACAGTAAATCCCTCTGTGTATCTTTACTTGCAAGTGTTTATTGCAAAGAATCATTTGGTCTGGTTTGAGGCCTCTGGTTTCTGCTACACTATCAAAATGCTGGGCCCTCACTGGAACTCCTCTTGGTTATCCTGTTGTTGCTGTGTCATGAAGATCATGCAGCGTTGGCTCTACATGACCAGTTTCTTCACAAGCTCCAGCAGATCACAGATGGGGTGAATTGCTGGCATGGGTTAGTCCATATCCCTGGTTCTGGCACTGGGTAGTTGCAGGGTTGGTCAGCCTGCCAGCTCTCACTTGTCCTCACCACCAGAGTGAGCTTTCCTCTCTTGCCTTGGCTAGTTCAGCCCTTATATCAGTGAGCAAGAGGCAGGGCCAAATCACCCACACCTATACCTTCAGGGCCAGCCCTGCTGTGTTTCCCAGGCATGGTGTAGGGGCCATTCTCCCCGAGTGATGTAGTTGAGGAGGCTTCAGGCATTGATGAGCAAGATGGGGTGGATGGGGGAAGGGCATCTCTCCCCTGCTCATGCTGCTACATGAGAGATGAATAATAGGAACACTTTTTTCCATGCTCGCAACTTGAGAGCCAATAGGTTGGCTCTATTGTGCTGCCTAGGTAAGGTGCAGGGCCTGCTTTCCCCAGTGCTGCAGTTCTGCCTGCAGTCTTATTACAATCCAATTGAGTCTGGCAGAGATTCTCCAAAGCCAGCAGCCTCAAAATCATGAGAACAAGAACGATCTATATTATAATCACTAAATTTGTGATAGTTTGTATTACGGGAGTATATTATATAAGCTTGAGACATATTTCTATTATTTTACTTAGTGCAATCCCAAGCTTCTTGTGACACCTTGAATAGGTTAGATTTTCCTATGTATCCCTCATTAATTGGGACCAAGAGACCTTTACATACTTACTCTCCAATGAAGTATAGAACAA
Organism: Microtus pennsylvanicus; assembly: GCF_037038515.1. Taxonomy (NCBI): domain Eukaryota; kingdom Metazoa; phylum Chordata; class Mammalia; order Rodentia; family Cricetidae; genus Microtus; species Microtus pennsylvanicus. The sequence continues at coordinate 115,780,635 of NC_134580.1, read as the reverse complement.
CTTTCAACCTAGGCTATGCCTGAGTACGTAAATCCAGCATATTTCAAGGTAATTTTTACAATACCCTGAGAGAGAGTAAAATATTATTCCAAGTACAAGAACGTTACTAAACTCTTTTTGTTATGATTTTAGCAACAATATGGCTGATACTTCTGGGTTCCAGGGCCATGCATGTGCGGACAAGCCCTCAGGCAGAAGTGACTATTGGTCCCGGGCATCTTAAAGAACCACGCGTGACCCACGTGCAGCTTGGTTGCATCATCTACATATGATGTAGCTGCATGAGCCCTTGCACGCATGCGTGAGCTCTGACATCTGTGTGAGACACAGCCATATCATCCCCTTGTGTGCATGCACTCAGTGGCCTTTAAAAGCTGGATGCGCCATCTTCAGCTTTCTCTCTCTCTCTCTGCACACTGACCTCAACAGGCCTGCACACTCACACCCGAAATTCCTAAGCGGGTTTGTTCCATGTTCTGTTCTTTCTTCTCACTTAGACCAGGTAATTTTACTTTCAGTCAAATTAAATGTTATACCACTTCACTAAGATTTAAGATTTAGAGACATCTGTCTAGGGGTTCAATCTTAGATTGCTTATTTAACATGCTGAGGTCCCAGATTTAACCCAAAGCATCAAATTAATGGTAATGATAATAAGTTGGAGTAATTAATTTGGCCTCTTGATAGGGGGAATTGCCAGTTGTATGGTGCAGGAGAAGAGACAATCTGGGCCACTGAAGAAATCAGCCCATGACAGTAGTGAGCCATCCCTAGCCCCTTGCTTCATGGCTGGCAATGTGTCTGGGAATTTTCCAACTTGATTTTACTAATGATAAAGTAGTTCTGCTGGATCCAGACACTGATTTTTATTAGCTGTTAATATTGAAATTATAATAACTATCAGCATGTTATATGTTCTCCAATACATTCATAGTCACCTCACATACGAATGTGAGTTTATGGCAAAATATTTTTTAAAAATAGAAGCACAGACATTGATCACTATAGCATAAATCCCCTAAATCTTTTCATTCTTTGAATAAAACTCTACATTTTCCAAAATGTACAAAACTTAGTTTTCCTGATTTGTATTTGCAAAATACTTGTAAGCAGAGGTTTTTGCTCTGACAAATGCCTACCATGACATAAGAGATGAAAGCGAAACGGTAATAAAACACTGCATGAAAAGTGACCTGGGCACACTCACTAATGAGTAGTCAGTGTTGTTCAGCCCCAGGAAGAAACAGTATGAAGAGAAAAGCAATAGCTTTTGAAACACTCTGCCTGCATCTTTAAAGTGTTTTCTTTCAGCTTCCAGGATCTAAAGGAGAGATTTGTGTGCACAGCAAGGAAAGAGAAAAGGCATCAGTGAAGGAGGCTAAAGATCAAGGAGAGTGCTGGCCACTCTTTCTCTCTTCTCCGATCTCCAGCCTGATGGTTTAAGAAAGAAGGCAGATGCTACAGCAGCAACTGGAATTAGAATCGTTTCAGGCCCCAGGCAATCCTTCCATCAGGAAAGAACAAGCACAGGCATCACAAACATCAAAAGAGAGAAAGGTCTTTGGGGTAGAGAAAGAAATTGCATCCCTGTAAAGAATAAAGCGTAGGGGAATCAAAACCCATATTCTACCTTTTTTTTTTTTCCCTGGGAAACATGCTACTGATTTCCCAGGAAACAAAACGGATTGTCCTAATTTTTATTGTCTGACACCTTCTGTTTTCATCATGGGGGTAACACACACACACACACACACACACACACACACACACACACCACACACACACAACACACACACACACAACACACACACAACACACACACACAACACACACACATACACATACACACAACACACACATACAACACACACATACACACACAACACACACACAACACACACACAACACACACACAACACACACACACAACACACACAACACACACACAACACACACACATACATACACACACACAACACACACACACACACATACACACAGCAGGGGCTGGTGGAGTTAACCTCTTAGCATCTTCCCAAACATTTGTACTCAATCACTTGTTGGTTTGCAAATTTCCCACTCAAATTCAGAGATTTCTGCCTTTTTGAAATAAAATGATTTTTAAATGATGCAGTACAGTAGGGTGGCTAATGAGTTGGATAAAGAACTGACCAGGGCTATTGAATTTATGGACATTTTTATTGACAGGATGTGTATGGGAGGAACCGTGCTGATCCTATATTATTACTTGAAGTTTAAACTCAATTGAGATAGTAGATAATGGTTAATAATGGTATAATATCTCATAAAGTCTCTTGCCAATTTTCTTAACAGTAAGGGCAGTTTTGAGACCAACCCCTGGGTGCTATAGGCTCAGAACATTCAGTATTCAGTTCACTACGGAGTCTTTTCTTGAAAAACTACCCTTTTAATTTTTCTCCAGTGGTAAGATGGAGGAGTAGTTTATTAAATTTTGATTTGTGTGAGGCTTTATTCTATAAACTCCCTGGATTCCTGGGAGAAAGTTGGCTTCCTAGATTCCTTTTGGGATCCTAACAATATCTTCTTTAGAATTATGATAAATGATAGCTAACATTGATATTGTTATGGCATATAACATTCTAAGATTAGCAGAATGAATATATTTATGGAAATATAAAACATATGTGTTTTTTGTGTGTAATAGCCTATGTCATAGTCAAGTTCTTTCAGTATCAATGTGTGGCCATTTATAGTGACATCAAAATGTCCTTCAATACTGCCTGCTAAGATCTATGCTTTGTGGTGTTTGGAAGTAAATTTCAAAGCTCTTTGTCTGTGGTGGTTCTACAATACCAATGAGGAATGAGTCAGGGCCGCTGGACACCAGAATTCAGTTGGTAATTTTCAACAACATTAGAAACAGCTAACAGTAGAAGAAGGCAGAGATGTGGTCTTTAACCTATACCCCATTTTTAGATAATGTTTAATGATTCTATTTTATGTAGTAGCTAATTATTTGTCAGAAAAATATAGCAGATTTTATAACATATTAGAGGAGAAAATGTACTCTGGTCCCTAAGCCAGAATCTTAAAAGGGAACAAAATGTTGAAACAGAGAATTAAGAGAACTGAATAACAGAGGGATTATTCCACAAATTAGATGACCTTAAAGTTGAAAATGGGGTGTGGGGGGGATGCATTCTCTCCCAGATACCCTAGAAAGCAACTCTGACAATTTATGCATTAATTAATACCTTTGTATTGAGCAACTAAAACTGTGATCAGTTTTAAAGCAGTGGAAGATCAATGCAGACTCCAGACAGGTCTTAACAAGGTGCCTACAGCAAGCATTGCATTTTTGAAGTCTTTATATACCCATAGCTGATTTCAAACTCTGGCATGAACCAAAATGTGTTTAACATTTAGGAAATAATAAAGTTCTTATGTGCTGTATGTAGTTTCATGAGTTGTAGTTAATGTTAAGGAATGAGAAGTAAGGTCACAAGCCAATGTTGAAATACTATAGTGGTTGATAAATGACATCGAGTAAATTGGTTATAAGTTGCCCACCTTCATTCACAAATTTTATTTATTTATTTATTTTTTGGCAACCTGTGGTCAACTTTAATTAGAAAATATTATAATAAAATTCTGAGATATAAACTATGAATTTTAAACTGCAAAACATTCTGAATCGTCTGATGAAATTTCTCTACACCCCATTCTCCCCTTCGCAGGCCATGAATCATCTGTCAAGTATATTCAGACTGTATATACTCCCCTCTGCTGGTTATTCAGCCGCCATCTTAATAAATCAAGTGACTGCCATGATATCGCAGTTACATGTTCAAGGACCCTTGTGTGGTAGACTAATCCTAAAATATATCTTACATCATCTCATGAAATAAATACTGTTTTAGGTCACATCATCACAAAAGCAGGTTAAGTTGACTTGAGAAGCCACACTGACATAACTTTTATTACTGGATATGATCATAATTATTCTACATTATTGGCTTCTGTTGTACTCTCTTGCTCTTCCTAAACACTATCATAAGAGTTAATTGCTCTTCCTGTTGTCGAGGTAAAAGACCTGGCCAAAACAGCCTAAAGAAAGCGCAGTTTATTTGGGCTCACAAGTGAAAGCTGTCATCCATCACGGTGGGGAAGACATGGCTGTGGGAGCTTGTGGCAGACAGTCACGCTGCATCTGCCACCGGGAAGCAGAGAAAAGTGAATACTGATGCTCAGCTGGCCTTTCATTTTTGTCCTTAGTCCAACACATCAGCCCCGAGGGCTGCATCACCCATATTTAGGGTGAGATATGCCATGTCAATTAACCCAGTGCAGAAGCTCCCTCCCAGACATACCCAGAGATTTGCCTACCAGGTGATCATGCATCATGTCAAAGTTCAAGTCTTTAACTGTCATAGAATGTAAAGGAAAAACACATAGTGTCTACAGTACAGGGTTCGGTATACCCAAAGGTGCAGATATCTTCTGGCATCTTGTAAAATATCTCCCGTGGATAACGAGAAGCTCTTGTTTGATACAAAAGTATAAAATTAACTCATACCAATACTGTATTCAATTAAAGCTGCAAGAAGTACTTAAAATTGTTAAAGTTAAAACTAATAAACTTAGAAGAAATACATATGCAAATATGTTCACAGAATGAAAGCTGAGGACTTCTTATTCAAGATATGAGAGAAACAAAATTTAAAGTGGAATGTTGATGTATTCATTCTGCCTGTGACTAAGGAAATCTGCACATCCCTTCTACCCAGCAGTCTCCTCTGCCGAGGGAGCTGACTTTTGAGGATCATGAATGAAAGTCTACAGCTGAATGGACGTGGCTTTCTGGACAAACAAAGTCAGCAAGACTGAGGGAAATTTTCAAACCAAGCCCTGAAGAGACAGGAATATGTGCCCTTATTGCTGTGGAATTAAGCTGCCAGGTAAGGAAGTCTGAACTATCCAGGCAGAGAGAACACACAGAAGGGAGCCAAGGCGCCTCACTCAGAAGTCACTATCAATTGCTGCACATATGAATGAGGCCACCTGGCCTCTTCCCCAGGAAACTTGTGAAATGATCACAAACAACTGAGACCAGTCAGAATCAGAGAGCAAGAGTGAGCCCTGTCTAGGGCAGGGAACCCTGACTGCTCTTCAGACTGGAGAGGGAGAGGGAGAGGAGTAGGGGGAGGGGGGAAGGAGCGGGAGGCTGGGAGGAGGCAGAAATTTTTTTTCTCAATAAAAAAATAAATAAAACTAAAAAAAAAAAGAGTGAGCCCTGTCTATTGCCAATCTACAGAATGGGGCAGATAAAGGTGTTTTCTGCTATTAAACTTTGTGATGATTTATTATGAAGCAGTACACAAGTGATACAATAAAAAATTCTACCATTCACGAGACATTCTATATAAAGTAAAAGATAAGCAAAGATGTCAGGGACCAGCCTTGACAAAAATACCTCCTGCCAGGGCAGAGGCATGGGGATTTAGAAATATAGTAAGGAGTATGAAGACACAAATGAAAATAATAAAATGAAGAAACATATAGGATAGTATCGAGAGGGAATGCCAGTGAGTACTAGAATTCACCTGTCTTTAATTTCCACCTGCTTAAAATACCCCTGACCACAAAAGGTAGATGTAAGCTAAAAAAAAAAAAACTGCATTAACGGGATATAAGAAAATGAACTTACCTATTAAAGGTCGTAAGCTACACCCATAGTTAACATTCTGTTGCTAGAGAAAGACAAGTCACACTCACATCCTAGACCAAACATTCTGTAGGCAAACCACAACCTGGGTGGAATCCACTGTTATCTCCTTAAGGGAAATGGAACTTAGTTTGATCCTTAAACTTTAATTGAGGTAGAAGCATATCTATATCTCTATTCCTGAAATACAAGTTTTGTCTATTAGCCACACCTGTTGACAATAACTTTGAGAGAAGCAGAACTCTCTGCTCTAAATCTAGGTGGGATCTTTGAGGTAGAAACACAATAACCTTGAAGGACTAGAGGTAAGTTCCAAGTCTCTGACCTTTGGTCAACATTTTCAGGTCTCCACACAAAGACTTTCTACAAAAAGTATATAAAGTAATATTAAGTATCTAATATGATAATATTAAACAAATGAAGCATTAAGAAAGGACATGAGAAAGTAATTCATAGGGAAGTAAAAATAATGCCAGATCAACACGACAAGGGGCCCAAACCTGAAGCTAATCCAGGAAGGAAAAGCTCAAGCAGACACAGAGAACAGTTGCCTACTTATGAGTTAAGTAAAAAGTACAGTTTGATATATTATGAAAAGTAGTAAGAGTTTCGTACACAACCTATGATGTGATCACTTTGGAAAACTTTGGCAATAAGTAATAAAATATACTGAAAACTTTTCAAATGTCTATTGTCACCGAGGCAAGGCAATAGCTGTATAGTTTTTGATGGATTTTATATATTAGCACAAAAGAGAGAGACAGATGGCTCGGTGAATAAGAGCCCGTACTGTTTTTTTCAGAGAACTTGAGTTCAAATCTTACCTCTCTAACGTGAATGCTCACCATTGTCTATAATTCCTGCCACAGGGATCTGATGCTGTTTTCTTCTTGAGAATCTGCACACTGAGAAAGAATATAAACTTATATGCACACACACACACACAAATACACACACGAGTAAATAAATAAATTATTTTTTTATTAATGAAAACAACCTCAATAAGCGTGTTAATATAGAAATTTTACAATGAAGGACTGTGTAGAAGGTGTGATGGCTGGTCTTTTGAATTTCATGATATTTAAAATCAATCAAGGAATGGCACCACTGGGTACCTCTGTGAGGGTGTTTTCAGAGAGGATTAAGTAAGGAGAGAAACCTGGCGTTCAAAACAGGTGTTACCTTCTACAGGTGTTACCCAGAGATAAAGAGGTCAGGAAAAGCAGTGTGGCTGTCTGGTTAGCTGCTGTTCCTTCTGATGCTGCCTCCTGTGTTCCAGCTGTTTACTGACATCAGAGTCACTCTCTGCTATACAGCAGTTTCCTTAGGAAGGAAATATTCCATCATCCTACAGAGAGGAGCCTTAAAATAGAAGATAAACAACTCAAAAGAGCTCCAGGAAGTACCTGGAACTGACCAGGTTCCCTAGGCTCCTCCCTCCCAAGAGTAAACATTAAAGACATCTGAGGAGTCGCTCCCAGAAAGATGGAGCAGCAAAGAAGACTCTGAGATGATTCAAGCTGCTGGAATGAAGCAGAGGCCAGCCAAGCAGCCTGTAACAGGCAGAAGCCGGATGGCCTACCTGGAAGAGATTTAGTTTGACTAAGTTACCTAGAAAAGGTTTTATTCATCCCTTTGAGTTGCCTGCAGACTGTGCAATATGCTTCAGTTCCCCAGCCTTTTTTAAACTGTCACGCATGCTGGAGCGCGTTTTGGTGAGGCAACAGTCTTTGAGTCATTTCGGCTCATGTAAGAAGCCCCAGTAAGCTCATTGGTTTACCAAGTTGGGTTTTGGTGGTATCTATTTTGTTTACTGTGGGCTCCCTCTATGGGGTATGTCTAGTGTTGTGTTGTGTCTCCCCAGGGAAAGCTTGTCACATAACAACTTCTGTGTCCACCAGTTTGGACTGATTACGAATGGCTATCCGGAATGTCCAGGCCTTCAGCATTAGACTGGGACTGCTGAAGGATCCAGCTTCAGGGTCTGAGCTGTAAGAAAACAGATGTTGTTGGCCTACTCTTCCAATAAACACCTTTCATATATATATATATATATATATATATATATATATATATATATATATATATGTATATATATATATACATACACACACACACACATACATTTTGTTGGTTATGTTCCTCTGCAGTGGTTCTCAACCTATGAGTCTCTACCAATTTGGGGACTGCATATCAAATATTCTTCATATCAGATTTTTACAGTTATGAAGTAGCAGCAAAATAATTTTATGCTTAGGGGTCATCATAGCATGAGAAACAGTATTAAAGGGTCACAGCATTAGGAAGGTTGAGAACCACTGGTCTAGAAAACCTTGGCTAACACAGGAGAAATGAAGGAATATGTACTCTGCCTAGTTATGTGAGAAAACAAACATATTGTAATGTTAAAAAAAAAAAAACAAGTGCCCGGCAGTGGTGGTGCACACTTTTAATCCCAGAACTTGGGAGGCTGAGGCAGACAGATCTCTGTGAGTTCGAGGCCAGTTCTGGTCTACAAAGTGAGTCCCAGGACAGTCTCCAAAGCTGCAGAAAAACACTGTCTTGAAAAAAACACAAAGGAAAGAAGGAAGGAAGAAAAACAAGCATCTGTTGATTCCACAGGTTTAAAAACAAAATTAAAACAGTTTACATTTTGTTTCAAACACATGCATATATAGAAAAAAATCTAAATGAATAACAATGATAAACATTTTAGAATATTACTTGCTTTGGAAGAAGGTGAACAAGAGAAATAGAAAGGTTGATGATAAATACTATGGTTTCTACTATTTGGTGTGCACACAAATGTCCATCAAAGTATTATTTGTTTTATTTATTTATTTTTATCCCCTAGCGAGGGAGAGGGAGGCGGGGAGGGAGAAGGGGAGGGAGAGGGAGAGAGAACATTTGCATACTGGCAAGGCAGCTTGGAACATGTTTATGAAAATCAGAAACATAGTGGGTATGTGTGATCTCTATCAAATCTCTCCCTGATTGATTTCTCAGACACAAAACACAGGGTCTTTCGCTGAGGGTAGACTCAAATTGAGACTAACAAGCATCATCCTGCACTCTTCCTGTCCCCAGTGCCCTTCCCATACACATGGAGCTGGTACCGGGTTTGTAGGTGTGCAGCTGCTGATAGAAATTTTTATATGGGTGGTAGGATCTGAACTCAGGTCTTCTTGTGTGTCCAGTAAGCACTCTTACCCAGTGTTTTATTTCTTCAGCCCCCACCAATTTTATTCTTTATTATAATACTTAATAATTAAAAGATAGATACTAACTCATACAAGTTAATTCAACCAAGATGGACTTTGTTTTCTGAAAAGTTGCTGATACTGGGACAGATACTGAAATGCAGTATTGAATCTCCTTCCAATATTCCAATTCCAGATTCTGGGACCTGTCAAGCATTTTTCCGTTTACTCTTCAGCAAGTTCCCTGCTGAGAGACTACAGCAGAAGATCCATTCAAAATATTTATTGGAGTCAAGAATCAAATGAGACTTTGCTGTTGAGTTCTGTTGTTATCAGTTAATTCAATTGACCTTGGTCTAGAAAGTCACATCCTTGGCTTTTACCTGCTGCTTCGTGGGTGTAAATATTTATGAAAATAGTTTGAAGATTTATTTCTACGACTGACTGACATAACCACGAGCTCTGAAACCCGACAGTGCTGAAAACATGTCTCTCTTTCTATTTTCCACACCAATAAAAAAAAGTAATCAAAAATTTTCACCTGAAGATAAGCAAGAGAGCTCACAGAGAAAAAGAGGATGAGTGTTTGATGCAAATACACGTGATTATCTTTTATGCATTTTCACCCAGCATCAGAAAAGTATGTTTTCATACATTTAAACTCTTTCCCATTTAACAAGCATTCTTATGCAGGGTTGCAGAGCAACGGGATGAGAGAGAGGAATGCCAGTGATGGACAGATGTTGATGGAAAGCCTCTTTATTGTCATAGAATGGGACTGGGAGAACCTCAAGGATTTCCAAAGATAAGGGTGAATTCTTGTTGAAACCGAGGCCTCGTGAGTACTCTCTGTCTTGTACCCATTTGGGAAGCATGGAAGCATCAAATCCCTATATCATCCTATGTGGATGCACAGAGGGTAATAATCCACCAGAAATTTTTACCCAATCTCCTATCATCTAAACTCGGAATAGGGATGTGTAGAGAGTGGGGGAGAAGCTGAATGGAATTTAAAGCAGAAGTGACTTGATTTCCTTGGACTGAGCAAGATTAGATTTTCTAAGGATATTAGATACAGTGATCCCAAAGAAAATGTAGACATGGGAAAATGAAGTTAATTTTTGAGCCTATAAAATTTTGAGCTGTTACTATTAGGGAGTGAAGGAAGAGATTCTGAGAAAAAAGAGATCTAAAAATGAACAAAAAACGAAACTGACCTGGCTTTTGTTGATGTCTAGGAGCACTGTGTTTCCCAGGAGTTGCTATGGAAATTAAAAAACACTCCAGATGCCGTTCACCTTGAGGGGAGGCTACCAGGTTTTTGCCCTTAGAATCAGATAACCACAAGTTAAAAATGACTTCTTGGAGGAACCAGCTGACAGAGGAAAGAGGATTTCCCAAGAAAGTGAATTTCTGGGTCATGAGGTTCTCTATGAAGGGGTGGCCTTGGTAAACCCTGAGAGCAGCCAGATCTGGCTGGACTAGCAGCGTGCCAGGAGATGCTGAACTCTCATCTCCACCCAGGCCACTTCTCCATAGGTGGAAGAAACTGTGGCTCTTGGTGATAGTCTTGTGATTGAGCTCTCTGATCACTGGTGAAACACTGCCATTCCATCTCCTTGTCCAGTAGGCGGTAGCAGAACAACACATTCAATGCCTTCAGCTAGTTAAAGTCTTGACACTTGCTTTTCTTATGTTGTACTGCTATAAATTCCCTCAAACATGATCTAAAGCAGATCTAAATAATCTAAAACCTACTTAATTAGCTAAAGTCAGAGGTCCTGCCTTTCTACATATCTTCTCAGTCTTCTCAGACTATACACATGCTCAATGGAAGTTGTTTTAAAGTGGTAGTTTCTGCCCAGGGCTGTGATATTGCTGTAAGTGGGAAGATAAGTAAGGATTGCACAAGAGTGCCATAAATTCTTCCGGGTTGCCAACAGTGGCTTGGTGGGGCTAAGTGTTGCCTGTACCCTGACAGTAGATCTTTCCCAAACCCATCCTGGAAAACACCCGCTAGTGCCCTTCTATTAGGGGTGCTTGTAGTTACCCATAACCTCTAATGCTTCCAGAGCCAAATGGGTGGCTTTCCCAATATTCGTATATATCCTTTCATCTGAATGTTTATATTTTTGGCATCTGGAGAATTGACAGGTCTGGTCTATCCCTTTCTCAACCAGCTTACTCCTATGGTAGTCAGGGTAAGGCTCATAATTAGCAGGAGGTCTCAGTCCTTCTACATGCCACCCTTCCCACAGATTGCTTGAATGCTCTCACAACACTGTTTGCATCTGCCAGAAGAGTTAAGGACACGCTGTATTGAGTGAGGCAACTCAGAACTATCCACAATATGGTTGCTAAAACAAGATCAGCATAATGACAATGCCAATTGACTTGCCAAAATGAACAGGGGAAGTCACACATGATCCCATCACTAAATTAGGAGCTGTAGATGATCAATCCCTGCTTAGAGAGAAAGCCTCAGTCTCTTCCATTGATGCATTGCTATGTACATTGTCTAATCTCAAGTGGTCAACCCTGCATGCATGTACACAGGAGTGATGCTAAAGGAACTCAGTAGATTATATACATGTATGAGCATGTATGTGTATATATATGCACACAATATGTTTATGTATATAACAATAGTAATTAAAAAAGTGATAATGGACATGGATGAAAGGAGTTGGAGAGAGGTGGAGTTATGCAAATAAAGTGCTCATATAATGAAGTTCTCAAAAATTGACACACAGAGAAACTAGGTGAGAGACAAGGCAGAAGCCACATGCATCCAGTGACCTCAACATTGCACGTGATATTACTTCCACCACGCTTTTTCTCTTTGGTTCACTGAGCCTGGGAATTCAGAGAGAAAATCAGCCTCCACATTTTGAAAGGAATACTGTTGGCAGCCGTATTTAAAACTGTCACATCCTGCCAGGCCATGGTGGAGCACGCCTTTAATCCCAGCACTCGGGAGGCAGAGGCAGGCGGATCTCAAGGCCAGCCTGGTCTATGAGAGCTAATTCCAGGACAGGAACCAAAAGCTACAGAGAAACCCTGTCTCGAAAAATCCCCCCCCCCCAAAAAAAAAACAAAAACCTGTCACATCCTTTACATTTAGACAAGTTCTTGTAAAAATTCCAGAATCTCTTTTTTCATTTATAACTGTGCTATGATGCTTGTACTATAAGATGGCAGAGCATCAGGGATGAGTCAGACAGGGTACCTGTTTTGGAACTCCAACTTTCTACGTGTGGAAATCATGAAGTCAGACCCCCCTCCCCTTTTCTTTTGGTGTTGATTAAGGATTTAAATTTCACACACTTGGTCAAAGCCATGTAAGGGCTTCTGACTCTTCCTTCAGTGTACTCTCCATTGATCAGCCTGCACATGAATTTCTATATAGATGCACTTCTGAGACCAAGTTTGCCAAGGAGGGATAAAGGAAAATCATCCCAACTTTAATCAATGAAGGTCAGAGAGGATGATGAAATAGAGATTGCCATAAGACAAACTGAAACCAGCAGGAGGTCATCTGCCTCAAAGAGAGGGTGTTAAAAGGCTTGTTTTGCATTGCTGGGTATCTTACTTAAGCCTTCAGAAGAGCAATTTCTCTTTGTGAAGGGTATTGAAAAGAACTGACAAGTAAAAGCTCTGACAAATAAAGCCTGCAGTTTGTACTGCAGAGCCTGTTACCAACTGCCAAGAAAAATATTAACATGGAAACTGATAGTGTGGGAGCCCATGAACAGGGACACTGCAGATAAATATTTAGCACATGACCCCAGGAGGCAAAAGTACAGGACAACCTTCTAAACTGTATGGCTGTTCAGCCCCGAGGGCAATGTAATGACTACGTCCAACTTGTTGTGGACTAAATAAAAGAACTTTGATTCATCACAGATGAGCAATAATTGTCTTTGTCACTAATTATTTATATCATGAGGCCATCTGTGATGCTTTCATGATTTCCAAAAGAGAATGTACTCAACTTGAAAGGAAGGAAATCTTGCCAGCTTAGAAATGACATCTGGAGGTTTGGAATTGAAAAGCTTAACAATAAAACTCAGAGCTGCTTACAGGTGCCAATGGGAAATAGGACACGGAGTAACTACATCTGTTCTAGAGCTCTGGGTTGGATTGGGAGCCTCAGAGGGAAATTCTGAGACTAGGATGCATAGAGAAGCCATTCAAATAGATCTCAGTCCTATGAAAAGGCAACAGGGAATCATTGAAGTACGACAGAAAAAAAAAAACTGTGGGAACATTCCTATTACTCCTCAAAGATGGTGTGGGTCTAAGGAAGCTGGGATTCTATTCTTTTTGCTTGTCAGTCATTTGTGGATGAGAAAAATCTCAGTAGACTTCTGTCTCTGTATGAACATGCATAATGGCCCAGTGCCCAGGGAAGTACCCTATGGAAAAGTCATAGGTTCTGGGATTACATTACAGAATCATATTATATTTGTAAAGACACAGACTACAGATGTTTCCAAGAGAACCTATTTCCAGGCCGTATTCCTTTGGGGATTTAGGCTTGCATCAAGGCTTAACTTCATGGGAATGCTAGAAAATATGATGGTTTATTCATAAATAAGCCTCCTTTGCAAATACAGTGCTAATAGTAATAGATGTGGCCTTGGTTCTCCCTGCATCTTTTCCTCAATTGATACTTTCAGGACAAAAACTGAGGGTATGTTTGCTTTCTTTTGTTTCTCTTGTTCTCTTCCAAATACATGTCAGTTCTTGAATGTATTGAGATCAATATAATGGAACAAACCTTCCTAGAAAATGTTTTTAGATGACATTGGTGTTGCACAAGAATGTGTCTTAGAAAACTCTACTTGCTTATCTTAAAGCCACACTGGAAGTCCAGGCATCTAGAAATCATAATTAGACTGTCAATGATTGTTCAACCACGAGATATAGCATAAACTGTGCCGTTCTTCCCTACTTATTTAATATAGAATTCTGGTGTCCAGATACAGTGCTATGATGTCCCAGTGATACAGGACTGGAAAGAACTATTACATTAGAAGACATGGATGTATTAGTCTGTGAAGTGATATTTAGGTTATATATTAATAATACAGTGCTTTTTTCTGTCAATGTATTATATCATGATGAATTTGTAATGATTTTTTCCAAACAAGATAGAAATGGGAAGCAAAGACATGGAATGAGGGCCATCTTCTGGAGAGATCTATTACAACCATATTAGATTGAATCCCTTTGGTTCTTTATACCTGCAGAGCCCAAACTGAAACGAAACCATTTGAACAAATCTATTATTCCTCCTGCAGATATGACCGATTCAATAAAATTGTGCCTACCCATGCATATGTACTATCCAGCACCTTAAATGCTGGTGCCTTCCAGACACACTTAACCTTTCTTTTATTTCTGAAAATTATATTTTAGTTCACTTCATGCCTTTCCTATTACTACTATACTTATCCAACCCCTCATCATTAATCATTTGAAATGTTAACCAGGCCCTAATAAAGTTTCGTTATCTTCAGAATTAACTTTATCTAATCCATTCCTTTAAGGTTTCCATTTTCCCCTAATAATCAATTTGATTGTGTTTTTCTCTTGATTTAAAATAATCTATACATTCCAATTATAGTATATCAATACCCCTAAGTTGTGCATCCTTATCCCAGGAGCATATGAAAGTTACTAATTTAGAAAGAGTGTATTTTTCAGTGTAATTCAAAACACTGAGCTAAGGAGATTATCCTGGATTCTCAGAATAAGCCGTGAAGACCATCATCAACCTAACATTAACAGTGAGGTAGATTTACAGAAGCTTCGCAGTTTCAGGAGGTCCCATTTATTCATTGTTACTCTCAGTGTCTTTGCTACTGATGTTATATTTAGGGGGTGGTCTCCTAAGCCCATACGCTGAAGGCTACTTTCCACTTCCTCTTCTATGAGATTCATTGTGGTCTGATTTATATTGAAATCTTTAATCCATTTGGACGTGAGTTTTGTGCATGGAGATAGATATGGATCTATCTGTGTTCTTTGATATGCTGGCATACAGTTATGCCAGCACCATAGCACCATTTGTTGAGGATACTTTCTTTTTTCCATTGTATAATTTTAGCTTCTTGGTAAAAAAATCAGGTGTTCATAGGTGTGTGGATTAATGTCCAAGTCTTCGATTTGATTCCATTGGTCAACCTGTCTGTTTTAATGTCAATACCAAGCTGTTTTCATTACTATACCTCTATACTAGAGCTTGATGTCAGGGGTGGTGATGCCTCTGGAAGTTCTTTTATTATACAGGATAGTTTTGGCTATCCTGGGTTTTTTTTGTTTGTTTTACCATATGAAGTTGAATATTGCTCTTTTGAGATCTGTGAAGAATTGTGTTTGGATTTTGATGGGGATTGCACTGAATCTGCAAATTGCTTTTGGTAGGATTGCAATTTTTTATTATGTTGATCCTACCTGTCCAAGAGCATGGGAAATCTTTTCATTTTCTGATATCTTCTTCAACTTCTTTCTTCAAAGGTTTATAGTTCTTGTTGAGGACACAGACAATAAGACAAAAAGGGAGCCTACTGAATAAGAAAAGATATTCACCAACCTCACATCAGACAGAGGACTGATCCCCAAAATGTATAAAGAACTCAAGAAATTAGACATCAAAATATCAAATAATCAAATTAAAATGGGGTACAGATCTAAACAGAAAATTATTAACAGAAGAATTTCAAATGTCTGAAAGACACTTAAGGAAATGTTCAACATCTTTACCCATCAGGGAAATGATTCTGAGATACTATCTTACACCTGTCCTAATGGCTAAGATCAAAAACACCAATAATATCTCATGCTGGAGAGGATGCAGAATAAAGGGAACACTCCTCCATTGCTGGTGGGAATGCAAATTGTAGAAGCACTCTGGAAATCAGCATGGTGGTTTCTCAGAAAATTGAGAATGAATCTACTGCAAGACCCAGCAATACCACTCTTGAAAATATACCCAAAAGATGCTCAATCATACTACAAGGACATTTGTTCAACTATGTTCATAGCAGCAGTATTCATAATAGTCAGAACCTGGAAACAACTGAGATTCCCCTCAACAAAAGAATGAATAAAGAAAATGTGGTACCTTTACACAATGGAGTACTACTCAGTGGTTAAAAAAAAACAATGACATCTTGAAATTTGTATGCAAATGGATGGAACTAGAAGAAAACATCCTGAGTGAGGTAAACCAGACCAAGAAAGATGAGCATGGTATGTACCTACTCATAGGTAAATACTAGTTGTAAAGCAAAGGGTAAGGAGCCTATAGTCCATGACCCCAGAGAAGCTAAGTAACAAGGAGACCCCTAAGAGAAACATACATAGATCCCCCTGGGAAGAAGAAATAGACAAGGTCTCCTGAGAAAATTGGGAGCATTGGGGTGGCGGGGGAAGGGAATGTGGAAGGGGAAAAGGAGGGGAGAAGGGGAGGGGGAGGAGAACTAGAGGGAATGGGATGCTTGAGATGGGGGGAAAAACAGAGAGAACAAGGAAAGAGATATCTTGGTTGAGAGAGTCATTATGGGACTAACAAAAAACCTAGCACTAGATAAATTCCCAGGAATCCACAAGGATGACCCCAGCTAAGACCCCAAGCAATAGTGGAGAGGGTACTGGAATTGGCCTTGCCCTGTAGTGAGATTGATGACTATCTTAAATGTCACCATAGAACCTACATCCAGCAACTGATGGAAGCGGATACAGAGAACCACAGCAGTGCATTGGGCTGAGCTCCCGAGTCCAGTCGAAGAGAGGGAAGAGTGAGAATACAAGCAAAGAGTTCAAAACCATGATGGGAATACCCACTGAAACAGCTTAACTGTGCTAATGGAAGCCTTCCAACTTCGGCCTGACAGTGAGGGAACCAGCATAGGACCAAACTAGGATCTCTGAATGTGGGTAATAGTTGTATTACTTAGGCAGACTGTGGGGCCACTGGCAGTGAGAGCAGTGGCTTTTTTCTTTCTGCTTGTTCTGGCTTTTTGGAACTCATTCTCCCTGCAGGGATACCATGCCCAGCCTAGATACAGTGGAGAGGGCCTTGGTCCTGCCTCAAAGCAATGTGCCAGACTTTGCTGACTCCCCTTGGGAAGCCTTAGTCTCTCTGAGGACTGGATGGGTGGTAGGATGGGGGTGGAGGGTAGAAGGTGGAGGAGGCAAGAGGAAGGGAGGAAGTGGGAAATGGATTTGGCATGTCAAATGAGAAAAGATAGCTTTTTAAAAAATAAATTAAAAGGTAGAAGGAGATAAGGTCATATGGAAGGCTTTAAGAAGTCAGCATGGAGTGGTGCTGTCATAGCCAAGACCCACAGTGTCCAGCAGAAGCTGGAGGAGCAAGCAGGGCATTCCTGGTATACCTTCAGGAAAAGTACAGCCCATGTGCCACTTCAATGTTTAATTCTCACCTTTAGAATTTCAAGTGGATGAATCATTTGTGTTTTAAGACATCTTTGTTGTTGTTGTTGTTGCTTTACTAGAGAACTCAAGGAAGTTGATAGATCAGTTATCCTTTAGACAATGATCCAACGATTTTTCTATTTTAGGTGCTTTCATCATCTGGGCTCTGCCTTCGCTTCTCTTTCCAGCCTCTCACTGCTTACCCCGGTTTATTCTGTGCTGTATTTCCAATCACTGCAGCCTTGAGTACGCTTTGACATTGCAGACATTCCTTTACACCTCTCAGCTCCTGTGCCTTTATCATAATCCCCTGAAGTCTTAGAGAAAAAAAAATGTGGTAGGTCTAGAGCAGGATGTAACAATCAAAACTTTCAAAAATGAAGCTAATTATGTGGGGCAATTTTTGTAAGACTGTATTGGTATTTATATGATTTCCTGTCATTCAAACATGAATGAAAATGCTTAGTCTAAATTTATCTTATATTGGCCAAGTTTAAAGTTATTGTAGTAAGTCATTTTGAGGGAGATGGATGCCTTTAAATATATAGCATATAGTGGCGTATTTTGTAAGTGTATGTTTCAATCACCTTTACCAGGCTGTACTTCAAACACTGAGAATGTTGTTGCCTCTTGATGACTCATAGCTGGCTTCTTTCCCTGCAACCTGGAAGCAGGGTCACAACAGGAAGGCACAGCAGATCGTCCCTTCCCCTCATAACATACGAGAACACACTCCATGGTGTACAAATGATCTAGCGAGTCTTCTGCTATCAGCTTCAGCTCTCCAGAAGAGATCAAGACATTCATTCTTAACTCCTTCATCTCCTCCACCTACTCCCTTATTCCATTTCTCCTGAGACACGGCCTCAGTGAGTAGTAAGTGCAGCAGCCTCTCCTTATCTACGAGTATGTCTCAAGTTTCAGCTAGGACTGTATTTATAGTGCATTCATGTGGGAAGTATATACAGAGCTACTATAAGTTCTAATTTATGAATTAGCCACAGTGAGACTAATAAGACAGTAAATAATAGTTTACTCTGGGCCTTAGAAGCCTTAACTCATGACATCATTTTTTCTATCACTTTGGAACATTCCTGATTTTATACAAAGGCAGGATTCGATAGTCTTTCTTAGGCTTCTCCAAATTACTATCCTTGTTTCATTTGCATCTTGAGAATATTACTAAGTAAAGTAAAAGTTGCTTGAATACAGTCACTTCAGTACTTCCACAGTTGATTAGATAATTGAAATAACTGCCAAGTGAATAAGGATGGGTAGTATATATGGAGTGGATACATTGACAAATGGCTGATTCATAACCCAGGTGGGACTAATAGAATGTCTGATTTTTATCACGGTATTCATGATGGTAGACAAGTTTTGAACCTATGGATTCTTTTGTTTAAGAATTTTTAAAATATTGTTTGATTCAATTTAAAGTCTCAGACTCTAATTTCAGGAAATATGACTTTTGACAGAGTATGAAAGTATGACTGTTGCTGCAGTCCATGTATAAAGTTAGCCAAGAAATGCTGCTAACTCAGACATTAGACATAGTTCGTAAGTAAGGTGGTACACAATAGTAGCATCAAAGAATTGATTTACATAAGCTGTAAATCCCTTTCTTTGCAGTTTTTTAACTCATCAATAAATGAGTTAATGGATGAATGAACGTTTACTGTAATAATGTACAGTGACAAGTGATGGTATTCTTGGGTCGAAGGAAATGAGAAGCAGAGTTTGAATCCCAACTTCTCCCTCACCGAGGTTTCACATAGTCAAGGGTCAACTCCAATTCCTTTGCCACAAAACTTCCATAAATTGTATAATTCCCCTAGAAAGATTGTTGCTAAAATATTCTGAGGCCTTTTGTTTTGAGTGTTTTTTTTTCAAATATTAAGAAAACAAAATTTCTGTTGATGACACGAGAATGATTTTAATGCTACAGACTAGTACAATTGATTGACAGGGAAATGAAAACAACCCATTTAGGGGAAACTGGCACCTTGAGGAATGTTCCTTTAGGAATTTAATCTTGAAAGAATTAGGCGGGGAAGTCTGGGGAAAATATATGTAGTTATAAACGTTTCCTTTCCTTGTTTGTCTGGGTAAGGTTTTATGTCAACTTGACATAAACTAGGGTCACCTGAGAAGAGGAAATTTTAGTTGAAAAAAAATGTCTCTATCACATTGTCTGTAGGCAAAGTCTGTGGAGCACAGTTTTGTTTAATGATTGACGTGGGAGGGCCCAGCAGGCTTCATTCAATGATATCACTGAACAGTCATGAGTGCTGCGAAAAGGCAGAATGAGCAAGCAGGCCTTGAGGAGCAAGTAAGCAGCATTCTTCCATGGCTTCTGTCTCAGTTCCTGCCTTGGCTTCCCTCAGTGGACTGTGACCTGGCAAATGTAAGCCAAGTAAACCCTTTCCTCCCCAGGTTGTTTTTGGTTATGGTGTTTTATTACAGCGATAAAGTAACACACTTGGGGTTAGGAATAAAGTGAGTATGGAGGAGAAGGGGAGACAACATCATATTTATGTGCCATTTTAAACTCACTAGTGCTATATAAGAAATAGTTGTATCTCTACACTATTTCTATGTTGAAATCCTAATTTAATGTGATGAAATGAGAAGGTGGGGTCTTTAAGAAATAATTAGTTATGAGTGTATAATTCTCATAAAGGGTTGATCAACTTATATAGACAGGAGAGGAGTTTGTTTCTCTGTCCTTCTTGCCTCGTCTCCAATCTGCAACAAGGAGATAAAGAAAAAATGCAGATCTGTATCCCAAGAAGCAGTCCTTGCCAAATGGAGGGTGTGTAGTCACCTTGATCTTGTATTTCTCAGCCTTTCCAAAGGTGGAAGAAATAAAATATCTCTTTATAGCCATCTAGTCTATGGTGTGTGTGTGTGTGTGTGTGTGTGTGTGTGTGAGAGAGAGAGAGAGAGAGAGAGAGAGAGAGAGAGAGAGATCATATACTTGATGGTTCAATGCTTCAAGGTAAGCTTATAGTAGTAATAGTTGTCAGAGTGCATTGTACATATCACCATGGGAACAGAGCCCTTCATGAGGAATCTAAGCTTTTAGCATGTTGCTGCTGATTTTGAACCAGCGAGGCCTCTTAGCCTTGACTCTACTAGGACTTTTCCAGCCAGAGATGAGGCAGATTGTGTAAACTAGAATCTGGCTACCTCTGCCCAAATCACAGTCTGTTTAATGGACTACCCATGGGCCTGGCCAACACAGTTATGGTGTAATCAGAAACTCATCCTGCCCACTGTCCAATCGTCTTCCTTCCTTCTTTTTTGTTTTTTGATGGATGTCTGGACCTCTGTTTTATTTTCCATGACAACATTTTCACACATTGATTTTTCTGTACGTGTTTGCTTCTGGGAGGATCTGTCCTGGGGTGGGTATAAAACCAAGGAATTGGCTTCTGTCTTCTTGAACTCAGCAACTGTAATTGCCCGAAGGACACTCACACAAAACTGGGCTCATTAACATTGCATCTTAAAATGCAGTGGAACTCAAGAAGGTCTCCCTGAAAAGGATAAAGGCAAAAAGCCCTTGCTGAGAAAGAGAGACATTTTTCCCTTGGTAGTATAGCCACCCGTAAACTGCCCATGATCCTGGATGTAACCCCAATTAAGCTAATTGGTTCACCAAACTACACCTGGATGGGATCATGTCTTTGTTTCTGTCTGCTGTTCTGTGTGGGGTGAGTAGATATTTGCTAACGTCTCCTCAGGAAAAGTTCCCCCAACTCCTGCACACATCCTTATGCACAGGGTGCCTTGTGCTGATGGAAGCTTCACTGGGTAGTTCTTATATAAAGTTGTGGAAGAAAAAAAGACTTTTCTCTCTCCAATCTCCATTTTTTGGAGGTGGAGAAATGTCAGATAAAAGTTTTTAAATAGTCATTAAACAGACAAAAGTAGATAATCTACCAAATGAAATTATATAGGATGGGGTGGATGCTGGGTAGTCTGAGAGAAAGGGGACAAGGAAAGGACTTTGAATGATTAATATTGAGGGAAAAATGTTAAACAGAAAGTTTCCTGACAAGGACTTTGGAGCAGGAGGCTGGCTCTATGCTCAGAGTGTTACGGTCAGTTTCTATCGAGAACTTGATTAGAGTCAGAAATGTTTAGAGAGCTAGTCAAGCTCGCCACTGAGTGTGATGGCATCTCCAGAGACAATTGGATGTTAAATTCTCTGTGCCTCTGATAGGTTCGTAGTATGGTGGTTTATTTGGGAAGTGTTGGGTGGAAGGTAGCAGTTGAGGCCTCCTTGGCAGAAGTAGAACTAAGGGGTGTGTTGCTGGAGCTATATCTTACCCTCGTCCCCTCTTATACCCCCTTTTTCTGCCCCCCTGAATGGTTGTGAGGTGAACACTTTTTCTTCTGTGGCATGAACACAGTGCTCTGCCCAAGCCCATAGGCCCAAGGCACGAATATGAATATGTGAGACAAAATAAATCTTACCCTCTTAAGTTATTGCTAATTTGGTCACAGTGACAAGCAAGTCAGCCAACAGAGGGGCTCCTGTTATAGTCATGCAGCGCCAGTGTGAACAAATTACCCGGAGAGTGTAGCAGCATCATTGCAAGCAGTTCAAGCGGGACTCCTCGAAACAGGTTGTGGTCTTAGCGCTCTGACTGTCCCTCAGCAGTGCCGCTGCTGACCTCTCTGTGTTTGTGATTTTTCCATCTCTTAAACAGACTGAGCAATGCCTACCAGTGAGGGTTGCAGGGTTTAAATACACATTTGAGTCATGTTCTCCAAGTATGTTGACGAATACTGTATTTGGTCAAGCCTTGAGACACACCCATTGGAGGAAGATGAGTTGGTTATGATCTCCTGTATTCTATATACACCTTTGGGTAGCCTTGAACACTCACAAAAGCTTGTGGTAGAGTTATATAGCTACCCTCATAGGACATGAGTCTTCTTTGGTCCCATCAAAGTGAGACAGTTGTACCTCATGAATTTACTCATGTGCCCTGCTCTCTAACGGAAATTCTCTTTAGTGGATGCAGCTATCAGTCCCAAGCTCTATTCACCTTGTCTGAGACGCTGACTCTATAAACAGAAATATCTGAAGGCTCAACAAAGGACAGAGGCCTTACAAATGTTGGAAAGTTGAAGGTCCAGCTCCCACACACATTCTTACTTTAAAAACTAGTGTTGTAGTTTTTACTCTGAAACTGAATTTCAAAGTTCAGCCAGCAGGGGGCAACAGTTGATAATATTTGAACAATAAGATGATCTTATTTATTTATTTATTTTCTGTAGTTTTTAAGAGACACTTGCTGTAAGTACATCTTGTTTGTTTATTGTTTTCTGTTGAATGTAGTCAATATTACGCTTCAAAGAAGAATTAGAAACATGAATGTAACCTTGTGAACAAAACATCAAACCAATTAAACTCTGCCATGTTAAATAAATTAAATTCTGCCATGTTATACTTACAAACTATTTTCCTTTCTTCTTTTTTTTGTGTAATTTGTAAGTATCAGAACTGTAGATGAGGAAAAGGCCAGATACTATGGACAATCGCCCAAATGTAGGTAGTTTTATTAAAATGGAAAACTTCTGGAATGCTCAGAGATACAGCTCCCAAAACGAGCTCTTTGTAATTGACTATTTGCTATAATTATTAGCCAAAATTGTGTACTCTGTCCTAGAGATTACATTTTATGGGTCATGAAGAACCTAAACATTGTTCTCTGCAGAGCTGCATGAAGCTGCTGCTGAGGCTGGGCTAAGAATTCTTCAGGTTACCAAGCCACATCTTAGCTATGTGCTGCTGATAAGCACAGGGTTACTTGGTAAGAAAGTCACTAGAATGGTAGATTCCTCTCATGACACAAAGCTTTGTGCATATATATTGTGATGCTGGCTGCAGATTATTACTTGTGGAGTGAGAAGGAAGGCTACAAAGAACAATGAAGATGTAATGAAATATGCCAGAATTGGAAAGTCTATGTTGTGCATCAGCAACAGAAAACCACTGTCCACACATTAAGAGATGGTGTTCAACTGGAAGATTTTAACTAACTGCCTTGATGTCATTTTTTAAAGTATTTAAACAATCCAGATTGTAATTCTGCATTGCAACTGTGACTTTCTTAGGCAAGTAAGGTGGAGTTGTCACGCCAGAGACAAGGAACGAAAATGCACGCACACTCTCTCTCTCTCTTACCATCTCATCCCTTATGCATGTCTGTCTGTGTGTGTGTGTGTGTGTGTGTGTGTGAGAGAGAGAGAGAGAGAGAGAGAGAGAGAGAGAGAGAGAGAGAGAGAGAGAGAGAGAGAATGGGAGGGAGAGAGGGAGAGAGCTATGGGGGAGGGAGGGAAGTACACAGAGAGGTAGAAACCTTTGTTTTCACTTTGCGGTATATATCTTAGACCACAGGCTCTTTTATCACCATGGTCCCATAAGAGCTCCATATAAATGAGGGGTTCTTGTGTCCCCACAAAAATGCTCCCAATTATCTCTTTTTCTAGCTGTTCATTTAACATAAATATTTTAACACAGCCGCAACATGGGCAAAACATGTATGAAACAATATTTAAAGAGAGGCTTCAATGGTGGGTGTTCTGTAAATTTACTTCAAGTCTTCATTATATCTTTGACTCACGTCCTGAACAGTCTGCACTCAGGCCATGCTTGGCCAATACCTTCTTATTTGTGGAAGTGTAAAGGCTATACATGTTTTTAGTTAGAGGGAAAAAAAAAACGATGAGAGTCCATAGACAACAAATCTCTCAAAGCCACGCATTCAAACTTACTTTCTGATTGTATTAAGTTATGTCCAACACTACTATCATTTGGATTAATTTGATTTATTATAAAAATTTTAAAGTAATTAAAACATTACAAAGGGATTTTAATCATATTAAAACATGTATTAGTTACTTTTCTCATTGCTGTGGTGAAATACTTGACAAGAAGCAACTTTAGGGAGGAAGGAATTATTTTGGATCATGGTTTTAGGAAATACAGTCCACTGGAGTAGAGAAGTCATGGTAGCAGACAGTTCACTCCAGAACAGGAATTAGGGCTACGATCTAAGAGCCAATTTCCTCAAGCTAGAACCCATCTCCTAAATGTTCTTCAACTTTTATAAATAGCACTGTTAGCTGTCAGCAAATGTCTCACTGGCTACTCAGCCTGGCTGAGTTGGGAAGCTCCAGATTCAGTGAGAGATTGATAAAGACAGTTCACCTTTGGCCTCTACATGTATATCCATACATACACGAATACACACATGAACACA
Source organism: Microtus pennsylvanicus (assembly GCF_037038515.1). Classification (NCBI taxonomy): domain Eukaryota; kingdom Metazoa; phylum Chordata; class Mammalia; order Rodentia; family Cricetidae; genus Microtus; species Microtus pennsylvanicus. The sequence goes on along the minus strand of NC_134580.1, from coordinate 115,756,000 downwards.
CACTAACACAAACACACACATACATGAACACACACACAGAAGAAGACTGGAAGAAAATTCATCAGTATGTTCCCAGTAGAAATGCTTTAGGGTTTGGTGATGTGGCAATTTATTATTTTAATTTCTCTGTAACTCCTCCTGTAAAATTGCCAGGAATTGTATGCAAAAAAATGTTTGTATACATTGTCAGCCTTCAGTCACTTGTGAAATGAGAACATTGTGATATTCCAAAGGTCAGTATCTTAAGGCCCTTTGAGGATTAAAGATGTCCCGAGTTTTGTGGAATTTGGAGGTGGTTCATAATTCCAGGCTCATTATTAAGTGAGCCTTACTGAAGTTGAAGACAGTTATTCCCAGTGGTGTGGAAAGGACAAACACAGGCAGTTTATTCTTCTCTTATCCTGAGGTACTGCCCACATGCAGGATACAGCAGTGTGTAGCACAGTCGTAAGCTTCTTTTGCAGCTTAAAGCTTTTGTCTCTAGAAAACAAATACAGTCCAGCAGACCCCACCAACCTGAGACTTCAGAATCAAGGAAGGGGTAGAGAGAAGTATGTAGTTTAAATCCCGCTTATTTATGTTTCATGATCTATAATTTTATTTGTCCCCATCAGCTAGCCATAGTCCAAATTGATGATTGAAAAATTCCATAAGTAGGCAATTGATTAATTTAGTTTTTCTCATGTCAGTAACTTTCTTTGGTAGTATTGTGTTACATTTGTTCTTACCAGTTACTGTTGTTAAACCTGTACTGTGTTTCATTTGTAAGTCACGCTTTATCCTAGATATGTGTGTACAGCACACACACACACATATATATGTATACATATACATATTTGGTTTGGAAGTATTTGTAATTTTAGACATCCACAAGGAGACTATGAGTGTATCCCCTGCCTCCTCTGCACACACAGACATACACACAGATAAGTGGTGGCTTGCTGTGGGGTTTAAGGAAAGGAAGGCTGTGATAGATATGTGTTCTGAGAACAATAGTTCTGCTCAGTGGGTTCAAAATAATACTGTGTGGTCACAGCTGAAACACAGATACACCAGTCCATAGAGCCTGAGCATCATGGAGAACGGGATGGCTTAAAGAGAGGCAAACACTTCCCCAAGACCTCCTGGAGGCCTTGCATCCCTTTTCTTCCCTGGACTTACCCTCTGAAGCACAGGAAAGTCACCTGGGTCCTTGCTGTTTGCTGTAGTTTACTCTGCCCAGGAAAAGGAGAAAGTACTTGAAATCATAGTCAGCAGTCAAACCAAGAGCAAATGATTTGGAAGAGGCAATACTGCTGGCCCTCAGTATTTTAGGCGACACACCTACGTCTTCAACCAACTGTAAATGGAAAGGATTTTTTAAAATTGCATGTGTACTAATCACGTGAACTTTATTTTGTCAGAACTCACTAAAGAGTACAGTTTAACAACTGTGTGCAAGGCATTCATATTTCATTCGGGAAAGACAATCCAAAATGCTTCCAAATACGCAGGTCATATGCAAATACTGGGCCATTTTGCATAAGGGACTTGAATATGTACATATTGAAATGTCTGTAGAGAGTCTTGATGGGAGTCTGCTTTGGGGGCTGTGGAGTAACTGTCCTTGTGGTGCAATGGGACCCCATCTCCATTCTGAATGACCTCTCTGGCCCCAGGACAATCACGAACACACTGGCTAACCTTTATTAAATCTCCCCTTCTCTCTGCAGTCCTTCCTGCTGTCTGCGCTGACAGTCTGTGAGAAGACAGAACAGCAGCAGCTAGGCCACTCTGAGGACCTTTATGCAGATCACGCAAAAGAAACCTATTTATAACTCTGTGGTAGGGACTCCCTCTTCCTGTGGCCAGCCTGTCACTCTTTGTCCAGTTTCTTGGGCTTTTGTCATGTCCAGAGAGCTATTTGCATCTGAAGGAAAGGCAGGGGGAGGCTTCCTGGCCAAGTGTTTGTAACGCTATCATCCTGGTTATGAATTTCTCAACTCAGTCTTACCTCACAATTCCAGCAGATACACATTTGGAGTGTTGTGCTAAATACTTTGGGGCTACTGAGTAGTCACTGGACAGAAAGCTTTTACCACACTGAAGATATCATCATACTGTTAGAAGGATGAAATTCACCATCAGCATATTAAGGGTCCAAGTGTAATGAAGCAGGGGACTAATCTATGACATCGAAGACCAGGGAATGGCAAGCTTTCCCCTTCTTTACCTAAGGTAGATTTTGTGCCTAGGCTATAGGTGGATAATACAAATGTCTAGTAATTACTGGAACTTACAATGTTTGTTGACAAATGGAGAGAATTCCTAGGACATATGCCAGAAAATAAATGTTTAGCTCTGTTCATTTAAATTACTTGTAATCAAGTCCAAAGCCAAGAACTTAAAATCTTTACAAACAACATTAAATTGGGATCACATGTGCCATGTCTAAAGCATTTCTGTGAATTGCTGAAATCCTTTTTATCTTAGATGCATAGTAAAATTCAGCCTTAAGTTATATCTTATAGTGCTTGCAATTACCTATAATTCCATATATTCTCCCACCTCCCCCCCCCCCCGTGTGTGTGTGTGTGTTTGAGTGTGAGTGTGCATGTTACTTTTAAATTATCCTTGGTGGATTTAGTATTTATGTCTGTCTCCTCTCCTAAGGCCACTGGCTTGTCCTTGAATCAGCTTCAGACTTGAATTATTTCATAAACAGAAACACTTTGCAACGTTTTTGGTGGGCTCTCTTAGCAGATGTGCTCTTCCTCTTATGGCCCGTCCCCACTGTTTGATCTTTTCCACCAGAGCAATTCATTATTATTTGATTGGCAGAGACCCAGGCAGTGTAATTCTGCTGCGATGGGCTGGCAGCCAGACACTATATTGGTCCTTTCCACTGCATCCTGCAAGGCTGTGCTAAGCAAAGTCGCTGTGTGTACTAGGAGGCCCAGTGAATGGGCAGGAGAGGTGGCTGTCTGGATCCGTGGATAGAGTGTACGCTTGCCATCTTTTTCAGAATTTCCCTTTGGCTGCTAAAATAAACATTGTCTCTGATGTTTAGGGAACAAGGCATGGAGTGATGCTCAGGAGGCAGAGATATGAACGTAAATCAGGCTGCTTAGTCAAACAGAAGCTTCATTTTGCATTATGTTTTCAGTTATTTAAGGTGACCAGCTGGTACTCTTTCTAAAGTGAAATGAAGTGGGTGTGGAGAAGAGCTCAGCACTTCTAGGAATAGCCATCCTTTGCTCATTCAATCTATGCTACTCAAAGACAAATAGTACCTATTGTTCAGTCTTTAACAGACAATGGTTACAGGATCCGCAGGTTAACAATGGCAGACAGAGTTCTGTGATACCTCTGTCACAGGGAGAGCAGGATAAAAATAAATGTTGTTTCCATTCCCTCCCCTCCACCCTGAAAAACCTATCACGCATCACTCAGAGCTTCAACATGGAGTGCATCGTGGCAGCCATTTGAAGATAAGACGTTGTCAATCAGGCTTCCAACACTAGAATGTGAACAGTGGATGGGAATGGAATGACCTGGGACTGGCCTTCTTCAGGAACACTAGTCTATGCTCTGTCCAAATATTACTGTAGTCTCTTTCTCCCACAAAGCAACAAGCAGTTACATATTTAGCAGCTCACACCATCACAAATGCATTTAGTTTCTATGGGATAGGATTATTGGCAGGTTAGTTGGGTCTTCTGCTGAGGGTTTTAGTTGGTAGGTATTCTAACCTCAGGCCCTCTTTGAAGTTTCCTTCTGTTGGCAGAGCTTGTAGTTTTACAATTGTGATATCAAGGGTACCTATGGTATCATTCCTCTTTACAGAATAGAAGGTGTCATTACTGAGTTCTTCTTGTCTTATCTATATATCTCCTATTAAATGATGTACCTAATTAAGTAATACTTAAACATGCTATTCTCCCTGCTATGGTTTGACTCTATCACTCAAAGATCGTGAGCTGGAAACAGAGAGATGGTGCCCAATGTAAAGTATTCAGGTCATGTGGACTTTACCTTCATGGGTAGGGATATGACACCTATCAAAGGACAGAAGTGCAAACCATAACACTTCATCTCTCCTCCGTGCAAAGGACTGTGTGCTGGATAACCTTCCCCTTCCTCCTTAGAATGAAGCACCAAAGAGACGCTTACCAGATACAGTCTTTTGATCTTTGTTTACTTGCTCTTCAGGAAACAATAAGCCTTAGGTATTGTATTACAGACGACAGAAACACACCAAGGTACTACCTTAAGATTATTGTAGAGTCAGAAAGTGGGGACCTATACTGCATGTGAAAAGCCTTTCTACTTTCCATTAGTAATATCATTAATCAGAGTGATGTCCCATTCCATGTGGGCATCTGTCTGCATGGACATGGAGGGGATCATAGAGAGCAGTGGTCCTCAACCTTCCTGGAGTGGTGACCCCAACCATAAAAGTATTTTGTTGCTGCTTCATAACAGTGATTTTGCTGCTGTTGTGAATGGTAATGTCAGTGTCTGTTATGCGACCCCCGAATAACAGGTTGAGGACCAATGATAAAGAGAATGTATTCAAGGGATGGGAATTTTGTAAAAGTTCTGCCAGCCTCACTGACTAAAAAAAAAATAAAAAAATATTTCTTGGTATGCGGTGACATTCTGATTGTCTCCTGTGGGTATCCTAGTTAAATACTGTGAGATTGTCATTAACAGTCCAATACTAAAACTAATTTTAACACCTTAAAATGATGATCTGTTTAATATTCATTGACACAGTAATACCACTCTGGCTCAATGCCAACTTTGTTAACAGCACATCACTTCCATTCACGCTAAGCTGTATACACTGGGACATAAAGGCATAAATTAAAGATGAAGGTGATCATAGAAATATTTAATTTAGTGGCTTTAATTTTGCCATATCAGAATACATTTCTTCTGATCATCTCAGTTTCATATGTGTGTATATATATATAACTTACATATATATATATATATATATGTGTGTGTGTGTGTGTGTGTGTTTGTGTGTTTGTGTGTTTGTAATTTATATATACAAGTAACTCAAGTGGTCAAGAGAAGAAAGACCACACACCTACAGTTAGTTCGATATCATCGCTGCTTAAACATTGATCCACATACATCCAAATTTCTTCACACAAAGATGTGCTCCAAGGTAATTGTTTCTGTTTCCTGGGGAATCAGAAATAACATCCAATTTGCATGCCGAGCATGGGGAAGTGAGACAGAGAGAGGAAGAAGCCGACTTGAGTCCTCACCCCTCAGCTTCCAGAACAGTTTTGTTGTAGTGGAATCCAGGGAAATGCACACGTAGCAGCAAAGTACAGGGAGGACAAAAGTAAGAGTTCGGGATTTTCTTTCGAGTCAAGAGAGTTAAAGGAAATTCAACTCTATCTCCTAAATGCATGTAAACATTATTCAGATGCTACTTATATGTGGAAAAGTTTACCTAAGTAATGGTTTTCTGTGAATTCTGAATTTGATAGTTGACATAACAAGGCATGTGTCAATCTTTTAAAACCATCCCAATTAGGTTCAGAACAGGGATTTACAGTTAGCTTCCCAATCCACTACTGTACACCTTCCCTGTCTCAGTCCTGGGAAGCTAATAGTCTATTTTCTGTTTTTTTTTTTCTTGTTTGTTTTGTTTTAATGGAAGGGAGTCTAAAAATAGCTATTTTATTTAAAAATCTGACAGGTGAGTGGCAACCTTCACAGGCAAAAGGAAAGAAGTTCACATTCCATAACCCTTGAAGTGTAACCCATGCCAATGTTATTGTGGTGTTTTCACGATGCTCCCCAAACTGAACACCTTAGCGCTGTATGTGAGGGCAGGGTTGTATGTGTGAGGGAAGACTCTCCCTTCATGCTGGGATGTGTGAACATCTGTTACTCTAACTCCATTTCTTGAAAAGACTCATTTTTTTCTTCCTTTGTTTTGATGTATTTTCTGCAGATCAGTTGCACACACAAAAACATTGACTCACTGTGAAATGTGAGTCCTACTTGGCTTTCAACATAAGGGATGTTGTAGAATATGAGCCCCAAAGGGGCAGACGGTAAAACGACAGCTAGTTAGACTCTGCCCATTTATAAATCTCTCCCCATTTGTTGTTGAAATAATTACTAGCTCATTTAGGGGTACAGATAAATGACCAATGATTCCACAAAGGTAACTTTTGTTCCTATTTCTTAATCTACTTTCAACATGCTAAAATGCACCTTCCCAAGAAAATGCTGGGTGACAAATTGTTATTATTTCAAAGACATCTCTTCCAATTTTGGATTAGTGAGGTAACATATGTGGAACTGTTTCAAAAACCATGAAGTGTCCAATAAGTTATGGAATATCACTATCATATGGAGAAATGAGTAACAGCAACAGCGATCCTTCTAGAAAGACTTAAATATACAAAATGAATGACCATGCTAATAGAAGGGAAAGACTGAATTTGCAGATAATTAGTGTGAAGACAGTGAAAAGTGAATTTATCTGTGTTGCTGAAAATATTAAATTGTTGGGGGAGGGTCAGAGAGGTTCCTCTTGTTCAGTTGGATATGGGAGAGAAAGTAGCTTTAGTTACGACCTCACTCTTCTGAAGAAAAGTAGAAACCTTTCCCCAAGATACTGATCTCTTCAATTAATAGGTAGTTGAACCTCAAGGGTGGATGTGGAGTTAGAAGCCACTTTTATAATAACTGAAATATACTTAAAGCCGTGACCAATAAAAAAACCTTCCCTCTACACAGCGAAGTAGCTATTTGTTTTGAAATCTCCAATAAATACTTAAGTAAAACTTAGAACATTTTAGACATTTAATCAGGGTTTTAACCTTGCTACCAGACCTAATAAAAACATTTTCTTCAACCCTCTCCCAAGGTCCCCATGCTCTCAATTTACTCAGGAGATCTTATCTCTTTCTACTTCCCATGTAGATTAGCTCTATATATGGTTTTTTTTTTTGTGTGTGTGTGTGTGTGTGTGTGTGTGTGTCCTCATTGTTGTCCAGGTTGTTTGGGATTGTGATTTGTGGGCTGGTTTTCTTTGTTTTATGTTAAAAAACCACTTATGAGTGAGTACACATGATAATTGTCTTTCTGTTTCTGGGTTACCTCACTGAAAATGATGTTTTCTAACTCCGTCAATTTTCCTACAAAATTCAAGATGTTATTTTTTCTGCTGTGTAGTATTCCATTGTGTAAATGTACCACATTTTTTTTATCCATCCTTTAGTTTAAGGGCATTTAGGTTGTTTCCAGGTTCTGGCTATGGCAAACAATGCTGCTATGAACATAGTAGAGCACATGTCCTTGTGGCACAATTGAGTGTCCTTTGGATATAAACCCCAAAGTGGTTTTACTGGGTCTTGAGGAAGGTTATTTCCTAATTTTTTGAGAAATCACCACACTGACATCCTAGGAGGGGAGAGGCAGGGAGGGGAACAGAGAAAAATGTAGAGTTCAATAAAAATAAAAAAAGGAAAATATAAGCTCAAATTTTTAAGATTTATTGTATATTAAGAACTTCTCTAATTGATTAATGAATCAGTGTTATAGTAGAAGAATGTCTCTAGTTACTTATTCATGATCCCAGTTCTATTTAACATTTTTATCAAATAAAGCCAAAAGCGAAAAAAGTTCTTATCTACCCCTAAATGTGTGTGTTTTAAAGGATGAATACATAATTTTCATGAATGCTTTGATAAACATTTATCTATTTTTTAACAATAGGTTAATTCTGTTTTATGCATATAAAATAATATACTGAAATTTTCTGAAGTTATTAATTAAGCATTGAAAGTTCTTTAACAACAAAAAAAACCATTTTCTTTAACCAAGACGACAACTTGTATTAATCCACTCATTATTTATCAGCTGTCAGCAGATTCTTGATTTCTGGAGTTGTTCAGAGCAAAGAAACTGGTACGTTGTGTGTGCAGTTAGCTCCATGAAGGGATGGAGAGGTAGAGACATTTGATAGGAAGAAAAAGTTGTCCCGGAGGTCCAAAAAAAAATTCTAAATCGGGGGGTGGGGGAAGGCTGTGGGTGGCACCACTTCCCATAAGCATGACCTCTGGGGAGTCAGGGATGCTCTCAGCTGGTAAATTGCTGGCAGCTCTCTCCTGCACACTCCTCACTACCTTGTTTTATTTAGTGCTTCTCTAGCACCCCCTTCCTGCATCTAAATCCTCACTGGTCTGTGATGCCTTTGTTAGGTTTTATGACCGCAGCTCTTCAGAGTTAGTGGTGTGTGTGTTCTCAATTTGTAGGACAAAACAGAACAGTTAAGAATCTTGGTTTTTACACTGGAGCATCAGGGGTTAGCCCATTCTATTCATAACTCAGAAGATGGTTAGACTTTCTTTCCCCAACACCTTATTATCAGAAAGCTGCAGATAAACCTCTTTAGAGCCTTTGGCATTTCATAGTGGGCTCTGATTCGATTTCTAATGGAGCTTTCTGTGATTGACAGTAGAAGCTGAAAGCTTGTAGTTCCAGAAGACTGGAGGGATAGTAGTAACTGTTCTTGATTTTTTTTTTCAAAAATTCTTTTAGTTCCAAGGTTCCCTAAAGATCTGTTAATAGATTAACATATATAGGAGGAGTAAACAAACAGAGGGAATGGAGAGAGTCTCCAAGCACAGAGATATAAACAGTCAAGAAAGACAGAGCCAACCTCTAAAGAAAGGGGGTGAGGAGTGAAGGAAGAAGGCAGAAAGGTAAACAGTAAACAAAAGCTTCTCACGGTGGCTTGGTGCGACACACCACAGGGGCTCAAAAGCACTCAACATGTGATAGTAGAAAAGAAAGCAGGGAATACATGGAGAGTTGTCTTACCTCCTATTGCAAAGGTTTCCTTTGTGTGTGGAAGCAAGCAGAAGGCAGCATGCGCAATGCCCAGTTCCCTGCACCTTAATGGGTGGGTCTCCCCTATCTAGGTCAGTGGGCCAGTCTTGCCAATTTAATCTCATCCCTCCACCCTTTTCTATGCATCATGACCTTTAGCTCACAGTATGCAGTTAAATAAACAACTCATATATTTCTTAAATATGCATTTATATAAATATTAGAATTAGAAAAAAATGTCTAGGGGGCTGTAGTGGGAGCGGTAGTAAGAAGCATGCATTGGTTGCTCTTGCAGAGGACCCTACGTTAGCTCGCATGGTCCACTTTATGCAGCTTACAACCACCTCTAACCCCAGTTACAGGAATCCCAAACATCTGTTCCCCTCAAGTATCTGTACTCATGATCACACAGAGACATACACTTGTAATATAAAAATAAATATTTTTAAACAAGTGATTCTCCTTGATTTCATCACACTATCTTGTCTGTGTTCTATTGGGTCTATCCTCATTTTGTCTTGGCTGTAGGCATTTGGGCAGGTACATTTTATGGCTGACTTGGATTCCTATATATTGCACAATCGCCAATGTTTTTCTCATGATAATTATCTTGTTTGTTTGCCTTTTAGTGGCACCGAATTCTTCAGATCTTGTCAGGTAGTGCCGTTGAGCCGAGTCAAGATACAAGGAAAGGTTTAGAAATGTTTATGACGTTGCTTATACCGTTCATTACCTGTAGATGTTTATGCTGCTTCCTTAAGGCCAAACCCTTCGTGAGCTAGACAATTGTGTTGCTCCTCCAACACCGGGACTTACAGGTCTGTGTTCCTTAACCCATTTCAATCGTCATCCTGGCTGTTTGGAGATCTTGGCATCTCACACTCGAATAATCTCTATCTGCATCTTGCGTCATGTCTTTGGAGAGCACATTCAAGAACTTGGGAAGTCTTGAATTCCAGTATTTTTTACTATAAATATCTGTGGTCTTTACCTCTCACCCCATATGCACAAGTCTTCTAGACACTTTGATGTTTAAAATACTCAGTCTCTTTGCTTTCCAGTGTTACAAAGTCGTCCTTGAAGCCCTAGTTACAGAAATAAGGCCAGAGAAAGAAGTTAAAGTGATGGCACAAGTAGGAAAAAAAAAGTGAACCATTTCTATTTGAAGATGATATGATAAGAATCCCCGAAATTCCCCCACCACAGAAAATTGACAAACATGCAAACAGAGAGAGAGAGAGAGAGAGAGAGAGAGAGAGAGAGAGAGAGAGAGAGAGGGGAGGGAGGGGGAGGGAGGGAGGGAAGACAGCTTTTTCAACAAATGGAGTGGGGAAAACTGAATGTCACAAGTAGAAAAAATGAAATTAGTCCACATTTATCACCCTTCACAGAAATTAACTATGTAGACCAAAGACCCTAATGTGAAACTGGAAATACTAAAAGTTCTAGAAGAAAATAAAGGTAGAACCTTAGAAGATATAAGTGTAGAAAAGAACTTTCTGATTAAGACTCCATACGCCACTTCATTTTTCTACAGCCTAACTCTTTGCAGTGAAACTTCTATGTTCTACTCAAATCAGGTCCATGAGGGTCTTTCAAAAGAGCATCAAACCGGTCATCTTCTCTATTCTTCACACAAAGCAGCTAAACCTCCACAAAACCCTCCAGGGAAGCATTCACCTCTGAGAAGAATAAATCCTCTCACCTGTTGACATGCAGAAATGGTTGTGTCCCTTCAATCCACTCTGTATAACTGGAGGTCTCCTAATTCATTTTAGTCCATTATGACCAATTTTCTGGCCATACTTTACACCCAGGTGTTGAGGATGTGCTACTTCTAATCCAAGCAGACTATTCCCAATTTTTGTGTCTCTGGCCCTAACAATTGTTGGGGAATATAATTTTAAGATATATTACATTTATTTGTGCTGTGGAATATTTGTTTTAATGATGCAAAGCAGTGCTGCATTCTTTTATGTTGCATTTGTTTAACTCTGTGAAGCTGTGTTACTTTGCCTATTTAAAACAACTGATCAGTCTACCAGCAAGGCAGGAGAAAAGATGGGAGGACTGACAGGCAGAGAGAATTATAGGAGGGAGATCCAGGAGCAGGAAAAAGGAGGACCAGCCACCCAGCTACACAGCAAGCCACAGAAAAAGAAGTAAACAAAGATATACAGAAATAGTGAAAGAGAAAAACCCAGAAACAAAAAAGTAGATGGGATAATTTAAATTAAGAAAAGCTGGCAAGGAACAAGCCAAGCTAAGGTTGGGTATTTGTAAGTAAGAATAAGCCTCTGTGTCATTTATTTGGGAGCTGGGTGGCAGGCCCCCAACAGACCAAAAAAGCAAGGAGCTAAGAATAAAAACAACCAAGAATAAATAAACAATGATCATCTACTTGTCAGTTTCCACGAATATAATAAAATCAATGAGGCTAACTTCTTTATATACACAGGGAGTTTGTATAGTTAATAATTTGAGGGATAGAAAGTCTTTACAGATGTCACCAGCTGTCTTATGAGTCACGCCTGACTTCATCACTTTATGGTGGTTGGCATCAAGAAAAAGGAGGAAAGGATGAGGAAAAGGAGAAGAGGAAGAAGAAGAGAAAGATGTTTGGTATCAAGAAGAAGGAGGAAAGGAGAAGGAGAAAGAGAAGAAGAGAAAGAAGAAGAGGGACAGGAGGAAGAAAAAGAAGAAGAAAAGCATGCATGTATGTGTCTGTGAGACTCCTTACCCTCTAATTCTAGTTGAAATACAGAATAATGAAGGCATTGCCTAAAAAGCCTATTCACATTCTAATTTTCAATGGCCTCAACTCCAAACACTATAGTCATTTATTTTTGACACGGTTGTTGTGTAAAAATTTTATACATGCATATAATGGTTCAGATCACTTCCCCATTCTCTGCTCTTCATTTCCTCCTTTATCTACCCGCCACCTCTTTTCCTTCCCAACTTCATGTCCACTTGGTGCTGCCTGCATGTGCATCTGTATAGGAGTGTATACTGGATCATGGGTAGCATCATAGGGCTGAAGAACTCTGATCTCTCTTCCCCCACAGCCATCAGATGCTAGTATCTGCTTAGATATGGTAGAATTTCATTAGTCCCTCCTCAATCCATGCTGCAACTTTGCTTGTCAAGCGGTCACATCTATTGTCAGTCTGTATGTTCCACAATGTTGTCGTGCCCCATAAAATCCTGGAGTTTTGTATTGATTTTATTGAGCTATACATTTTTCTCTGCTCCCCTCCTTTCCTTTCCCCTCCCCTTCAACCATTTCCCATGGTTCCCATGATCCCAATTTACTCAGAAGATCTTATATTTTTCTACTTCCCATGTAGATTAGATCTATATGTATGTCTCTCTTAGGGTCCTCATTGTTGTACAGGTTCTCTGGGATTATAATTTGTGGGGTGGTTTTCTTTGCTTTAGACTGTTCCTATTTCTTTAGCAGTTATAGGTCTATTCAGTTTGCTTACCTGATCTGATTTAATTTCGGTAAGTGATATTTGTAAGTTGTCCATTTCTTTTATGTTTTCCAATTTTGTGGGGTACAGGATTTTTAAATATGACCTAATGATTCTCTGGATTTCCTCTGTGTCTGTTGTTATGTGCCCCTTTTCATTTCTGATTTTGTTAATTTGGATATTCTCTCTGCCTTTTGGTTAGTTTGGATAAAGTTTTGTCCATTCTGTTGATTTTCTCATAGAACCAACTCTTTGTCTCACTGATTTATTTTTGTATTTTCTTTGTTTCTATTTTGTTGATTTAAGTTCTCAATTTGATTATCTCTTGCCATCTAGTTCTACTGGGTGAGTTTGCTTCTTTTTGTCCTAGACTTTTCAAATGTTCTGTAAATTCACTTGTGTGAGATTTTTTTTCCAGCTTCTCTATGTAGGCATTTAGTGCTATAAACTTTCCTCTTAACACTGCTTTCATTGTGGTCTGTAAATTTGGGTATGTTTTGTGGTCATTTTCATTGAATTTTAGGAAGTCTTTAATTTCTTCCTTTATTTTTTCCTTGATTCATTGATGCTTCAGGTGCACATTGTTTTTATGGGCATTCTGGAATTAGTGTTGCTGTTGAATTCTAATTTTAAGCCATGGTGATCTGATAAGATACATGGGGTTATTCTTCTTTTTGATTCCTTTTGAGGTTTGTTTTGTTACCTAGTATGTGGTCAATTTTTGAGAAGGTTCCACGAGGTGCTGAGAAGAAGGGATATTCTTTTATGTTTGGATGAAATGTTCTATAGATGTCTGTTAAGTACACTTGAGTCATAACATCTGTTAGTCCCCTCATTTTTCTGTTAATATTCTGTCTGACAGACCTGTCCAGTGGTGAGAGTGGAGTTTTGAAGTCTCCCAATATGAGTGTGTGGGGTTTATTGTGTGATTTAAGGTTTAGAATTTTTTGTTTTAGAATATTTATTTATTTATTTATTTATTCATTTTACATTTTAGGGTACCCTTGTGTTTGGGGCATACATGTTCAGTATTGAGTTTTCCTCTTGATGGATTTTTCCTGTGACTAATATGAAATGCCCTTCTTTGTCTCTTTTGATTGATTTTAGTTTGAAGTCTTTTTTGCTAGATATTAGGATAGATACATCAGCTTGTTTCTTAGGTACATTTAATTGGAATTTTTTTTTCCCAACCCTTTAGTCTGAGGTGACGTTTGACTTTGAGATTGAGGTATGTTTCTTGTATGCAGCAGAACGATGGATTCTGTTTTTGTATCAGATTTGTCAGTATATGTCTCTTTAGAGATGAGTTGAGTCCATTTATATTAAGGGTTATTAATGAACAGTGATTGCTATCTCCTGTTATTTTAGTTTTTATTGTTGGTGATGTTATTTTGTGTGTTTTTTTCCTTCTTTGGGCTTTGCTGCTGTGAGATCATCTATTGTATTATTTTTGTGAATGTAGCCAACTTCCTTGGGTTGGAGTTTTTCTTCTAGTACTTTGTATAGGTATGGGTTTGTGGCTAGGTATTGGTTAAATCTGGTTCTGTCATAGAGTATCTTGATTTGTCCTTCTATATGGTAATTGAAAGCTTTGCTGGGTATAGTAGTCTGGGCTGACATCCCTGGCCTCTTAATATCTGTATAACACTCAACCAGGGCTTTCTGGCTTTCATTGTTTCCATTGAGAAGTAGGTAAATAGGAGCAGTGTAGAATATTGTGGTTCAGCCTCTAACCTATTGTGAATGGCGGATTCTCTACACATCCTCTGACCAATGGACTCCTTGACACAATGGACTAACACTTCTGAAACCTTAACATTCAATACTTCTCTGTTAAGTTGCTTCTATTAGGTATCTTGTCACACTAATAAGAAAATAACAAGTCGAGAAAATTAGTAGCAGAAAGATGAGAGGTCATTGCTGTGACTAAACATTATAATGTAGCTCATAGACATTGATATCTTGCTCGAGGGGAAAATCTAAAAGAGTTTGGAGTCTTCAGAAACCCTGAAATGCTGTAATCAGAACTTGTTGTTTGAGTCTTGTGCAAGAAGAGAAGACTGGCATATGATAGAACCGAAGACAGGAAATACTGTGCTCATAAGGTTTTAGATGGCAAAGACTCTATGAGGTGTTGGACTAGAGGCTTTGTGCCTTGCATGCTGGAAAAGAATTGATCTATATTCTGCCGAATCCTGAAAATGTGAGTGAGGCTAACACCAAAGTAAAAGCCTAACTTACTTGGTGAGGAGAATTCAAGGCAATATAACATCCAGGTTACCACAAGCTGCTGCTGATTGCTTTTAATCAGAGCAGAGCAGAGGATTTGGAAGGTGTAATTGACAATAAAAGGAGCACGGACATGTTTGAAGTTACAGACAAAGCAAGTACAAATAAAACAGCTGTTATTGTTAGAGGCCAGCAACGTTAAAGAGCCAAGCATCATAGTGGGCCAACAAAAATGGTGTCTAGAGGACTGAGTCCTCCATTGACCATTCTAGTATACAAAATGAAACCCCGTTTGAAATAGCTCTCTTCACTAAGACATAGTCTGGAGAGAAAGCTGTAAGGGCACCCTGCTACAATGTAGCCATCTACAGAGTGGTTTTCTTAAATTGAGCTATGCAAGGAAAAAAAAAAAGGCAGCTGAGACTGTGTTCCAAGGGAGCCTGACTATTTCTCAAGCTGGAAACAGAGCTCACCTTCACCCATGAGGCACCGGGCTTGAAGGCATGACACATGCATACTGAGAATGTCCTGTGCACTTGCTTCCAGGGTTTTGAGAGGGGCAAGGTTCCCAGTAGGGATTCCCTGAAAGTGCTGTGTATGAAGCTCTGAGGGTAAAATCGAAGTCACCTCTCCTCAGTGTGCTGGAAATGCTGGTAGTGAAAGATGACCACTGAGGAAGCTGCAGTAGAGCAGCCTGGGAGAGAGGCCATGCTATGAGGATGTCAAAGCCAATGAGGTGGAGTTTGCAAGTCTATTAGAGATCACATCATGATGCTTTGTGCCCTAAAAGCTGGAAATGAAGCTATAGGACATGTTTTCCTTGCTGGACTTTGATTTTTCTCTGCTCCAGCTTTTCCTGATATCCTCCTGTTAATTCCTTTTGTATATTCTGCACCATTGTATGTTGCAAGTATATAACTTTTTAAAGAGGATCAGAGTTTAGAGGTTGCTTGGATCTCAGAACAGACTTTGTACTCCCAAACAATACTGAAAATGTTAAGTCTATGGAGAGCATTAAACTTGAACAGAATGTCTTCATTCTGAGATGGCCATGAGTTTTTGGGAGCCAAAGGCAGAAATCTGGAATGTGTCTTAGAGGATCAACTCATGAGTATTTCATCCCTAGCAGTATGTTGGGAAGTGTGACATCTTCAAAATGTGTCAACTAATAACAGAGGTTACTAAAGGTAGGACCTTGGAGATTTAAGCCCAGACACTGTTTCTGGTCTGCTTTCTTCCTGGTCTGCCGTGATTGGAGAAGCCTCCAACCATTCTTCTGTGTCTTCCCTGCAAGTCTCTAAAGTGACAGAATTCCTAAAGGCATTTTATATTCAGAGCTTGGCAGATCACCTCCCCTTCTTCTTTCCCTTGCTGTATGATTCTACCCCTTTCACGTGTTCGATCACTGTAAACACATATAAAGCTTCCTTTTACTCCCCCATCTCATGGGCTCCTTTTCAGTTTTCTGCTCACCTTCACATTTCCTCCTACATAGCTTCACATAGTTACAGTTAGGAAACAGGATCTGTACATTAGAGGGAATATGTAGTATTTGTCTTTCAGAGTACAGTTTACCTCACTAGTATAATAGCTGCATCCATTTTCCTGCAAATTCCATAGTATTATTCTTATTTTGGCCGAGTTCCATTGTATATGCAACCTTATTTACATTATCTATTTATCTGATGATGGACATGTAAGTTGATTACATTTACTGGCTTTGGGACTAGAGCTATAATAAGCATGAATGTGAACATACCTCTGTAGTAGGATGTAGAGTCTTCTGGGTATGTATGCAAGAATGATAGAGCTGTATCATATAGCTCTACTCTTCTCTTTTTGAGAAAACTCCAACCTGATTTCCATAACGTTGCACCAATTCATGTTCCTATTAACAGTGAATAAGCATTCCTCCTTCACCATATACTTGCCAGAATTTGTTCACTTGATGATAGCTATTCTGCCTGGAGTGAATAAGTAAATACCAAAGTAGTTTTGATTTGTATTTTTCTGATTGTTTAGAATGTTGAACATTTAAAAAAATGATGGCCAATCATAGTTATTTTTTAATATATTTATAAATGATAAGTTTCTATTAAATATGTTAAAGTGTATTATATTTATTATATATTAAATTTATATTGTATATATTAAATTATATGTATAATTGTATGTGTCTTTGTGTGTCTGTATGACTATATGTGTACATATGTATGGTGTTCATAGAGGTCAAATGGCATCAGATCCGTAAGAGCAATAGCTACAGGAGATTGTTAGCCACCTGATATTATATTGGTACTCAGCCCCAAATCCAGATCACCAGCAAGAACAGTAGGTTCTCTTAACTGTTAAGTCATTTCTCCAGCCCCTGTAGCTACTCTTCTAAGAAATATTTGCTCAACTCTTTGGCTAATTTTATTAATTGATAAGTTGGTGGAGTTTCTTTGTTTTCAATTTAAATAGTCGTATATATACATATATTAGATATTAAACCATGCATGAAATATAGTCATCACAGCTTCTCTCCCATCACATAGGTCTTTTTGTTCACTCTGGTAATTCTCACTTTTGCTGGGCAAAATCCTTTTAGCTCCATGTGCCACTATTTGTCCTTTATTGGGGTCACTTGTGCTACTGGACTTGTCTATACCAGTATTCTGAAAATTTTTCCCTATGGTTTTCTTTTGTTGTTTCATCATTCGGTTTTAAATTACACTTCTTTAATTTTTATTTTATTTTATTTTTTTACAGTTTGAATTCTGTACAGGGTGGGAGATGTGTGTCTAACTTCAGTCTTCTGTGAATGGATATCTGGCTTCTCTACCACCATTCATAGAAAAGCCTCAGAGATTAAAATCTATGAAACTGCAACCATAATTAATCATTCCGTCCTTAAGTTGCTCCTCTCTGGCATTTTGTCACAGTGAGAAATTTCACTAACATAAAACATAACCATCTTGTCTTCTATCTTTTTGAGCCAACATGATCCCATTCACACATTGAAAGCCTTTACACCTCTCTACTCCTTGTATGTGTTTCTACACCATCCAGCTATAACTTAAATGTATGTGCTTGACTTCCTGTCCTCAGCTTTGTTCAGATGTGTCTCATAGAACCAGAGGACTTGGGTATGGTTACGTGTGGTCAATGTGACAAATATTCATTGATGGTTTTGTGTTTGTGATCAACACCAGACACGTACTATTTAAAAAGTTGCTCCAAACCGGCTGGTGATGGCACATGCCTTTAATCCCAGCACTCGGGAGGCAGAGGCAGAGGCAGGTGGATCTCTGTGAGTTCGAGGCCAGCCTGGTCTACAAGAGCTAGTTCCAGGACAGGCTCCAAAGCTATAGAGAAACCTGGTCTTGAAAGACTAAAACCAAAACCAAACAAACAAAAAAGTTGCTCCAAATAAAGTAACTGCATCACCTGGAACTTGTTGTAAATATAAATCCCCAGTCTCCTATCACCTGTTTCCAGCCAGCCAGAAGCCCTAGAGTGTGTTTTATTATGCTCTACGGAAGATTTTGATGCACACAAGAGTTGAAAATTTTCTGCTCTAGAATGTTCCTCCAGTTTACCTTAAAAAATGCAGTAGGATGTTTCTAGTTCATCTAAGCTTTCAACTGCATTCATCAATAAATAGCTATCAAGGAGAAAGGGGAATGGCAACAGGGGGACCCTAACTATGGGTAAGAGAGTAAGTACCAGCACAGGACACGAACATGTCCTAAGTTCATCATGCATCCAAGAATCTGAAGGCAACCTGAGACTCACTTTTATGCTCTGGAATTCAAATTGAGACAGCAAATTTTTGTGGCTTTGCTTTTATGTTTAAATGGCAGCACTGGAATTTTGCCTTGCCACAGAGCATATTAGAATAAAAGAGAAAGGGGTGGAGATTTGTTTTAAGAACTCCAGAGAGTAGACTGAAGTAACTACATAATTTTCCCCCCAACAGTAGATTTTGGACACAGAAAAGTAGGAAAACCCAGAACTAATTACCCTCTTGCTTAAAATCTGTCCCTTCTGCTGCCAAGAACTTGACTTCAGACCCCCAAGCTTCTCTTGTGTGGCCCTGATATCTTTACAAGAGCAATTTTTCATAAATCAGTATGATTATCACTGGCTCAGATGGTAAGATTTTCCCTTGCTCTGGGAAGAAAAGAGAACTACCCAACTGTCTTCTATCAACCCTGAATATGGAAAAGATCTCATACATTCTTGCACAGGATTACATCCAGTCCAGGAGTAATAATGTGGGTCTCACTTTCATGTGTGTGTGTGTTTCTGCTTAGCTTATGCAGTGGACCGTAGTGACAGAAACACTATTTTTATAAACGTATAAATTCGTAATCAAATAATTTGAAATACTGTAAAAAAATTCTGAAACTCTTCCTAATTACTGATTTATATTTTTAACACGTTTTCTTTCTTCCAAGCAGTATGTGTGTGACATTTTCTGGAAAGCCAAGCTTGGGAGTGCAGTAATATGACTCATTCTTGTTTTCAGCCTTTCCAGGAGGCAGAGGAGAAGTATCAAGCCTTTGAAGGAATATTGGTTTTATAAATAATTACAGCCACTTGACCCAAGTGTGTTAGCTGTGGAAAGAACATCAACATTCCTCAGACTAAAAACATGCTGTTTTCCATGGTTTGGGGTTGAAATGTATTCTCCTAGTGAAAAATTTAAAATTTAAGAAATATGTATTAACCATTTTTTTTTAACTGGAACTTTTAACAGTTTTGCTTTAGAGACCTTTGCATTAGTGTTTGATTGCAAAATTGCTTTAAAATGTGAGATTACATGAAAAATCACTTCCCATACTTTTACAATAATTCTGTGAAATTACCCCTTGCACTTAAACCTTTTGTAAGTGTCTTTATGACACTTGTTCATTATGGAGTCCACTGACTTGGTAGCTGGCAAAGGTGGGTCACACGTTTAAACAACAAAAATTACGGGACATTCCTTTCCCTTTCATCTGACTAATGAAATGACCTCATATTCAAGATTTTTTTATGGAACACCTCTCTTTTACTTTCTCTGTGAGGGTCAGGGTTTATCAGAGAAATGCAAACAAGTTGCATTTTAACATTCAGTATATTACTAGAAGGAACTGAAGTAAAAGTGTGTCCTTTGGAAATGCCAGAGTGTCCATGGTGAGAACCTACAGGTTCTATGATTCCACTGCAGATTGATCCACGATACCACTATATCAAAGGGTGGGAAATCTTTCCCTATCCTCCAATCTTCCTCTCTTCTAAGTTGAACGGCTCACACTTCATCCTCCTCCTTAGGAATGTGCCCTGATACTGATGGATTTTTTTTCTCTTATATTTGCTATTCAGCCAAGTGTAGCTTTCCTACATGTGGAAAGTTGTGGATGTTGAACCATAATAGAAATAGCCCTTACATCATTCATTTCTCAAAGCAGAACGCTCTTGAAACAGGAAATGGCTGCATTACAATAAAAACATCTAAATTCATGACTTATACTCAATTCTTAGGGTGGCTTTCTTTAAGAACAGCAACCAACACCATTGGTTTCTGTTATCACTGATACTTTGCCTTTTGTGAAACAGTTACAGTCATTTGCTCCTTGAACAGTTGCTGGAAGTTACTCTCCTTCCATTTGTATTTCTGTGTCATTTCTGATGGTATCCCTTACTTTCTTCCTCATTCTCCCATCCTCGTATACAGCCAACAAAATTCACCTGGAAGAAATCTAACTTCCTCTACTACTTCTTTTGAATACAGTCTCACTTCAAGATTGGAAAACATGAGGAAGAGTCCAGGAAAGTCACTCTGCTTGTGAGGTTTCAGCAGAAAATGCAATGAATAAGCGCAGAATCATAGAACACAGACTATTTTAAGTACTGCTATAAAAATGTATAAGAGCATTTTTCTGATAAAGGTTGGAATGAGCTTTTGGCACCCAAGCAAAGCCTTTTTGGAAAAATTAAAATACAAATCAGATTTCTTCAACACCTTCTGGAGAATACAAAAAAATGTTCTTTACAAAGCTCCATAGTTTGGAAACACCTTACCCTGCTTAAGGAGGATCCATAGGTCTATCTGTTATCCATAGGGTGACCTGGCAGTTGAATTCTGGCTGTGTGAATGGCAATTGAGGCTGCTGTTGTTAAGGAGGGGTCTTCATGGTTTCATTCCTCATTTGTCCCAGCTTGCACAGAATAGTTTACTGAAAAGATAGAAAACTTTATAATGTTTACACTTGTACTTTGAGAATATTAGCCTAGTCCATCATGGCCACCTTGTAGAGAGCCTTGCAGCATGCCCATCCATCAGTGTTAGTTTACGCTATAAAAAGGCTATTTCTTTGTTGTATCCCCAGAACTCACTGCAGTTAGTTATCTTGTCTGCTTAAGCAACATTTATTCAAGTTGTGAGCAGGACACTGGGCATTGGGGTGATACATGTACACTTGAAATCCTTTAGTTTCTACAATACGTTGTGTCCTATGTTCATCACAATTTGAATTTTCCAGGGTTCCCTTTTGGATTTCGTTATACAACAGGAGCAATAAAGAGGTATATTTGTTGTCAGTTGGTGAGTAAGTTGAACATTTGTAATAAATTTACTCTAATATAGGTGAGTCTTGCACTGGGCATTTCTGATTAGTCTGTACATCCATTGAAAAACACCTCTACTGGAGTTTTCAATGACTCGTAAGAATGATTTGAGAGCCCCGTCTCTGTCCTCCCAATACACCAAGGTTAGACAAATAGTAACACTTAGTTCCCTGTGACTTAGGGTGTAATTGACTCTGCATGTATACCCTGTTAAGCAAACTTATTAGAAAGCTTGGGGCATTGGTTCCTCAGTTTAAATACTTATGAAGGTACTGGTTGAGTAAATAAAAAAAAATGAAAAGTTGATTTATTGATGAAAATAGGAAGGGAAGTGATTATACACCTGAGAAAGATTCCCCTTAGACTGAAATAACAAATGAACTTACTCAGTGGCAGTGAACCAGCAGACCAGCTTCCCTATCAGCTGGCACTAAATACTGCAGAGGTTTAGGAGGACATGAATCGCATCATTAGGCAACCTCTACAGGGAATTTTATAAAGACATTCATGCTTTCCGGGACTTGTAATTTTTTTTTCCAAAAAGCTAGATTTTGCTGTTGAAGAATAATAAGCTTGACTTGCAGCCTGCTACTGGATGATGCTAGCTACCCCAGATTGGAAGGAGGAGCCAGTCTTTGGTGGGGTCTACCTACCACACTGAGAAGAGTGATGATCATGAGACTCCAAGAAAATCATTGATAAAACATCCTTTCTGCTGAGCTCCACAGTGCTACCTGCTTGACTGAGTCATAGCAGGCTATCAAACTCGCCTGCATACACAACAGCACTTCTGTAGAGTAGACTTTTAGCTTGAATTCCTCACGGAGGGGAAAAAAAAACCTTGGCAATAACAGATTTTTTTTTCTCTCAGAATTGTAATGCCCATGATACAACAGAGTAGATAAAAGAGAAATAGCACAGTTCTTACGTAACAAATAAATCTGGATGAATGATATACTGAATATTATCTCAGCACTTGATTTTATAGCAACCATTTCCTATTGCCACCATACTGAAAACCTAAGCATGCTTCCGTCTATTCTTTTATCTGTATTTTTGTGAATTAAGAAAGAGAGGGAGGAAGGATAAATTGCAAAAGTACACTTGATTAGTTATTATCATTGCAGAGAAATCTAGTCAGGCTCATTGGCATCGGCACCTGTCATCACATGCTCCCGCAGGTTCTTTACAAACTTGTCAAGAGACTATACTTCTTGAGAATTGTGATTTTCAATGTCTTTAGGATCTCTTCTAAATTTAGAATGACCATATTCCTTGCTCCTGTAAATTTACACTTAAGTTAGCATTTTAGTGAAGCACGAAAAGAAGCATGGGAATGGCTGGAATCTGAAAGAAATCCTCCTGAAAAGAACCGATTTGAAAAGATCTCCAACATTCAAAGTTACCAGGTGAAGAGGACTGGGAAATTTTAATCGATGCAGGAGGGAGCAGCAGAGGCATGTGAGTACTGAGAGTGGTTCCATCATCCAGTGTGGTACAGCCCAGCTGTATAGGATGCCCCATTTAGTACATAAAAATGCTGACATGAACCAGGCAGTGGGGGTGCATGACTTTAATCCCAGCACTCCGGAGGCAGAAGCAAGCAATCTCTGCGAGTTCAAGACCAACCTAGCTTACAAGAGGTAGTCCCAGGACAGGCTCCAAAGCTGCAGAGAAACTCTGTTTTGAAAAACAAACGAACAAAGCAACAAAAATTGTTGTCATATCCCACATAACAATGCTTTAGATTACAATGAGCCATATATATGTGAGAGTGGACCTGTAAAACGTTATCACCTAGCAGTGGTGTAACCGTCTTTGCTTGTGTGTGGTACATACAATAATAAAACTAAAGAATGGCACATTGCTAAGAGTATATCTCTGTGGTTTAGGATATGTGACTGCACTGGAGACTAAGTTGAAGTGAAATTTTAGATATAAATAAACACATTATATTCTAGATAATGCAGTATCATATCTGTCAACCTTAGGTCAGTGAGATATTTGTTTCTTTCTGCCATAATATTTTCTCCTGGGTAATATTTTTGGACAGATAAAATTTCTCGTCATCCGTGGTATCTAAGTACCCTAAAGATTACCTGGTTCATGTGGTTTGGTTAAAATACAAAGTCAGGCTTCATACAAATATCTGAAGAGCCAAATGCTCTTGACCATTTTGCCTTTAACTTTCATATCAATGTCTTCATTAATAAACAACCAAGTTATTCTAAAGTAAGAAGATTAATTGTGACCCAGGAATTATGATGAAGAAATATAGAGAGCAGCAATAGGAACAAAGGAGAAAGAATGTACAGTGATATTTTATTTATGTTTTAATAAATAAAGCTTGCCTAAAAATCAGAAGGGCAAAGCTTAGAGGTCAGGCAGTAGTAGTATATACCTTTAATCTTAGGATTTGGGAGACAGCGGCAGATGGATCTTTGTGAGTTCAAGACTAGCCTGAGCTACACAAGATCAATGCAGAAACAAATCCAGGCAGTAGTGGCTCACACCTTTAACACCAGCACTGGACCATCACGCCTTTACTCCCAGCACTAGAGGGCATGTAAAATAGGAAGTGAGAGGTTTAGTCTGCTTAGTCTGTTTAGCCTGTAGTCACCCAGACTCAGTAGAGGTAAGACTTCTCTAATGGCTTGGCTGCTTTGCTTTTCTGGTTTTCAGGTTGAATCTCAAATTTGGCTCTGGATTTTTATTATTCATATTACAAGAATGAAACTCTTAAAACCTAAACTATAGGTTTAGAGTCTGAGGGCAGAATCTGCTTCCAGGGAGAACAAATGCTCTACAAACCAAAAATTAGAAATTGGAGATTAAAATAAAGCTTACCAAAATGTTAGTTCAGATCTCATAAGACAAATGTTCATAGTTTGTTTAACTTAATTACCCAACTTCAGAAGTATTCATAGTGACAAACATATGTGCACATAATTTTTACCCAGAGCTGGAAAAAAAAGTTCTTGTCAATATTGTGAAGACGAACACACAAGGTGAGCCCTATTTTCCACTGGTAAGCAGACAGCATTATGGTTACAAGATTCAACAGGCGTGGCGGCGTTGTCTCCTGCCAGCTCAAGGTGAACTAGCTAAGCTTCCCCAAAAGTCCTGATTTGATATGATAAGCTCAAGTTTCCATCTCAGCATCCCTGTTTCCTAGTGGCTGTGGAGTTTTGCATGTGGAGTCCCTCTCGACTCACATGCTGGTGGAGAGGGGTAAGTTTTATTCCCTTTGGTTGTTTTATTGGCACTTCCACTACACTTACAGATTTCTATGCAATCTCAACCTCTAGTCTCTAGTCTTTTCTACTCCAGATAAGTGGCTGGGGTCTGAGACATCAAGAACTGGTTGATAAGCTGGTTTTTTTAATCTCCTCTTGTGTTGCCTCAGCAACAGCTCAAGCAAAACAAATCCATGCAACTGTACCAGCTGCTGAAGAAAAACAAAGCTAAGAACAGCAGAAGCTGCTACCCCAAATTACAATGAAAAGGTTTGTCTTTGTGTGTATTTTAAATGTGTATCCATCCTTTATTTAAATTATTTAATACTTACAAGTATTCCAAGTTATTAAAAATCAATTTATGTCAGAAAAATGTTATTTTTTTCTACAGCATTCCTTAAATGTTTATAGAAAGAGCACCTGCAAGCAAAGGACTTTTTACTGTTTTCCTTGGTATGTTCAAGCACCTGAATTTTATAATTAGAGGTGTGCTCTGACAACAGTAATATTGTGTACTTTCACAGGTACATTGGTCTATGGTTTTGAAATACACGTTATATATAGGTCTCAAGTGGGGAAGTATACATGAGTCTCTTCCAGAGTAATGTCTGAGCAAAATCACCATGATGTGAAAGGCTAGAACAACAGTTACTTAAAGGAGTTATATGAAGTAGCAGAAAAGGGTTGCTGGCTCTGAGCTTGCAAATGATCTGAGGCAGCCCTTGCCTGAGCACTGCTCCGTCTTCCTGCACACTCTGCTCTGTGTATCGGGTTGTTTTGCAGTTTCCAGTTTTTTCAGTGTGAGGTATAATCTTATCCCAGATCCTAGTTGCAACTGTTCTCAAGTGTCACTGTGTTTGAAATTAGCTCTGGTGTTGCCAATACTGTTCTGGCCAGGACAACAGTTCCAGAAAACTCTGAGAAGGTAGGAGGGGCCAAGCATCCAAACTCAGTAACCTTCTGGCTAATTTAACATTTTAGCACAGCCGTCTGTAAATGGGCTCAGACCCAGCCTTCCTAACGTAATCTTCAGGACTTCTTTGACTCTCCTATGCTCTTACCACTGTTGGCCACTTAATCATGGCCTCACGCTCTTATTTCTCACATTGTGTCCTCGGAGCAGCAGTAAGCACTTCGAAGCTGTCAGAAAATACAGAATTTCCAAACCATATGCACACCTGCAAAGTCTGAAGTCACAGCTTGGATGTACTTTAGAGTTTAGGACTCATTGGGTTATAACGCAGAATTATTTGAAGCCTCTCTGTATAGCCTTGCTTCTTAAATTTTCAAGATATTCTCAAGCCCTCCTTTTTAGTTTTTTAAAACTATTTCTTTTACATTATCAAAGAAAGTACTGGAATTTTATCATGAAATTTTCATACATATGAGTCTTTATCCTTTATTCCCATTTGTACTTTTTCCCCACTGCCCTCACACATGCTCCCTCTGGCCTTTCAATTAGATCGCTTTCTGTTTACTCCCTGTTTCTGCTCCCCAATCACATGTATTCTATTAAACTCTTTGCCGACTCCCTTAAGATGTCTTCCTCCCATCGCATCATCCCCTTTCTTGTTTAATGACCTATATATACAAATATATACAAATGCTCACACATATATATGCATATGTGTTTTTATACACACGCACACACACAAATTTACATTCCACAAATGAGAGAAAATAGTATATGCATTTCTAAGGCGAGTTTATTTTGCTTAACAAAATTAGTTCTCGTTTTATACATTTTCTGCAAATGTTATGATTTCACACTTTTAGAACTACTTAAGACTTCATTGTGTGTGTGTGTGTGTGTGTGTGTGTGCTGAATTTTCTTTATCCAGCTATCTGTTGAGAAATAACTAGGTTGGCTCCATTTCTTAGTTACTGTGAATCATGTGACTATAAACACAGACATATAAATATCTGTCTATAAATAAATGTCATGTAAACAAATGTCTGTGAGACACATATATCTGAGTGACGTAGTTGGGTTCTATGGCAGTTCTACTTGTCGTTTCTTTAATAAGACTTTATACTGATTCCCACAGTCATTGTACAAGTTTACATTCCCACCAGCAGTAAAAGCAGTTTCCCTCCATATTATCACCAGCATTTAATGTTTTTGTTTTATTAAAATCAACTATTCTGACTGGGTAAGACAGAATCTTAAAGCAATGTTAATTTGTATTGTCTGATGGCTCAGGCTATTCAACACTTTTCAAAATATTGAACAACCATTTATATCTTTTATTTCAGGAACTACCTATTCAGTTAATAGCCCACTTATTGGTTGCTATTTCGTGTGTTTATATTTTGAAGTTCTTTGTATACAATGGTAATACATTTTTGTGATATGTGATTTGAATTTTTTTCCCCAGTTTATAGGCTGTTTTCCCTCTGATGACAAACACAAAATCCACGGCTACTTTAGCAAGACTCTCACTAAAAGGCATGGAGAAAGTAAGAAACTGGCTGAAATAGAGGAAAGGGTTGGGGGACGAGGAGGTGGATGAGGGATGAGAGAGTGTTATGTAGGGCAAATATGACCACAATGCATTGTAAACATGCATGAAACTGAGAAAAATTAGAAGCAAATAAAGAAACAAAAATACTTGAGTTAACATAATAAAATTATACACATTCAGAAAACACATTGTGTTAATTTTATACAGCTATACATAGTATTATAATTAAATAATTAGCATGGCAACCTTCAAACTTTTTTAAGCATTTTATAATGCATAATAAATGATACATTCCTTTAAAATTGTTCTGTTTTAGTTGCTTAAAGAATCTGATTGATTGGAAATGCTGTGCCTTCCTTTCTAGCTTGCTAGCTTATATTTTATTCCAGCCATTAACATGGCTGTGTACTTTGAGCATGTACAATTAGGCGTAACTTCCCTATGGGCAGAAGACCAGTTTCCTCTTTATCTCAGGGGGGAATCTGATACTCAGAATGCCAGTGGAAATTAGCAACAATTCTGAAATGGAAGGGTATTTATGCACGCATGAGGTAATACTTTACCAAAGTGAGATAGAGCGAAATGATTGTGTGTTATCCTCTTGTAGACAACTCTGGAGAACATTCTATATGATCCTGAAGATCATCCTAGCAGTGTCAAACTATTCAGTCAGTTATTAATTGTCTCTATTTTACTCTCCTCATTTCTCTACTTTTCTTCTCTGGGCTTTATTTACAGTTAACAGTCTTTGGATGTTTCACGTGAGTGTATGTATGTTAACCATGTGCTTGTCTGGTGCTGATGAAGGCCAAGAGATGCCAGCTATTCTGGGACTTGAGTTACAGACAGCTGGGAGTCCCATAGGGGGACTGTGAGGGAAACCGGAATCCTCTGTAAAGGCAACCAGTGCTCTTAACTCCTGAGCCGTCTCTCTAGCCCCCTTTCTCGAGGTATGCTTATCCATACATTTAGTTGTAGAAAATAGAAGGGGGTAGAAAGATTTTAAGAGACAGAGGTTGTGGGAAATGGGTGAAACCAAGCCTTTTTGGCATATTCGGGCTGCTGCACGCAAGAACTCAGAGCTGTGATTGCTTAAATAAGACCTGCATAAGTAAGTTTTCCCCCCCGGATGAGGCTACAAATCCTAGCTGAAGAGCTATTGACAGCTGTTGGATACTAGGAGAGGGAAAGTCATGGTTTTTTTGTTTGTTTATTTAAGGATATGGCTTCTGATAGGTTACTACAGTAAATGGTCCTGTATCTGTGTATATATTTGCATCACAAATTAGACTTAGTGAGTTATCAAACAAAAGGTTAGGGGAAGTTGTAGAAATGACTTCTTGTTTAAGACCATGTTGTGCTCTTACAGAGGACCTGGGTTCAGTTCCCAGCACTCACAGGGTGGTTCATAACTTCAGTTTTAGGGGACCTGACTCCTTTCTTCCATGAACCCAAGACATGCTCATGGTGCACAAATATGTATGCAGACAAAAGCATTCATACACATAAAATAAATAAATCTGTGAGGTAACCGAGACCCCAGAAGACAAATATAATATATACTCACTCATAAGTGGCTTTTAGACATAAAGCAAAGAAAAACCAGCCTACAATTCACAAACCCAGAGAACCTAAACAACAAAGAGGACCCTGTCTACATGGAAAGTAGAAAAAGACAAAATCTCCTGAGCAAATTGGGAGCATGGGGATCATGGGAGAGGGTATAAGGGGAAAAGGAAGGAAAGGAGGGGAACAGAGAAAAATATATAACTCAATAAAAATAAATAAAAATTAAAATATTTAAAAATAAAAAAATGAAGACATGAAATTTTAGATGAAGTTGGAAGGAAATATTGTTTGAGGAACAGTTTGGGGTAAAGTAGAAAGTTAATGTGATTTAAATATGTTGTATGCATGTGTAAACTCTCAAAGAATTAGCAAAATATATTATTTAAAGTATCTTGGTAACTCAACCATGCCATAGTGAATGTCTCCACATTCATGGCAGTATGGGCAATATAGATAGAACTGAGTGGGTTATTAAAATAAAAATATGAAACTATTTGGGGATCTAAGGTAAGTCTTGGATGTGAAAGGCATTATGGGGAATACTGGTGTAAATATGATTAAAATACATGGTATACATATATGAGATTATGAAAGTATGTGTAAAAATATATTTTTTAAGAATCAACCTGCTCAGTCTTGATGCAGGGGAGAGGGGCTTGATCCTGCCTCAACTTATTGTGTCATACTTTGTTGACTCCCCATAGGAGGCCTTACCCTTTCTGAGGAGTGAATGGGGGTAAATGGGAGGGGAGGTGGGAGTTGGAGGAGGAACTTTGGTTGGTATGTAAAATGAATAAAATTTTAAAATGAAAGAAAGCCAGTAAAAAAAAATCAACTTTTTTTTTTTGAGGATGAAATTGTGTATGGCCCAGACTTGGCTCAAACATACTATGTAACCAAGGATAGCCTAGAATTCATCCTCCTGACTATATCTCTGAATATAGCATTATTCGTATTTGCCAAAATACCTTGATTGTGCTATTTTATGTGGTACTAGGTATTACATAAAAGACTTCATGCATTCTGGGATAGCCCTACATCCACTGTGCTACATCCTTGGCCCAGGAAGCAACTGTTTTAGAAAGATTCATGTGTGTTGTTTGAACATGTCCAAACCCACTCTTAAAGCTTGGTATTTTTGTGGGACTCCCAACAATGGGAGTTGGGGGTGTCTCTGACTCTTTTGTCTGTGCTTGGAATCCTTTTCTTTCTAGTGGATTGCCTTGTCTAGCCTTGATATGAGAGTTTGGGCCAAGTCTTACTCTAACCTGTTACTGTAACATGTTCAGTTGCTGTCTCTGGGAGGACTGCTCTTTTTAGCTTTTTTTTCTGAGGGGAACAAGAGAAGGAGTAGATCTGAGAAAGAGAGAAGGTAGAGGGAGGGATTAGGAATTGTGCATGGAGGGAAAACTTCAGTCAGGATGATAGAAAAATTAAAAAAATAGATACAACAACCATGAACATGACACAATGTAATAAAAGTAGATATGAAATCCTGTTCTCACTGCTACTGGCCACACAGTCTGCCCCAGCCATACATCTGTCATCCACATTCAAAGGGCCTAGTTTGGTCCTATGCTGGTTTCCTTGCTGTCAGGCAGGAGTTGGAAGGCTTGATAAGCTGTTTCAGTGGGTATCCCAACATGGTTTTGACCTCTTTGCTCATATTCTCACTCCTAAGTCTCTTCAGCTGGAATTTGGGAGCTCAGCCCAATGCTCCACTGTGGTTGTCTGCATCTACTTCCATTAGTTGCTGGATGTAGGTTCTATGGTGACACTTAAGATAGTCATCAATATGACTACAGGACAAGGTCAGTTCAGGCACCCTCTCCACTATTGCAATTCCTACTGCTTCTGGCTTTTCTGGATCCATTCTCCCTGAAGGGATACCTTGCTCAGCCTAGATAGAGTGGGAAGGGCTTTGGTCCTGTCTCAAAGCAATGTGCTAGACTATTGGTTCCTTATGGGAAGCCTTACCCCCTCTGAAGAGTGTATAGTGGGTGGGATGGGGAGTGGGAGGTGGGGAAGGTGGAGAGAGCAGGAGGAGGAGAGGGAGTGGGAAATAGATTTGGCGTGTAAAAAAAGAAAAGATAGTTCTTTTAATAAATTAAGATAAAAAACTGGAAAAAGTAGATATAAAAATAAAATAAACTGAACAAATTCAAATGTTAAAAAAGATAAACCAAATTGGGTAAGACATGTCTAAAATTTGTTGTTATCAAATATTAAGTTGTGAATTGAAAAAAACTGGATTGCAAAGTGAATAGAGCAAATGGAAGCTTATGTCCAGGTGAAATCCTTCACTGAAAATTCAGACTAACTGTGGGAACTAAGCACCAGTTAAGAAAACTAAGGCATTTTACTTTAGTGTCTTACCTTCTAGACTCTTGAGTTATTGTTGTCACCTCATCAACTATGTCCTAACTAAATCTCAGTCATAAAGATATGGTCCTCTGATTTTTTTAGCAGTCACTTGTGATAGGCAAAAAATAAATTAAAACCTGGAGAACTGTTGAACAAGAAGAAAAATTTACCAGCAGTTGTCTCTAAAATGTTGTTGTGTTTGTTTGTTCCATGAATTGTTTCTTTATACTTCCAATAACACTCTGTGATGAGTGTATGAGTGTGCAAATTCTGTCTTCTTGTGTTTCAGAATAGGACAGGACAAGGAGACCCAAGACCAAATGGAAACAGGTGTTGAGAGTGTCTCACGAGCATGGGAATATATCCTCCCTCCTCACGAGAGCCAGAATGGTCAATAGAACTGTCCTCATCTAGCTCTTAAAAGTGATACTTTGGTCTGACACCAGAGATCCTGTTACGCTCTGCTGCATCTAAGTCTAAGGGTAGAGATGCCTTTTGTGCCTTTTGGTGACTTAATGTCTTGTATAATTAATTTCATAAATTTAATTAGTGAATATTGATTTGCTGAGAGTAAAGCAGAAAAGATAAGCAAGAAAAATCTTGGCATAGATGTTAATTGACAGGTAATAAGGAAACATAATAAACACATGGGGTAGGAAGGTTACTTACCATTGCTAAGATAGATATATATCTCAGAAATAAGTTAACAATAAAATACTTTGTCTTGATGCCAAAGGAGGTGGCAATGTTTTACAAGAGCAAAAATATAGGTATACAAATTCCTTCTGTTTAAGTCATTGCTTGATGTTCAAAGATACAGAGGAATTTCTTTGAAAGGGAATTTTATAAAGACCTGAGAGTGACTTCAAACTTTTTGGAGCGGCTGTCTCTCTCAGTGATTTTACTTAAAAGAATTTCTTCTAAATAAATGGCTTAGAAGCAAAATTAAGAGACTTCTCTTCATTTTCAGAAAAGGAAATATGGAGAATTCAGACCTAAGAGACACCAGAGGTATAATTTGGATTTACTGGTCAGGACAAGCCAAGAGAAAACAGAATATCTTAAATCTCTAAGCGGGTCTTTACACGTGTTAATTACAAAATCTAATTGCATCAGGAAGGCATGATGGTTTAAATACTTCCAAACCCAGAAGGCATTAGGAGGGAATAATTGACACATCAACCCATTCAGTAAATGAACAAGAGAGAATCAGGACTGAATTTTGACTAAATGTTTTCCATAAAAATTTGGAAAGCAGTGTGGCGGTTTCTCAGGAAATTCGGGATCAACCTACCCCTGGACCCAGCAATACTCAAGAGATGCCCTATCATACAACAAAAGTATATGCTTAACTATGTTCATAGCAGCATTGTTTGTAATAGCCAGAACCTGGAAACAACCTAGATGCCCTTCAATGGAAGAATGGATGAAGAAAGTATGGAATATATACATATTAGAGTACTACTCAGCAGTAAAAACAAGGACTTCTTAAATTTTGCATACAAATGGATGGAAATAAAAAACACTATCCTGAGTGAGGTAAGCCAGACCCAAAAAGAGGAACATGGGATGTACTCACTCATATTTGGTTTCTAGCCATAAACAAAGGACATTGAGCCTATAATAAGTGATCCTAGAGAAGCTAAATAAGAAGGTGAACCCAAAGAAAAACATATAGGCATCCTCCTGAATATTAACCTTTATCAGGCGATAAAAGGAGACAGAGACAGAGACCCACATTGGAGCACTGGACAGAAATCGCAAGGTCCAAATCAGGAGCAGATGGAGAGATAGCACGAGCAAGGAACTCAGGACCGCGAGGGGTACACCCACACACTGAGACAATGGGGATGTTTTATCGGGAACTCACCAAGGCCAGCTGGCCCAGGACTGAAAAAACATGGGCTAAAACCGGACTTGCTGAACATAGAGGACAATGAGGACTACTGAGAACTCAAGAACAATGGCAATGGGTTTTTGATCCTACTGCACTTACTGGCTTTGTGGGAGTCTAGGCAGTTTGGATTCTCACCTTACTAAACATGGATGAAGGTGGGTGGTCCTTGGACTTCCCACAGGTCAGGGAACCCTGATTGCTCTTTGGGCTGACTAGGGAGGAGGACTTGATTGGGGGAGGGGAGGGAAATGGGAGTTGGTGGCAGGGAGGAGGAAGAAATCTTAGATAAATAAATAAATAGATAGATAAATAAATAAATAAATAAATAAATCAGGGATTTCTCACGAATGAAAGGTGTTCTCATGCAATTGTTCTTCTAAGTGTGTTGTTCATACCCTGCCTCATACTTTTATGGGAAGAATTTGACCTTATTTACTTTCTAAATTCCAGTTGACAAGCTTTTGGCTGAATGAGTGAATATGAGGGTATCTCCATTGGCTTTTCATAGTCATTTGGAAAGCCAGCTGGACCATTGATCTGTTCTGCATTTGTGTGCAATGCAAAACAGGGCTGTTCCTGACACAGCAAGATGCAATATGGCATATTTATTTATTTATTTATTTTTGCTCCATCCCAGAAATTGGCCTGCTAGTAATTACCTCCATTGCCTGAGAACCTACAGTCACAGATTGCTTCAAGGAATCTTCACATTGTCTTTGTGTCTCAAAGACACAAAACAGCCAATTTTAGTGTAGATTACTCTAATATACTATGGGCAGTTTTAATTAGAAATTCATTTTCAACAGTGCCATCATCTGAAAGGACCACTAGAGACAAAATAAAAGCAAAACAATGACAAGAAATCCCTTCCCATCCCAACATTAGGATGTCTGAAAGGAAACATTCATGCTGACCCTCTGAAGATGGGTGTGATCCAGCAGCACTTCCATTTCAATTTTGACATGACCTTAGAAAATCTGTGTTGATTGGTGGTGGAAAAGAGACCTCTTTTTTTTTCTAAGAAGTTGTGAGATATTTATTTAGGAATCACTGGGTTGCAGGAACACCTGGCAGCAATAGCTGTGGTCTGCTTTGGCTGAGCTAATCTTGGTCCTAGACCCTCGTAGGTTCTTGGCTTCCCATCATATCCAGTTGTGATGGCAATTAACAGATGACACCATGAAAACATATCAGTAATCTCAGATCCAAAGCCACCGAAGAGCTTTCTGTATGGTTCTCTATAAGGAAAAGCCTACAAGAAAAACAGAATCAGATCATGTGACTAGCAGGCTACAGGCTGAACAGATGTCATTCTTTCTGCTTAAAAGGGGGTCGATTGAAAAAGGTGATGGCAAAAATGAAGAGAGGTCTTGGTTTTCTCACTGTGGAAAAGTGATGATAATTAGGTAGAGCCAGTGAAAAATTTAGCAGAATTGTCTTTTTCTTAGAAATGATCGAGGAAGTAAGACAACATTGAAAAAGGTTGGCATTATGTGCATCCACAAGGTGCAAATTTCTGGCTACATGAAAGAATACATTAAGTTCTTCACACCGCCTCCCCATTGTTTTCTGGCAGAGTCGTTCCTTCAATTTATCAGTTGTGCAGAATGGAATTTGCTGTCTGGGTTGTAAACGTGAGACAACAAATAGAGCTTCTGACAGCTTAGTTATTTGTTTATGGGTTTCTATTCTCTCTTCCCTTTGCCCATTTTTCTTTCTCACAAATTTTCAGCACTTTTTCCTCCCTGGCCTTTTCTTTATTCTCTATTTTTACACATATCTAAGGCGAGTAGAAATACCATCACAATTTGGGGATATGGGTCAAGTTCTCCCAAGGGTTCCCCAAAAGTCAAATGCTAAAAGTCTTTAAGAATGTGTTCTCCTTGGCAATACTTGTTGCATATAGCTCTTGAGTTGAATTCTGTATTTCAGTTAGTAATCATTTGCACTGAACACATACACATGGAGAAGGCAGCATGTGCTTCCTATTAAGGCATTCTGAAGATGGCCCAGGAAGAAAGCCTATTGTTTTTGTTCACTGGCTACCACTAAATGCAAAGCAGTCTGATCCACTCCAAGAAACAGATTCAGATTCATAAAAAATAAAAAGTAAAACAACAACAAAAAATTTAAGTTTTTTGACTTTAAAGTTGATCAAACAGAATAGCAGAATTTTCTGGAAGCGTATTTGGAATCTGCGGATATCAGAAAATGTGTTTCTGTGACTTTCCATCAGAACCAAGACTGAAGCTGAAGCACCATTGTCCATAACATGGTCAAAAATTACAGAGGTCTATCCTGGGTGACACAGATGGTATTTACTGTGTTGGGAATCCCTTATTATCTACCAAGGTGCTTTGCCTCTGTGATTTGTATTGTCCTTACCTGAGAGCAGCATGTAGGAACCCTCCACATGTCAAGGATGCATCGTGTCTATCAAGTCTTTTCTTAAAGTACTTTTTTTGGCCCTCTTCATATCTCCTGGGTTGTCAGGAAAAGCCACTACAAGAAAATTCAAAACATTCCTTAAATTCCCTCATTGTTTACTCATTCTTCCTTTCCTCTTGCTCCTCCATTCTCTCCCCCTTTCCAGTGCGTGTTTCATTTTCTTCTATTTAAATCTCATACTGTGTCTAGGATTGACTATAAGTGTGGTTAATTCTAAAATGAGTACTCTAATAACAACTAGCAGCATTTCATGGAATAACATTTACGTTCTTAGTTTCAATACAAGCTAATATCTATATTTCATCTGGCTTAATAGAAGTAGCTTTATCATAGAAATTTCCCAAGAAGACCAGAATATATTTTTAATTTTTGTTAACTTTCTAGCTTTCATTTATTCTCCGTGAATATACCTACTAGGCTGCCAAGTAGGCAAGAGAGCAACAGTTTTCCAAAAATCTTAATCATAAGTCACTAGGAGCAGGGGAAATAAAAGGTAGACAGGAAGAATGGAAAAGGATATTTTCCCCTTTTAAGAGATTCATGATGGGAAGTTCCTACCATGCAAACAGTCTGCCTCTAAAATATGCAAGAATGCTGATTATTTTGATGAATAGTACCTCTTTGGGCCTTGAAGTAGAGTGATTTTATATTACATAAACTTTTCATACAAAGCAAAGCTGTGACTATCATCATCAGAAAGATGTTTAGATGAGGGTAGCCACAGAACCCCCATGTGTTGACAACCTTAATTTGTCTGCTGAAGAACAGGCTTTCTTGGAACCAGCAAACTGCTATTGTGAGGATTGAGAAAACTGAATTCATAACTCTTTGAGGTAAAGGTAAAACTCCAGCCAGTAGGACATTAGCAGTTCCCAAAAACCAGGTTAGAAGTTATATTCATACATATGCTAAATGAGAAGACTTAAAAAGATTCAAGGAGAAAAAAAGCTCATATCGCAATGATGTGGGGAGTGGGCACTTGCACTCTTAACCAAAGTGTTATTCTAGAGTTTACAGTAATTGAGAATCAGAGGAAAGCACACTGAATGCTTTCCTGTTATATCCATATCTTCATATTCAAAGATATTTAATATTTCACTTCTGGTGTGGGAAGTTCTTCTGTATATGTGTTGCTATTATTGGATAACGAGTAAAGAATCTGCCTTGGCCAGTGATAGGCAGAGTAAAGTTAGATGGGGAAAACTAAACTGAATGCTAGGAAAAAGAAGGCGGAGTCAGGAGATGTCATGTAGCCACTGCTGGGGAGAGACAAGCCGGGAACCTTGTTGGTAAGCCACAGCCATGTGGCGATACACAGATTAATAGAAATGGCTTAAATTAAGATATAAGGGTTAGCCAATAAGAAGCTAGAGCTAATAGACCAAGCAGTGGTTGAATTCATACAGTGTGGTTATTTCGGGTGTCTGAGCAGCTGGGAAGAAATAAGCAGCCAGCTACAATAAATTGGTGCACCAATGATGTCAACTATATCCATGTAAAACTTGAAAAATCATTCTAGATACACACAAAAAAACAGAGTTTAATGCAGCTTCTTACTCTGTTTGCTGGCAGTGAGCAGGAGCACTGTAACACTTTAAGAGAGATCTTCCTGATTCAGTGATAGCAAAGATAGATAGATAGATAGATAGATAGATAGATAGATAGATAGATAGATAGATAGATAAATGGCGGTTTCATAATGGTAGCACAAACAGCTCTGGCTCCTTCAGGAGGCCAAGCACTTGAATGGCATTTATGGGCCCAGGTGCTTGTATGCCCATTTGGGATTGAGAAGAAAGTTGCAGAGACCATGCCCATGGCTCAGCGCTCTCCACCTGGGCAGGCAGTGAAATCGGGTCTATTAGGAGAAAAGAAAAAAAAATCTACACATTTTTCGTTTTTTATGTTTATGGGTGTTTTACCTGCATGTATGCCTGTGCACCAACTATGTGCAGTTCAAAAGAGGCTAGAAGAGTCCATCAGATACACTGGGATTCAAATTGCAAGTAATTGTGAGCTGTCATGTGGGTGCTTGGAACTCGACCAAGGTCCTCTGGAAGCAATCAATACCCTTGACTACTGTGCCATCTCTCCAGTCCTGGATAAACACTGATAATATAAAAAAAATGAATAACTGAATAAAAATAAAATTTGGTAAGACAGCAGGCCACTGCAAGTCATGTCTCACTAATGGAAGTATGAATTCTATAGCCGCTTTAGAAAACTCATAAAATATAAACTAAAATTGACTTCAGACCTTTTATGATCCTAGCCTCCACTCTAGGAACATGTTCAATATAAATGCTCAACACATGTAAGCCCAAAGACATGCACAGGTGAGTGTACATCAAGGCTATGTATATGGATCTGAACATGGGCTAGGCCAGGTGTGATAAAATGGATGTGTACCCAACAATTCCCTTCAATATAAAATGACCAGACAGGGGAGGAGGTGCTGGTGATATTAATATTCATAAATTGTCATGCCAGTGTAGATGGGAAAAACTTCAAAAGGTACCACCCCCTATAAGAAGAGCTACAGGCAGTCAGTAGCTTCTGACATGGGAGAATCAAGGGACAATATCCCTGGTAAGACCCAACTCCAAGTAGTCAGCTTCAACAATTTACATACAAGCAACACTGAATGGACTTAATAGCATGTCGTTTGCATGTGTGTGTGCATGTGTGTACATATCTCAATTATAAATAAAGAGAAAATGCCATGAGTCAGAGAGGAAGCTGGGGGAAATGGTAGGAGAGAAGGAAGGAGGAAATGATGCAAATACAGTACTTGTGTATGGAATTCTCAAAAAATGTTTAATAAAAAAAGATGAAATGATTCTTGACAAATGTGGAAATGATAATCTTCTCATCATGATTCTCAGAAACACAGTCATCTCCTCAGAGAAAGAGCACATAAAAAGCACCCAGAAAAAGGATAAAAATTATATAGCAAAATGAATAAGAAAAGAGATAATAATAAAGACCAGATGGTTATGTCATGTAGAATAAAGGGCTCCCAGTTAATGTATATTATTTATTACATCTAGTGATATGTTAAAACTGAAAGTCATACTAATGGATACAAAATACATGCATATAGCAAATGTTAGTCATTAATTAAAAGAAAGAAGATTGATTCATACTAGAGCATGGGCAGATCTCAAAGATATTCTGCTAAATTAGTAAATTACAAAGATTATACATCCTTGATTCTGTTTACTATGGTCTAAAAGTGTGATACCTTGAAACCTACAAGTTAAAACTTCATCCCCATTGTGATGGGGTTCAGAAGTTTGGCATTTAAAAGGTGATCAGACTGAAGTCAAAGCATTCATCAGAAATTGCTCTTATAGGACAATCCTGAGAGAAAACCCCCGACCCCTCCAAAGTTAGGTGATATCATAGGAAAATGCCATATTTTATTCTCAAAACAGTTCCTCACCAGATGTTATGTATGAGTTACTTTTCTTTTCTCTCATACATTTTTCAATTATTTAAGAGGTTTTGATACATGAATAGTGCATTTCTACATCATTTCTATCCTTTCCTCACCCTTGAAACTCCTCCCATATACCTTCCAACTCATTCTCCAATTTATGACCTCTTTAATTGTGATGTAAATGAAGTACTTGTGTATGAAGTACTTGTCTATAAAGTTATCAACAATAAATGAATGACACACACATGACTATATAAATATAACTTGATAATTTTGTTTAATGTTATTCATATGTATATTTGTTTAGGATTGATCACTTGTTTAGCCTAATGGGGGTCAACCCTAGAAAAGATCAATTCTTACTCTCTCTGCAACAGTTGATTGCCTGTAGCTCTTTATCCATGTTAGTATATTAAATATTGATGTCATTGTTCAACTCTTTGTTTAGATGACCGTATTTTAAAAATTTAGTGGGTACGGCTTCCCTGCCATATGGTAAACATCCTTGTTTTCTGGCTTTAAAAATCTTTCCATCCCCATCTTCTGTGGTATTCCCTGAACCTTAGGTGTATGATTTGTTGTAGATGAATCACCCGGAGCTGTCAATATTGTAACAATAACTAACTGAACCAACTAAAAGGAAGAAGGTTGATTTGGAACCACGGCTTCAGAAAAAATTCAGTCTGTCATACTGAGAAAAGCACAATAGTAGAAACAGCTCTATCTTTGGCAGCAGGAATGTCCAGTAGCAGCTGTCCACCTAGAGGCTAACAGCAGGCTGGAACCACAGCCAGGCTTCCCTACTAAATTCTTCCCAGTCTTCAATGTAGCACCATCCACTAGAGGTAAACATTCAAAGCATGACCTGAGAAGGGCAATCTAGATTCCAACCGTAGAACACTGAGTCTTTCAGAATATCTGTCATTTTTTTTTCCAATCTTCTAAGCAATGTGAGAAAAAAATTGGTTGTTATAAGTCTTGATTGTCTACTTGATGTTATTTTACGATACCAGTCTAAATGATCTATTTGTGGTTTGTATAAAATACCCAAAATAAAAATCAAGAAAGACACAAATTGTTGATACAAACTTCACTCCAATGGGATTTCTGATTCATTCATTTCCTTTCACAAACACTTTTAAAATCCACTTGGAACATGTGATATGTAAACAAGTGAGTTCATGAGTGAATATGCCTGTGCGGTTTGTGAGTGCTATAGAAAGAAGTGAATAAAGGGCAGGGGTGTGATGGAGAAGGGGAGGCAGGAAGCGAGGCAATTTGCTACTTATCTCACAAGAAGCAATTTTACCGTTCCAGATGTATGTGAGAAAATGTGTTTAGCCTAACCCCTGTAACTACAAATAACAGGTGGATTGCTTTCATCCATAGACAGTGCCAACAGTTTTCTGGCTACATTTTCCTGCCTATTTTTGTATGAATAATGTCTAGAAATGCTAGATTCACTTCTCTTGGAATTGTGCAAATATATAAACCCTTTCCTCAACCCTTGCCTCTTAGTCAACAAGCCTATGGCTGTTTTCTTTCCCCTACTCAATTTTAGACCTTGGCAGGAAACGCTTGGTCTTATTCTTACATTTTATAATTTATCTATAGAGGCCTTTTCTGTTGTTGTTTCGGGTTTTTGTTTGTTTGTTTCTGTGTTTTGTTTTTTTAAGACAGAGTTTCTCTGTGTAACAGCCTATCAATCCTGAAACTCACTCTGTAGGATCAGGATGGACTCTAACCCTGCCTCTGCCTCCCAAGTGCTGGGATTAAAGGCGTGCACCACCACCACCTGGCTTGTCTGTAGAGTTTTAAGGCAAACTTTTTAGTAAAAGGTCATCAGCTATTCTAAAAAATTTTCCTGGTGGTACTAAGAAAAAATTAGCGCTAGCACCTTAATTGATCAATTTTTTAAAAAAGTATAAAAACCCAAGTTCATAATCTCAGTGCTCAGATCAAAAGGCAAGAAGTGGTAGCACCGACCTATAATGCTGGCACTGACCTGTAATGCTATCAGTGACCTGTAATGCTACCAGTGACCTGTAATGCTAACACTGACCTGTAATGCTAACACTGACCTGTAATGCTAACACTGACCTGTAATGCTAACACTGACCTGTAATGCTACCAGTGACCTGTAATGCTACCAGTGACCTGTAATGCTAACACTGACCTGTACTGCTAACACTGACCTGTAATGTTGGCACTGACCTGTAATGCTAGTACGGATGGAATAGAGACAGGAGGATCCCTAGGGCTCACTTGCCATTTTGCCTGAGATCCTGACTCAACTACTAAATTGGACAGTGACTAAAGATACCAGATGTTTGCCTCTGACCTCTACATCCTGATATCACACACACACACACACACACACACGTACACACACACGCACGCACGTGGGCACACATACACACATATTCACAGTGTTCTTTAGGATTGGTATAAGTCAGTAATGGTAGCACTGTTCCTATGACATTCTGCTGATTAAAACATTCAGAACTTAGTAACACATGAAGCACTAAAACTCATTTATACTTCAGTAAGAAAAAGGTTGGGTCTTCATTGTTTACTAAAAAGGTATGGTAAATTAATTTTATAATGGAAAAGTTGTATGCTCTTTTAGAGTATGTTATTACTTCTTGTAATACAAGAAACCTATTCCTTTATTACTCTTTTGGAATCTAGGCTGTCTTGGTGACTTGATTTGGCCAACAGAATAGAGAAAAGGAATGATGTGCATGTTTCAAACTTACGTCTCAGGAATCCACTTGCTGCCTTGGAGCTGTGTCACCATTGTGCACTACCTTGGGAAAGCTGAAGAACAGAGAACAAATGGAGGTGAAACAATGCTCTAAGGCATGGCGATCTGACCCAACAGATGAAGTCATGGCTATGCCAACAGAGCAATGCCCAACTACAGCTGACCACAGAGAGGTGAGTCTGTGCATGCAGAGGGAGACAGTGGCTCCCATGACTCCTGAGCGACACTGGGAGTAAGTTGCTTGAAAACAGCAAATTTCATTGTGTTTGTACTTCTCCATAGGTAACTAGTACAGAATGGAGAGGGTGCACACAACTATGGGAAGAGGAGACCATCAGAAATTTTGCTCAAGTCATTTTTTTTCCCTCTTTCTTCGGTAAGGTAGGTGTGGTTCATTAACTTTATTCTCTCCAAGAAAAATTCAACTGATTATAGTAGCTGTTGATAGCTAGAAAAAAAAACAGTTAGCTTTAATGCTTTCTGTGACTCAATATTAACTTGGATTCATACTCAGTGCTAAGTTTTGGATCTTCCA
The DNA here is from genome assembly GCF_037038515.1 of Microtus pennsylvanicus. Taxonomy (NCBI): domain Eukaryota; kingdom Metazoa; phylum Chordata; class Mammalia; order Rodentia; family Cricetidae; genus Microtus; species Microtus pennsylvanicus. The sequence goes on along the minus strand of NC_134580.1, from coordinate 115,714,125 downwards.
AGTTGTTTTGGTGGGAATTCTTTCTGCTTTCTTATTTTCTGCTCAGGCAAATGGAGATGATGACAGCATTAACTTTGCAAGGCCAAGAGCCTAATCTCGGGTGAGGACTCAAGTTGCATATTCCTGGTTCCATGATAAATCAGCTTTGTGACCTTAGCCAAGTTTTTTAGCCTTACAGAATTTTGTTTCCTGAGCTACGAATTGATCACCATAATACTCTTTATGGACCCACAGCCAAACGTTAGGTGGAGCTTGGGGATCCCCATGCAAGAAGGGGAGGAAGGACTATAGGAGCCAGTTGGGCCAAGGACAAAACAAAAAATCAACTAACCAGGACTCATAGGGGCTCACAGAGACCGAAGTGGTAATCAGGAAGCCTGTATGGTCCTCTCTACATGTAGCATGGTCATCCAGCTTGGTGTTGATGTGGGACTCCTAAAAGTTGGAGAGGGGGTATCTCTGACTATTTTGCCTCTTTGGGGACCTTTTTCTCCTACTGGGTTGCCTCATCCAGCCTCAATATGAGGTCTTTTGCCTAGTCTTATTGTAACTTGTTAAGCCATGTTTAGTTGATATCCCTGGAAGGCCTGCTTTTCCGTGAGGCAAAAGGAAGGAAGAGTGGATCCAGGAAGAGAAAAAGTGGGGAGAGGGACTAGGAGGAGAGGAGTTGGGGAAATTGTGGTTGGAGAGTAATATATGAGAGAAAAATAAGTAAATAGATAATAATGATGGTGAAAATGATAACAATAATAATCTATGTCACAGCACTGATCTGAGATGAAGTTAGATGAAGCATATAAAGTCCAAGACGTGTTCTGATAAATGGTGCCCTTCATTTCATTGCTCTTGTATATTCAAGTCAGAGACTGGGTCAACCCTTTGACTTCTATCTCAATTCAAAAGTAATGAACACAGGTCTACATACATAGCCGTTTACTGTTACTTTGGATTAGTTAACACATTGGGTGCAAACCAGTTCTGTGCACAGAAAACCTGAAAGAGCTGATTTTCTTTTTTATCATTTTTGTTTCTCATTCAAGTTTTAGCTTGTAAAGGGGTTGTACATAAAAATACACAATAAATACTAGCTTTCCATTTTGAAATCCTCCACAATGCAAAAATCTTCATGCATGGAACTAAAACACAAAGAGACTTAGCGTGACCATGCATGTTATTAACCTCTGCTATTTCCTGGATGATAGAAAGCACAGACAGCAGTCAGCTTCAAAGATGGTATGTTAATGGTTTATGCTGGAGAAGAGTAAACACATAGGGTGACATCTATTTCAGTTCAGTTTTGTGTTTTGATAAAAATCAGAGTCTGAACACACAGCATACAGAGAACCCCAAAGAATAATTATGCCAAAAATTGATGATTATTAATGTTATAGGGCCTTTTGACAGGAAGCACCTTTTAGAAGATTATGGAAAATAGGACATAGAAGAGTTTACTTCTATGAAAACCTTTCTTACATAATGCAGCTGCTGTTGCCCTAAGTTATGAAAACCATTATCTATCATACTACCTATTGCCCTCTGAGAACGTTTTTAGGTGGTAATTGGCATTCTTTTTCTTTTGCCGACCTCACCACAATAGTCTTTGATAGACGATAGAACTTTCCTGTTTTGTAGATGGTAAAATGTAGAGACACAGATGCATGACGACACATTTAGCAGAAGTTTTGAAACTCAGAAAGACTAAATCTGATACAATGTTCATGTTCCTGAGATTAAGGCACCACCATTTCTATTGGGCATTTCCATTACATCAACTTTACAAATATATATGTATGTATAGGTGTCATATACATATATATACTTCTGATGTATTTACGTTTCATTTCCATCTCTGAATCCAACAATTTATTTAATGCTTAGTTTGGGAGTGGGGAATAAATTAGCATTTGAGCATGGGGGATAAAGAAGAGAACTTGTGGTTACCTTGTAAGAGGCCCGATGAAGGAGAGACACCTTAAATATGCCACTATATTAATTCCAAGTAATGGGTTAGAATTTTACTTTATAATTTTAGGAATCAAAATTTAAGGGGATGAGTAATTTTGATAAAGGTTACATAGCTAGTAAAAGCTGAACTGAAATTGGGACACAACAGTGACTCAAAATTCTTCCTTCTTTATTCCCATGAACACAGTTATTTTCAATGTTCTGAGTGGCATGTTACACCTAAACTCATTAAGAATGGCCTTCTCTGACTTGCCATTTTCTCAGAAGCTATTTTCACCTAGTGCCTTCCTGTTTCTCTATAAATTCCCCTTAAGTACTTTCTTCTTGCTGAGTTTCAATTTGATTTGTCGAGATTCCTCTTCTCTTGCTAGAGGGAAAGCCGGTGATTTACAGAGAAGTTTTAAGTGCATGCTTTTGTTTTTTCAAGTGTCTGAATGCCTCCAAAAATTCACTTCTGAAGATCTGAAACCCAGAGAGGCAGAGGCCATAAATACTTAAAATGGGAGTATATTGTTTTAGTTAAAATTTATGGAGTGATTTAGGACTCCAATTCAATTTTCATAAATTGACATCAGGAGGTCTGGATGAGAAGCTTGTTTTAAAATTACCATTCCATGGAAGACAAGCTTTTTCAAGATGTCCTTGTTTTACTTGTTAGTGAGTTTGGGACTTCAGGCTTATCTAGCGCCAGGTCTCAAGCAGCCTTATTCCTATTTTATATTTGTTTGATCTCCCAGAAAGCAATTTTTTCAAAGCTTTGTGTGTCACCACCACTAATCTATTAGCTACACAGGCCAGGAGAAAATTTTTTTTGAGCAAAATCTTTATTCATCCTCCAAAAGTTTCTTCTACTATTCTCAAACTCTCAAAAAAATTAGGTGAACATTAGAAGTTTAGGATGCAGATAGTTTAGTAATTTCTTTCTGTTTATAAGTTAGAGTGCTAGTTTGACAGTCACTGGATTAATTGATTGGTTGATACTATCTTTTCATATTTCTCATATTTCATTTTGGGGGGTCTTGGTCTCAATTGTAGAGGCTTGAGGACTTAATTAAAGTATCCCTGACAGTTCTAGGAGTAAGTCTTGCCTAACCATAGCCCAAATGGCAACCCAGGCACCACATAGATGGGTCCACTTAAAGACAGGGAATGTGTTGGTTGGTTTTGTGCTAATATGACAGCAAAAAGCACAGCAGACTCCTAGTAAACATTTAATGTGAATAAACTAAGAGCCACTCAAAAGTAAAACACGTCCAGAAATAGAAAACTCTTCTGTTTATCTGGAGACTGCTTCTGTGTTCTTGGATCTTCTCTTAAGGGTGATAGTTGGTAGATTTTGTTCCTCAGAGGACATTCATATGGTCTGGTGATGTTTTTGCTTGTTACAATCATAGAGAAGTATACTAGTATTTAGTAAGTTGAAGCCATGCTTCCTGTTAAGTGTCCTGTAGAACAGAGGAAATGCAATCACAGGGAATCACAATGGCTCCAATGTAGTAATAGGGGCGGCGGCAGGGCTGCGTCCCCAATACCCCAGCCGCCTGCTCGGCTAGCTTTTGCCCCGAAATAACAACACACAAACTGTATTCATTTAAACACTGCTTTGGCCCATTCCTATCTAGCCTCTTTTAGGCTAATTCTCACATATTAATTTAGCCCATTTCTAATCATCTGTGTAGCGCCCCTAGGTGCGCTTACCGGGAAGATTCTAGCCTATGTTCATCCTGGGTCGGAGCTTCATTGCTTGCGTCTGCCTGGGAGCTGGGAGCATGGCATCTCTCTGAGGCGTCTGCTCCGGAGAGGAGAGCTGTCGAGTCTGACTTCACTTCCTCTTCCTCCCAGCGTTTTGTTCTGTTTACTCCTCCCACCTATCTTCTAACCAATGAAATGGGCCAAGGCAGTTCCTTTATTAGCCAATGACCTTCCTCCATCACTCCAATGATGATGAAGATGAGTTGAGAAAACTTACTCAACATTTCTTTCAGTTTGGAAAAATGTGTAAGACCTAGATTTTCAGAAGGAAAGGAAGACAAGTGCCTATCTAGTCCCCAGTCTAACTATTTTAAGAGTTCCAGGAAAAACAGTTGCAACCTGGAATATGTGGAAACCCTCAGTGTCATTTGCTTATTTCTCTCTCTTAGTTCAAGCAGTACCCATCACCCCAACACCAAGATATGACAGCAGGTAGCAAACCCTGAGACCATGGCAGGCCATGGAGGCAGTCGGGTCCCAGGCAGGAAACTATGTGGCAGATGAGAGACTGAGACAGATAGGCACGCCATGCAGAGTGAAGTTGGATATTTATTTAGTGGGTTATGGAAAGAAGAGAAAGAGACAGAGATAGAGAGAGAGAGAGAGAGAGAGAGAAAGAGAGAGAGAGAGAGGAGGGGAGGAGTGGGGAGAAGGGAGAGACAGAAGCTGCCTCTTCAAGAGAGACAGAAAAGAAAGGCTCAGGCTGGAAGCAGAAAGAAGAACTGCTTGCCTGAGATGTGGATGGGGGAGGGAGTGTGTGGGGCTTGTCTCTTAAACAGACAGGACAGATCATTACACTTCCTACACCACTAGTGCTGGATTTTGGGGGTTTAGAAATAAGGTAAACCTCAACATAGTCTCAACTTTAGGAAGAAACCATTCTGGTAAAGCATAGTTCTGTATTATAAACAGTGACTTTGGGTACCATCAAATTCTCTTCCATGCCAGCATATTCTGCTCCATTGCTGAGTACCCCTATGTACCCCTATCCTTTATTTGGTGGGTTTCTCTAAACAAAATTTGCTATTGGTTTATAATTTATTATGGGGTATAATAAAGATCATATGGAATTCTCTGCAGATTCCAGTTTCATTGGAAAAGAGTCAGCCCCCTATAATCTCAAAAATGTGAAAATATCCTAGGACAATGGTTCTCTATATTCCTAATGCTGCAGCCACATAATGTAGGCCCTCATGTTGTGGTGACTCCATACCACAAAATTATTTTCATTCCTACTTCATAACATGTTTGCTACTGTTATGATCATAGTGTAATATCTATGCTTTCTGAAGGCCTTAGGTGATGCCCATGAAAAAGTTGTACAATCCCAAAGGGGTCACAATCCACAGTTTAAAAATCATTGCCCTAGGATGTTATTCTAGACCCATGAAGAAATTTACATCAGGCTACTGGGTGTATAATGGTCTGTCTTGTCCCTTTAAGAGACAAGCCTTACCCACTCCTCTATTCCACTGAGGTAAGCAGATCTTCCTTCTGCTTCCAGCCTGCACTCTCTCTGCCTCTGCCCTGCCTTTCTTCCAGAGAGGTGGCTGCTACCTGTCCCCCCTCTCTTTTTCTCCCTTTCCCTCTCCCTCTTTCTCTCTCCCTTCCCTTTCCTTCCATAAGCCACTGAATAAACTATATCCAAACTGTCTCTATATGGTGTGCCTATCCGTGTCTGTCCTGCCCTGGCCTGCTCATGAGATCTCCTGCACTGTTGACCTGCCAAGGTCTCTCACCCGCTGCATCCCACCTGCCTGGGACCCACAAAAGCCTCGGGTGGTAAGACCTGGCTGTCCTGTGTGGCCCGCTGCCACCCTTGGGGAACCACAGCATTTTCTAAAGCATAACAGTGAGAATAGGACTTTTCTTCTTAAGTGGATTCCCAAGACCAGAGTTGCAGAGGAAATAGAGATAGAACACCCCTGCCTTGCTAACTGAACTCTGGGACACCATTAAACCAAATTCTGCTTGGAGGTGCTCTCTAGTGGTTGGAAGTGTGTGATGGTGGACGGTAGGGGTGGAAAGCCAGGATACATCCAGAAACAAAAGGTTCTCTAGAATATAAATATGAAACCTTCAGCTTCCCTTCTGCTCACATTCCCTTAAGACTGTTGTGTGGTGGTAGAGTAGGGGGCATTGCTGTAGGTGGAATGAACCTCTGAAGACCTCTGAAGACCACAGGACTTTATTTTTCAAGTCAAGGGGACAGAGAGGATTGATGAGAGGATGATAGATGCAAAGTAAAAACTTTTCCTGCCTGAAAATGGCTTTTTACAAAGACTTTTGAGGGAAGAGCAACAACAGAGATGGCATCCTTTGTGACATGTAATATGCAGTAGATGGAAAACTCAAGGCCCTAGAGAGAAAAGCAGGCATAGAACATGCAGAGAGAAAAAATTATCAGCAACTTTACAGATGATTTCTGGAGCCCCAGGCAGAACAAAGAAACAGGGACATAGCTTAGAAGGAGGGCACTAGAGACGTCTGTGTGCTCCAATGGTTGAAGACCAAACCATATTATCCCTGGGGAGCACAGAAAGTGACATTAATCTAAAAGTCTGTAGGCAGAGACCCATTTCAAATGGTGCCCCAGAGACTTGGTATCTGTGTGGCTATCAGAAGGTAATTTTGGCATCCACAATGCTATCTTTTCATGGACCTACCATCTAGGTTCATGGTGGTTAAATCTGACTCATAAAATCCAGATGAATTCGTGATTTTTAAGGCTTTTATACTTAGATGCCAGAAGGCTGACACTTCAGAAACTGTTTCTCTGCTCTCTATCTTGGGGATTTCTACAAAAATCTAAATCAAAAGTCTACCACAATAGTTTTCTTCCAAAAGTACAGCTATTCAACTATATCTGATTTCATTAAAATTTAGTCTTCAGCTTCTATATTATTGCCTTCAACAAGTTACATGTGTTTCATTGAAATCTTGGTATTTGACGAAGGTGAAACTGAGAGGGGATGAAAAGGTAAAGAAAAATACTAAACAAATTAAAACTAAGTCTTTATAAGCAAACTTCACTTTCTCACGAAGGATTTATAAGTTAACTAATGCAAGCAGTAATATTGTTTACGGTTCAGTAAGGAAGCTGTTTACTATAAGGAAGTTACAAAGACTCGAGTGGGAACAGGAAACCAAAGAGAGGAAGCAGTTTACAAGCTCTCAGAAAACACACGCAGATGGAAGTTAATGAAAAGATAGGGAAGAAGGAAGTCCAATGTGATTTGGGATGCACATACTAAAATTGCATCATCACCCTGGTACTTAAAGATAAAACCCCAATACTTTAGAATCTTCTCCACTGGTCTCTTGGCTAATGAGAAAAGTCATGTGCATTTGAATCCTACAAAGAAACAAAGAATGAAATCAACAGAAACTCTGAGAAACATGCAAGGGAGGAAAACTCCAAGGACTTATTAGAGATTTTACAAGCCAAAGCTAGACCCCTTTTTATTTTTTCTTTTCCCTTTTGCAAGATCGTGAGTCGATCCAGAGCAAGGAGCAGAACCCGGAGTTCACACGTATATTTATTTAGTTAGCAAGACATTCCTATTTTTATAGCTTAAAGTTCTTAACTTTCTTGTTAGCAAATGTTAACAAGGTTTAAAATGAATAAAGAGAGCTGTGGCACATAAGAAATTTTGGCTTATCCTGGCTCTTTCTTTTTTTATACCTTTGTTCAATGAAAATGTCCTACTGACAGGCAGAGTGTCTGGGCAAGTTTATAGATAGCGTTCCCACCTTAGGGCCACAAGGTCACAGATTCATTCCTGATTCTATTTAAAAAACACTCAACAATGGCAAGTTTGTGTGTGCTTTTATGAGTGGGAGCTGTTTTATATGATCTCAGATCTTAAAGATACTCTAAGGATTCTTGTGAGTATGTAAAGCTGTGAATTGGGGTGCTTGATGCAATGTTAGGGAGCTTCGGGAGTCATGGGTAAGAACTGACTATAACAATTCTCAGACACTGTGTCTACATAAGGCCCAAAAGCAGTTTGCTTTCATGGTGGTCATCAAAAGTACTTGAAAGGCATTTCAACCTGCTGTCCCGGCATCAGTTTGCCAGTGCTCATAAAACGAAACAAGACAAAGAGAAGGGAAGGACTAAGAAAAGAACAGACCTCACTGGATTCATACAGACATTTTCTAACTGTATTAGTCTACGCGGACGTTTTTCTCTTAGGTTGAGCATGCATGTGGATTCTAGGAAGATGCTCCCTCATGGCATTGTGGAAAATCCACGAGAATAGGAGTAAAAGAGCCTTCAGCACTCTAAGGCACAAGCACGGGACTACTCCTTGGAGAATGACTTAGTAAGAAGGCTTCAGTGGCTTTCTGCATTGTGGTGGTTGAAAAATAAAAATCCCTCAAATCTGGTATATATGTATATATTCATGGTGTGTGTGTGTGTGTGTGTGTGCATGTGTGTGTGTGATTGTGTGATTTCAATGAATTATCAGGCAAGATTATTCTTTCTGAGTTTCTTTGCTCAGTCTTTGCCATGAAGAAGATGGGTAATGATTGAAATCAAACCATTTGTCACTCAAGAACTTCAGTGGAAGTGCTAATTTAAATCAGAGAGGTTTTCTATTCTTTTTACATAAATGATGCATACATAAGTATCTCTTTTAACTAAGGATATTATGCGGTCTATGGTATGAATGCCTCCCTTGAAAATGTGGCCTTGTCATTCAGATCTTTCCAACTCCTGAGCAAAAAACCTTTCCCTCCCCCATGATACCCTCAATGGTATATGGTGTCCCATATCTTGCCTTTAATATGAATAGCAATACCTCAGTATTCATAAAACTTTGCTTCCAGGGCCATCCATAGATATCAAACTCTGTATATGTTCAAGTTCCTTTTATTAAAAAGTGTAGTGTTTGTCTAGAACCAATGCACAAAATTTCATATACTCTAAATAACCTCTAGATTACTTATAATATATAGTATTATGCAATTTTGTACAAATAGCTATACTGCATTGTTTGGAAAGCAATAACAAGAAAAATTCTGAATGTACTTGATATAGACAATGCTTAAAAATTTAGACTTAGTCACTTTTATTTATATAAGTGTTTTGTATGTATATAAGTATGTTTACCATGTTAGTACCTATTACCCAAGGAGGCCAGAAGATGGCATAGGTTACCCTACAACTGGAGTTAAGGATAAATGTGAACCACCACTGTGTGCCTATTGGCAAATGTCGTGTGTGTGTGTGTGTATTCTTCTATCATGCATTATTTAAGTCCAAAGCTACATAACACATGGACCTAGAAAGCCATTCTATCTATATTGAATCCCCTTTATGTGTGTGTGTCTACAAAGTCAAATATCTGAGAACTTTTATTTAATTTTCTTTTCAACTTGCCCACCCAATTCCAGTCCTTGAAGAGCACACACAGCATTTCAAAGCATTTCTAGTTCTACAGCTTTCACCACAGTACACTTATGTGTGATCAGCATTCTGCCCTTAAAACTTAGTTTTCAAATGTGCCTATGAAAGGCACTGCAGGTGACAATTAGTCATCTGTAGGAGCCCGACTTATGAAACCAATTTCTTGTCATAAATAATGCGTTCCCAGTGACATGGCAACAGCAAAAATGGCCCCTTAACTTCAGTTTTGAACTTAATTCCAAGTCTCCAACATGACTCCAATTTTATACGTCTGAATGTCAAAGACAGGAATAACTCAGCTTTGGAAAATCCCATAGAAAGATCATAGGAAAAACCAAATGACTGCAATAGGTCAGGAAACAGTGGGATTCACTTTTGGATGCATCTCCGCAGAATCGTCTGCTAAACTCTCAGAGCCTTTGTGGCACTGAAGGAAACTGTTAATGGTGACTCTTTATCCCACTTGCTTAGAGTTGGCAACGCATTGTTTTTATCCAGTTTGACTCACTTGAACCGCAGAGATAAGCAGTTATTTTGGTCCTTTTGCAAATAAGGAACCAGGTTACCAAGGTCAAGTGGCAGTCTTGAGTTCTCACAGCTGTAATATAGCAGAAAGGTTTTTTAAAAATATAAAATGCTAATTTGAAAGCTAAAAATATTTTGCTTTATAAAGTTATTTCAATGACCTAATAGGATCATAATGGTAGATTTGGGAGGGGAGCTGATGAAATGTATGTTAGAAGCACAAAAGAGGGGGTTTGAAATACCAACTTTTGTCTCTATCTCCCTTTCCATGAACCTGAAAACATGAAAAGACGAAATAACTGCTTATATAAAAGTAATGATAGACAACTTCAACTTTTGGGTGATTGATGTGAAAAGACAGGAGTTCTGGAGCATAAGAAGTTTTGCGTACCTTTCACATCTGAATGAAAACAGCTGATATGTGAATTTACTGTTCGATAACTCACATTTTACTTTTAAAGATTGGGGAGACATGGATCCACATGCTCCTTTCAGACCTATGAATAAAGAGTGGATGTTTTGGTACCCATGGCAATATGAGAGTCCTTTGTTAGTCCCCTCTTCAATGCCCCTTATTTTATGGTATGGAAATGCATTGATTTGCAAGTAAGGATATAGTCATTCACGTGACTTTGCATTTCTATCCCTTCACTTAGACCCTGACTAAAAGCCATGTGGTAAGCCTAGGCAAGATAACTGAAGGATAACACACAGCAAGGTGGCAAGGAAAGACATTTTGGGCTGAGGCTACCCATGACTAAGAAGCAACTTTAATCAAAGCTGTGAAGTTCTTATTCAGAAGGTGAGAATATTTAGGAGTTCCATAGCAAAAAGATGTAAGTAAAAGAAAATAAGAAAATAGTGGAGGCTTTCAGCCATCTTTGGACTACACCCATTTTATTGGGCTGTTACATAAATTAAAGAAGGAAATACATAGCAAGCCTCTAGAGCTACAAATATAAACTAGTATTAATATTTTTAAGTTAATTCCTTGATGGTTGAAAGGCTTCAGTAATTCTATCACACCCATCACTTCTAGGGAATAACAGTGATAGTTCTTACAAATCAACAGGCCATTCCAGGATCATTCACAGTGACTCAAAGACATACAAGTGCAATTAAACCGCAAAAGGAAGGTCAACAGACCCCTTGCCATCCTTCTTTCCTGATTATTTCATTTGGCAAGGCTACTTCCCACACTGTACCAAAAATATGTACAGAGTGTCTCTTCTTCTCTGACCATGTCTGGAAGTTACAATGGTAAAGATGACTCACACAATACAGAACTGGAAGGATTTCTTTTATTGTTTCTCAATCCATTGTCTCACAGCTGAATGACACAGAGTGTAAAACCCACCAGAAATATAAGCAGCCGGAAATGTGCAACAACATTTCCAAGTCTTCAGAAAGGGTTTAATCTACGTTTCTGACATCTGGAGTTGTTCCTATCTCATGGAAGTCATAAAATTTCTATCTTGAGGACCCCAGGTAAAGTCTTCTTATTCTTTGAAAACAACAGCCTCTTGTTTCCTCCATGGCTATAAGTGATTTCAGTATCTAAAGGAAACAGCTCTTCGTTAAAGAGTTCTTTTAGAGAGTCACCGGTCAGTCCTCTATGAGACCCTGATCCAGAGATACGGGTTTAGCAGATGTCTTGAACTACTTGGTGTGCAAACCAATTTAACGATTAAAGACAGATCCCTGGCTCTCACATTATTGTCGGGACAGGAAGTGTTCATAGAGTTTAAAATGCTTGCAGGATTTACACGGCATCGTGTGTGACTAAGCAGCACATCTCTGAGAATCTGCAGTGTGCACACTATATTGCTCCAGGAGACGAACTGTGCAGACATTGAGATAAAACTCTTGCCAATACTAATGGCATCTGATATTTGACAAGTCTAAGAAGAAATAATAGTCTCAGTACAAATTTGGAAAGAGACAGCAAAATATAAAGAAAAAAGTATAAGCTTGGTGTGGCAACTCAAAACTATAGATCTAAAATTCTTCAGTCAGAGGCAGGAGGATCATAATTTTGAGACTAATATGGGATATGTTAACAGAATCTATACAAAAAAATCAAAGTAAATAAAATAATAGAAAAAATATTTCTGCTTGGTTTCATTTATCCTAAGGATTAAATTGCAGTCTGCTATATAGAGAAAATTCATTCACAGATAGTTCTCAGAACAAATAGGTTGGGGAAAACATGTATATTCTTTGGCTAGTATCTTTTTTTCATTGTCTGAGGCCAGAAAACAAGGCTGCCTGCTCATGCAGTCCTGATGAAGTTGTTGTTACAGACTGATCTTGGCTTGCAACCCTGACTGAGGAGGAATGTGATCACCACAGCCCAAAGGACAAAAAGCCCAAATCTGCGGGTTAGTCTTAATGTGACAGAGGCTAAAGCCATCTGAAAGGAGGCAACTACAGCTGAGAAAATGTCTCCATAAGCTACAGCTATAAGGCATTTTCTTAATTACTGTTTTTGTTGTCATCTCTGAGCTAACGAATTGTGTAAGAAAGCACACTGGGCAAGAAATAGGAAGCAAAGCAGTGTGCAGCACCCTTCCATGGAGTCTGCATCTGCTCCTGACTTCGGGTTCCTGCCCTGTTTGAGTTCCTGTCGTGACGTCCACTGATGCTGAACAGCTATATGAAAGTCTGAGTCAAATAAACGCTTACCTCTCCAGTTTGCTTTTTGGTCATGGTATTCCATTGCATGACACATACTATCACTCTTTTCATTCAGTATATGGCAATATGTTAAACATATACTAAAGTCAGTTAGTATGTATTTAATCATTACCCAAAAGTTTCCAAAATATATAAAATCACAGAATCACCCTTTAACCTTCAATTAACTAAAACTTCTAGAGATGTCTAGTAGTCTTAGAAATGTCAGTATCCTGTGTCTAATACCGAGTCCTAGAAGATCACATCACCATGACTACAGTAGCTATGGCACTAGATCTGGCAGTGGTTCCAGAAAGCTCTGAATGGTAGAAATTTCTCCTCAATACCCCATTTTCCATTTTACTATTGCCGCTCTCTTTGCTGCTCCAATACTCCACTTCTTGTTTTCGGTGTGGGTGTGAAGTCTCCCTAAGGAGTCCTAGGGCAGGACACCTATGTCTTCACCTCTCAGTCCTCCGCAGGCACCCCTCCTGACTTCCCGGGGCTCCTCTAGACATAGGCTGCTTTCCCTGAGTTTCTGAATACTGAAAATGAATGTGCAAAGGGACGGTGCACTTATTTGTGAGGTAACTAAAGAGATTCGTAGTTGGTCTTTTGACTTTGGACTGGAATTTTGTCATTTTATCTCATTTCGACTATAAGCTTTAAGAGTGACTTATATACTCCTTTTAAAACATAAGAAAAACGGATATGTGAGGCATACAGAAAGGTGTGACCATAATTATAGGAATGATTTCACAGCGACAAAAGGACTGATCTTTAAGAGTTAAAAGGCTCCATCCTCCCTCCCCCTCTCTCTTCTTAACCTTTAGTTTCTTTCCCTTTTCACTTAATCTTTTAATAATGTATGCCATGAACAGCTTAACCTGATTTGGTGCCACCTACAATACTATTGTAGTGATCTATTTAAAGTTAGACTGTATCTTGTGGTTTCTTCTCTGGGGTGTAAACAGTGATAATCACGGTAGAGTGGACACACATGCTAGTCTTCAATAGCTGGCATTGTTAACTTTATTTTATTTATAGAAGTATTCAATAGCAGTACTCCCTCAAAGTCTGAAGCCCATATTCCACCTGATCTCACCCTTGCTCCTCAGTATGAATAGGAAAAGAGCTCACTATGACTACCAGGTGCAGGTTAGACTATTTGCTATTAAACAAATGGAAACATTTCTTCTACGCAAACCATCAAAACAGATATGGAAAAAGTTTTCTTTTAAGAGACTATGAAGAGATGAGTGGTAGGTATTCTGCTGGAAGCTTCACCCCAACATCTGACATCCGTATACCCAAAGAGTCTGGAATATTCTGGTGTAAGTTCCACCCCAGGCACCCTGCCACATCTTGGAAAGCCCACCAAATGATAACCCCCCTCCCCCGGAGATGCTCAAGACCACTCCCACAGGGTATTTAAACTGCTCCTCAGAAAACAGAAAACAGACTTATGAGTTTCTGATCTTCCTTTCCTTTCCTTTCCTTTCCTTTCCTTTCCTTTCCTTTCCTTTCCTTTCCTTTCCTTTCCTTTCCTTTCCTTTCCTTTCCTCTCCTTTCTTCTCTCTCTCTCTCTCTCTCTCTCTCTCTCTCTCTCTCTCTCTCTCTCTCTCTCTGTGGAAAATCATCTAGGAACTTTTTTATCCATTAAACCTGGGCTTTTCCTAATTGGGTTTTATTTCGTCAAATTTGGACTGCTGGGTCCAGCAGACTTATCTGAATTCAGAAACTTTTCTTCGGGAGGTCCCAAAAGGGGCTGTTTTTCCCCACCATCCCAGAGCCACATGGTAAGAAAGCACCGCCCCCACCCCCCATACCTGCTCTCTGTCAGGCTAAGATTGGCTTTTGGCTGGGTAAGTTGTCCCTTCCAACTTGTTGCCTTAGAGGCCCAGGGCAGGGCCTTTGATAAGTGTTAGGATTATTTTCTAACACAAGCTCTCCGCCAAGGCAAGAATCCCAATCAAGCCAAATCAAAACAAACCAAATTAAGAGATATCCAGGTTTAACTGGACTCCTGCCGTCTCCGGTGGCCCCAGGGGAACTGGAAAGCCACAACAGGAACACCACTGGGAGGAAAGAGGGAAAACCACCCGTTTATTTTCGGGCAGAGAGCAGTTTAAATAGCTTGGGGGAGCGGTCTTGACCTTTTCTGGGGAGGGGTCAAGGTTTGGAGGGCTACCTGGACCCTCCTCGAGGAAGGGTCAAGGTGCAAGGGGCACAAGGGCCGGTCCTCCAAAGATGGAGGCCAAAGACCGGGATTTACAGTAGGGTCCTGCCTTGCCCCATGGGAACCCTTCTTCAGAAGACACTGTTCAAGGAAATATCCAATCTCCCCCTTTTTTTAGACCCAAAGCCTACCACTGTGGATGCATTGTACTTGTTCCCAGCCTGGGAATAGCCTTATGAAATGGACACCTACAATTTGAAGCCAGGGGCTGCCTTTTACAAAATCTTTTTAAGTTGGAACTATCTGATACCACGTGTCCTGAATGCCTGATTTCTCTTCTCTGTGCACTAAGGCCTGAACTCAGTATGTCCTGGACAATTGAACGTGATGGCCACTAGAGGGAGTGCTTAAATTTCCCATTCTTTGTGTCCTTGCCCGACTGGGACAAGTGCACCGAAAGCCAATATGCCCACGGTTTCTAGGTACTGCTCTCCCACCCTTCCCTCAGTAGCCAGTGTCTCACAGCACTGGCCTTATTGGCTAGGGTCATGGCACCTCCAGATTCCTGCCTGTCTAGAACCGGGGCCCTGAAAAGTCTTCCCTGACCATGCTGCTGGAGACACTGGCCCTCTCCCTACAGCGCTCCACAGGCTTGCCTACCCAACCCCCTCCTACTGGACCATATTCTCCATTTAGTGGCCAACATTTCTCATATTCCATCTACCCCCAACTCCCCATTCTCCCCTTTACAGGACAAAGGTCAAGGAGCAACTTCCTCCTTCTTACCTTCTCCCCCCCTTCCTTCTTCCACTCCTCCCAGCCCTTCCTTGCCACAACCCACCTTCTGGTCCTCCTTCTACACCTTGGCCTAATTCCCCAGAATCCTCTCCATCTCTTCTCATACCCAGCCTTGCCAAACCCATGCCCTCGTCTGCCCTCTCTGAGGGGTAGCTGGAGGCAATGGAGATGGAATAGTTTGAGTCCAAGCTCCCTTCTCCCTTCAGGACCTTTCACAAATAGAGAAACGGTTGGGTTCCTTCTCTGCTAATCCTCCTCTTTTTATCAAGAGTTTCATTATCTGTCCCAGGCCTTCCATTTGACCTGACATGAGCTCTATGTAATCCAGGGCAACACTCTCACGGCTGAGGAAAAAAACCGAGTTCAGGCAGCAGCAAGACCATTTGCAGACCAGATTATGGTTCAGTATACGTGACTTGACCCAACATCCCTAGCTGGAGCCATGATCCTAATCACCATTTCATTTTTTATTCAGTTCCAGATACTAGAAAGAACTTTAAAAAGCTGAGGAAGGTCCCCAGACTCCCATACAGTAGGTGGTGAAAATGGCTTTTAAAGTTTCTGATGCTCAAGAAGAGACAATCGAGTCCTCCCAACAGACAAGGCTGCAACAGAAGGTTATGCTCCAAGCCAAGCCTTAGCAGCTGCTCTGAGACCATTGGATCCCCAACAAGGATACAAAGGAAGTCAACCACAAATCTCCATCCCTGAGGAACTCAGCCCAAGTCAACTCTACCAGGAACCTGTTTCTGCCACTGGTCACAGTATTGCTGTGACCCAGCAAAGTCATGGCCCCTCTGCTGACAGCCTGGACACTGGAATTTGGAATGCCTCCATGTGGGCTCATCCTCTATGCTACACCACAGAGGCCCAATATTAACCAACATTGGCATCTTAGACCGTTCCAGCCTTTGAGCTACTCAATCTAGTGGAGGACTGATGTAGCCCAGACTCGGTGACTCCCACTGCCCTCTCTGAGCCTAGAGAGAGGCTTCAGGCAGTGGGTATGTCTATTGACTTTCTACTGGAGCCATTTATTCTGTTTTAACACTACACTTGGGTCCTACAATACACTCACCAATTTCTGTCATACAGGATCCCTTTTCTACCAGCATTCTTGCAGGGCAATTCTCACTCTCTTTCTTTATCATACCTGCCTTCTCTGCTCCCCCTGGTGGACAGAATACTCCTCAAGAGGTTAGTTCTTGGGTCTTTTGAGCCCCAAGGACAGGACCTCACACCATGATCCTCACCACCCATTTGGCTGCCAACTTCTTGGGACATCCATGCTGGTACCCCCTCTCCAGGCTCAATTGGGCACTTATACATGGTCTCTCCAACAGCTGGGACTCTCCACCCTTAGGTTTTCCAAGATGTCTTAAGGAAAGTTCTATGTGTTCTTCTTGACACACTCATCTTTGTTGGTACAACTAGGATAGTATTAATAATCAGTTTTTTTCTAGCAACTTGCCTTTTCTGCTTCTTTAAGAAACAAATTCTTAAAGAATTCTCCAGGATGGCAGTTAACTAGATGCTTCTCCACCTACACCTTCCAGTGAGCGTGAACCCACCAACTTCCAACTCCCCTCTCCCCCACATTGCCTCTTGTCTGAAGGAAGCAGTCAGATATGAACTGGCATCCATATACCTAAAGAGTCTGGGATGTTCTATGGAAGCTTCACCCCAGGCCCTGGCATCCATATACCCTAAGAGTCTAGAATGCTTTGGTGGAATTTCCACTCCAAGCATCCAGCCACATCTCAGAAAGTCCATCAAATGATAATCCCTTCCCGAGAGATAGTCAAGAGCACTTTCACGGGGTATTTAAAATGCTCCCGCCCCTCCAGGAACTCTTTCCCATCTCCTCTCTAGGAGGCTGGAAAATTATCCAGGAACATTTTATATATTAAACCTGGGCTTTTTCTAATTTGGTTTGATTTGGTCTGATCTGGATTACTGCATCGACAGAGAGGCTTATTGGAGAGCAGAAACTTGAGTAGGCAAAGGAGTGGTTGCCCTCATAATTTTGAATTTCATGTGCAACAAATAGAATCGGCTCTGCCTGGTATTGCTGAGAACCTCCCATGGTTCTTGGTCCCCCTTTCCAAGTTCTACATGATTTCTTTTCCTTTTTGTTATTGTTTCTTCGCTATGTCTTCACCACAAATATTCCTACTAAATATGAACTCTCTGGAGCTCATGTCTTTTCTCCTTTAAATGATGCGGAGGGACCCTTTATCCAGCAGTGCAGTGCAGTGCCCAGCAGAAATAAGGAGATGCTGGTGGTCAGGTGGTCAAAAACCTCCATCTGCCCTTTCACCTCCAGCCTGCAGCCACTAGGATGCTGTCTTAAGTGCTTTGGGAGCATTTGATAGCCTTGTATCACAGCTGTGCACCAAGGATTCACCCATGCTTGCAAGTCACAGACAGAGGAAATCGTCAGTCCCTTTAGAAGCCCCTGATTCTAGCAAGTAGCAGAAGGATCCATGAGATTTACATTGCCTTGTTCAGGCCACGCTGGGAAGGGGTGGGAGTTTTGGGTCCACTTATGCTGGCAACTTTCAAAGCTGGCCCTGGTAAAGAGAGAGAATCTAAGGCTATGGGAGAGCACAGGTCTTGTTCGACCCTAGAGAAAATTTCCCTCAGTAAGAACTAGGACTCTGGGCTCAGGGCTGATGATTAAGGAATAACAACTCTGATATAATCCTTCCATGGCACTTTCCCCAAGGCTGTAACCTGGGCAGCTGCCCCAAGTTGATGGGTGTGAATGGGCTTTCACAGCTCAATCTAGTTGCTTTTGCTTATATCTTCACTCAAAAATTTCCACCATGAAAAGTGGGTCAGGGGAGTTAGTCATAATACTGCCTCTGAATTCTAGCCTGCATGACAGGGAAGACTTAGCTTAAGCCCCCAGTGGCCTTCCCAGTAAAACTTATTCTGGCGGGGTTCCATGTATATCAAAACTGACAGTTTACTTCCCATTAGCATCCAAATGGACTAGACTGTGTTTGCAAACTCAAATTGAGCTTTTCCTATCCTGGAATCTTCATTTTAACTGTTAACCCAATTTACCATGCACGCACACATGTACACACATGCACAGAGTGTGCTAGCTCCTGGCTCACATTTCCTGTTATCTTTTGAGTCCTCGAGATCACCCTTGCTTTACAGTCAAAATTTCTTCACGATATGTTTAGAATTTTCTTTCTTGCTTCCTTAGACCTTGAAATGGAAGTACATGAGCCCCTCTATGAGGAAATTTGTTGTTAAATTCTAGTTTAACAAAAGGGACATAACTGGGTGAAACAAAGTCATGTTTCTCATGAGTCTGCAGAGTCCTCACTGTTCCCTCACGGGGTTTCCTGCAAGTCTCTGGTGTCCTTTTGTGTTCAGGTATACCAGCAAACCATGCTCCAGGCAGAGAGTTAACAGCCCGTCACCCACATCTGTAAACAAATTTAGCACCGTGTTATCACACCAGGGCAGTAGCTCCTTATCGCAAGGTGAAAGGCATTTCTGGAATTTATATTCGATATTGCGAAAAGAAGAGGTTACATAAGAGAACAAGGGCTGTAGGAAGTCCAGCTGAGCAAATGCGTGAATCTGGATAGATGGAGACCAGAGAGTTCACTTCTGAAAGAAGTAAGAGATTGTAACAAGGGAAAATATCTTCCCCTTCTTATCTCAACATTATTCGCTTAGATCCCATCTAATTTTTATGAGCTTTGGTTATGAGCTGTCTTGTGCTTGTCAATTTGATACAAACCTAGATGTACCTGGAAAGAAGAAATCATAATTGAGATTTGCTGCAATAAGTTTGGCTTATAGGAAAGTCTATAGAGTATTGATTAATGATTAATTGGGCACTGTGCTTAGTGCCATCCCTGAGCAGGTAGTTCTTGGGTTTTATGAGAAAGCAGGCTGTGAGGCAGGTGGGAGAGTCAGCTCTGAGGTCAGAAGGACCTTGCATTTCTGAGAAATCATGGTATCATTTCCCTTCTCTTTTGTATAGCTAATATAGAGTTGCGGGTCTCTGTTCTGAAGTGCTGGCTAACAGTGAAACAAATAGCGTTGTTTAGGTACATTCCGTTTTAGAAACCAGGAACAAACTGAGGACCAAAACCTGGATCTCAGATTACTTCTTTGAAAGAAATGCTTTTTCTGTTGTTTTTAAATATGGGTTTGTCACGCAGTTCTCTAGGAGGTATCCATGTGGAGTGGAAATGGAAATGAGTGCCTGTCTCCCTATGTGAGCATCCACTTCAGGCTAGGCAGAAAGAACAGTTGGGCACACCCCAGGGCAAAAAGTTAAAAAATGCCATTGTTTCATGAGAGAAACAGGAATAATATTTGCCAAGACTGAACTTCAGAAGCTCTGCTTGAACATGCATTTGAGGAAGTGAAAAGACTCCAGACGGGATTTCTGTGACCATTGCTGACAATGGCCTGGCTGGCTCCCCGCTGGCAGATGGTGTCAGGGTGTTTCTCCTGAAAGAACACTCTGGAACAGCTGTGAGCCACTCTGAAAGCTTACTGAAGCTGCAAGGAAGATGGCGTGAGTGACAGCTCTGTCTAGATGAGAAGACTGAACCATCTGGCTGAATGTGAGGCATCAAATCAGGACTTAGTTGTTTACTAGTGCGTAAAGATTACCTCCAAATCAGAAGCTTGAAATGGTGTCTACCGTCTCAATGTTTCTGAGTTAGGAATCCAATGGTAGCTGTAATTGATTTTTTTTTTTACCCTATGAGGGTCTGGAACCCAGGTCCCAAATAAATACACGGAGACTTATTCTTTATTATGAATGCCCAGCCTTAGCCTGACTTGTCTCTAGTGAGTTTTTCTAACTGAAATTATCCCATTTCTCTTCTTCTAGAGTTTGCTTTTATGTTTTTTGCCCCCCCCTTTATTTATTTATTTATTTATTTATTTAATATTTCTGTCTCTTCCCCTCCACTGCCTCCCATTTCCCTCCCCCAATCAAGTCCCCCTCCCTCGTCAGCCCAAAAAGCAATCAGGGTTCCCTGCCCTGTGGGAAGTCCAAGGACCACCCACCTCCATCCAGGTCTAGTAAGGTGAGCATCCAAACTGCCTAGGCTCCCACAAAGCCAGTACGTGCAATAGGATCAAAAACCCATTGCCATTGTTCTTGAGTTCTCAGTAGTCCTCATTGTCCTCTATGTTCAGCGAGTCTGGTTTATCCCAGGCTTTTTCAGACCCAGGCCAGATGGCCTTGGTGAGTTCCTAATAGAACATCCCCATTGTCTCAGTGTGTGGGTGTACCCCTTGCGGTCCTTAGTTCCTTGCTTGTGCTCTCTTTCCTTCTGCTCCTGATTTGGACCTTGCGATTTCTGTCCGGTGCTCCAATGTGGGTCTCTGTCTCTGTCTTCTTTCATCACCTGATGAAGGCTAATATTCAGGAGGATGCATATATGTTTTTCTTTGGGTTCACCTTCTTATTTAGCTTCTCTAGGATCACGAATATAGGCTCAATGTCCTTTATTTATGGCTAGAAACCAAATATGAGTGAGTACATCCCATTTTCCTCTTTTTGGGTCTGGCTTACCTCACTCAGGATAGTGGTTTCTATTTCCATCCATTTGCATACAAAATTCAAGAAGTCCTTGTTTTTTACTGCTGAGTAATAGTCTAATATGTATATATTCCATGCTTTCTTCATCCATTCTTCCATTGAAGGGCATCTAGGTTGTTTCCAGGTTCTGGCTATTACAAACAATGCTGCTATGAACATAGTTGAGCATATACTTTTGTTGTATGATAGGGCATCTCTTGGGTATATTCCCAAGAGTGGTATTGCTGGGCCCAGGGGTGATGGAGGAAGGTCATTGGCTAATAAAGGAACTGCCTTGGCCCATTTTATTGGTTAGAGCATAGGTAGGTGGAGTAAACAGAACAGAACGCTGGGAGGAAGAGGAAGTGAGCTCAGACTCGACAGCTCTCCTCTCCAGAGCAGACGCCTCAGAGAGACGCCATGCCCCAGCTCCGACCCAGGATGGACTTAGGCTAGAATCTTCCCGGTGCTCACAGATTATTAGAGATGGGTTGATCGGGATATCAGAATTAGCCAGTAAGGGCTAGAGCTAAAAGGGCCAAGCAGTGATTAAAAGAATACAGTGTCCGTGTAATTATTTCGGGGCATAAGCTAGCCGAGCAGGCGGATGGGGTGTTGGGGACGCAGCCCCGCCGCTCCTATTACAACACAGGGGTAGGTTGATCCCGAATTTCCTGAGAAACCGCCACACTGCTTTCCAAAGTGGTTGCACAAGTTTGCATTCCCACCAGCAATGGATGAGTGTACCCCTTTCTCCAGAACCTCTACAGAAGAGAAAGTGGGAAGTACTCTACAACACAGGGCACAGGAGACCACACCCTACGTGTAACCCCAGCAGCACAGACATTAAGGACCTCATTGAATAAATGGGACCTCCTGAGACTGAGAAGCTTCTGTAAAGCAAAGGACACTGTCACTAAGACAAAAAGGCAACCCACTGACTGGGAGAAGATCTTCACCAACCCCGCAGCTGACAAAGGTCTGATCTCCAAAATGTATAAAGATCTCAAGAAACTAGACCGTAAAAGGCTAATCAACTCAATTATAAAATGGGGCACTGAGCTGAACAGAAAATTCTCAACAGAAGAAGTTCAAATGGCCAAAAGACACTTAAGGTCATGCTCAACTTCCTTAGCGATCAGGGAAATGCAAATCAAGACAACTTTAAGATACCATCGTAAACCTGTCAGAATGGCTAAAATAAAAAGCCCCCCCTTTTTTATATGTGTTTCTTTGCTACTTTCTCTGTGGCTGGTTGTGTCACTGCGTGGCTGGCCCCTGGCATCCTTCTCTCCTCCTTTCCTCACTCTTCACTCTCTCTTTTCTCTTATTTATTCTCTCTGTCCGACAGCCCCACCTATCCTTCTCTACTGCCTACTTATTGGCCGTTCAGCTCTTTATTAAACAATCAAGTGCTTTAGACAATAAAAATAACACAGCTTTACAGAGTTAAACAAATGCAAAATAAAAGATAAAACATATCTTTGCATTATTAAGCAAATATTCCACAGCGTAAACACATGTAAAATATCTTAAACTATTCCACAACAGGTAGCTTAGAAGGGCACCTCTGACTCAGTCCCTCACACGAGGATCCAGATGCCAGTGTGAAAACCTGCTAGCACAGAGAGGCAGATAGAGCCTCTTCCACCAGCACCCTAGAAAGAGAGCTTTCTCCTACACTATCTCAAACAAAACTCCAATCAGATGTCCCTCCCTTCTGCTTCCTATGTATCTCTGTCTCTGTCCTCCTGACTTCTTCTTACACCCTATTTTTTTCAACTGGTTTTTTGCTCTGCCTTGTGAGCTATGGTTGATTTAGCTCTGCTTACAATATTCAAGCAGAAAGCTCTTGGATTAAAGGTATGTGCTAGGGCTGAGCCGTACCACAGTTAGAAATGTTTTTCCCATAAATAACGCAGAATTGGTGCTCACAGTGTGATCAAATATCCTACAGCAGTACTCCTTGTTAGCAGTTACAAGTTAGAAGCACCTCCTTGACTCATTGACTTATTGGTTGTTTTGTAAAGGTACTCACAAATGACACTCTGTTCTTCCCAGAACAAGGGATTTCATTCTCTCTGTCCCCTCTCTGCTCTTTCTCTGAGACTTGGGCATAAGGTGGAAGACAGTCTTTTTTATAACTTAACTCAGGAAATGTCCACCCATGTTTTTTGTGTTTTTTCTTTATGCAGTAGAAAAGATGGCTACACCCAAGGGATAATTATTACACTGAGATGTGAGGTGGGATGTCGTTTTGTGTGCTGTGAATCTGTTTTATTGCCATTGGTTGATAAAGAAGCTACTTTGGCTTATGGAAGGGCAGAATATAGCATGAAATACAAACAGACACAGGGATAAAGAAGGCAAAGTCAGGGAGACACGAGCAGCTGTAGGAGGAGTATTACTGGTAAGACACGGGCTGTGTGATTATACATAGATTAATAGAAATGGGTTAATTTATATGTAAGAGTTAGCCAGAAAGAAGCACGAACCGTTGATTAAGCAATTATAATCAATATTAAGCCTCAGAGTGGCTATTGGCTAACTTTCAGGTGGTGGAGAAACCTCCAGTTACAGACATGGACTCTAAGAGGCAAGGAATAGTATTGCCACTCATGATGTATGCCTAGCATGAGTTTCCCATTTAAAGTAGATGCTATAGCTATTCTTCTTTCAGTATTAGGGTTATAACACAAGATGAAACAGTTGTTTTCCAAAGAACCTCTGGTTCACTGTACAGATCATGGCCTACCCAGCACATCACACTGGGAATTGTGATAAACTTACTTTGGTGTCTAGAAGGACACTTGCTCTTAGGGAGGAATAGGTGAGCTCGAATCCCTCTAACTCCAAACAGACAGGACATCGATTTTCTGTTTCAATGATCTGTGGAATTCACTTGGCCATGAAGTATATTCCCCTGATATTCTTTTTCTAAATGATGGAAAATACATAACTTAGGCAGTTTCAGAGTAGGATGGAATCACATCTAGAAAGAATTTATGTCACTTATATCACATCCATACCACATTGTTTTTACCCATCATGGTGAGAAATTAATTTTGTCCATGGGTGTTACCATTTGATGTTTAATAGTTTCATGAGTATTCAAGAGTATGCTCTTGAACATATTATAGAAAAGTGGCAAGTTTCTTCACCAGGTTAATGAGAATTGGATTTAAGATCATGGTAGGATATAGGATATAGGCATCTGTCATTAATTAAGCTTCCTGATTTTATGGATAAGGCAGTAGGTTAGAGCTGGGAATAGAGTAAAATAAGTAACTTACTATTTGGTCTCCTATATGTTTCTGTTTTCCAGTGGCATTCAAGAATCTAGAAAAGAGAAAAACAGAGAGAGAGAGAGAGAGAGAGAGAGAGAGAGAGAGAGAGAGAGAGAGAGAGAGAGAGAGAGAGAGAGAGACAGACAGAGACAGACAGAGAATTAAGTGTTTTACTCTCTCTATAATTTTAGGAAAAAGAAAGTGGTAGAGGGTGAGGGTATTTTTTACCTTAAAATTATCTTTTAAAGCTGCATGCTCTTACATAATTTATAATTACTTTTCCTACAACTAGACAAATATACAAATGGTATTTATGAACTCGTGTTGAAGACAGCTAAGTACTGATAATCATCAATTTCTGGATCCTATTCCAATATGCAAACCCATTAGTAGGACTTGACTTCTGCAGTGATGATGGTAGAGTCTCACTGATGGGGTGGCAGTTTGGGAATGGATAGTATATCACAGCTGGAGATAATATTTAAAAATAGCTTTGTTGTACAACCCTGAAGGAATGATGCCTGAATCTTTAAACCAGCTAGGTCATAATATAAGAATAAACAAACTCTAGTTCCAGCTTACACCTTTCGTTAGTAGGAGTTTCATCTTTAGCCAACTGAAATTTCTGGATAAATTTCCTTAATCTGTAAAATTCAATAATTGAATTAGACCATTAATGTTTAATTATTAATGATTGTGTGCCATAGGTGAAGAAATATATGAGAATTTCAGAGATGAGGCAGCAAAAAAAAAGTTCTTGGGGAAAGTGAAAGTAAATTGTGGTTGTTAAAGAACTGACTTTTTTCCTTGGAGGTATGCTGTTCTCTGCATAGCTCTAGGAATTTGACCTGACTGGATATGATAGAATGAAGAAATGATAGACACAAAGACACACAAAAAACTAGGATTGGAGGACTGGCTGGCTCTCTGATGGAGTAGCCACAACATCTCAGAAGCTCAGTGTGTTTGTTATATATAGTTGGACAGGGAGTTGGGGTTATGACTCACAGATGAACAAGAAGACAGGTTTTTCTGATTTCTGTAGAAGCAATCTCTATAGGGAAGCCACCTTCAGGTTGTAAACACCTTTTGGTAGAAAGCTTTGATAGAA
This sequence comes from Microtus pennsylvanicus, assembly GCF_037038515.1. Classification (NCBI taxonomy): domain Eukaryota; kingdom Metazoa; phylum Chordata; class Mammalia; order Rodentia; family Cricetidae; genus Microtus; species Microtus pennsylvanicus. The sequence goes on along the minus strand of NC_134580.1, from coordinate 115,688,844 downwards.
ATTTTCTGGGCATACTATGCACACTTCTACCAAGAGAGAAGCCTTTGTCATTTTTCCATGGGTCTGAAGCTTTGGGATCCTTGACATGGCTGTACCCCTACAGATAAAGCATCTTGTCAGAATTTCTAGGCACAAATACATGGTATAAGAATGTCACATATGTTGGAACATGCCTGCAATCTTAACTTCTGGGAAACAGAGGTAGCAGAATCATGTATTTGAGGTCAACATTGACTACATAAGAAATTTCATTCTAAGTTGAACTACATAGAGAGAACTTACTTAAAATCAAAAGATGAATGAGAAGAAAGGGATTCAATACATGTTTCTTAAAGGGAGCTCTTCATAGAAATGTGTATATAGTTAACAGCTTTGCAAGTTCTTCGTGGTTGATCATCTTTCCTTACAGTTCTGACCCAGTGGTAGCAAGAGACAATGTTAATGAATAGGAAAATGTTAGAACAGAGAAAGCATGAAGGAAGGAAAGAGCTGGCCTCCACTTAGACATGGGAAAGTGTCATTGTACAACACAGCCAAACAGAAAAAGTTCTTCCAAGTGCAGGGTATTGAGGTTGGTTGATTCCATCTACCTCAGTTAGAACAAAACCAAGATCCCAACTCCAGCTACTTTCTACAGCAGTTCTACTCTTGTCTGTAGCTGAATGATTTTCTCTGTCCCACTGGGGCCAGTTTCTTTCCCACTCACAGGTCCCCACAGGCTCTTATGAAATAATCACTCAGTGGCTCAAAATCAATTACAATTGTTTGGCCACTGGCTCAGACATATTGATGACTAGCTCTCACAATTAAAACAACCCATTTCCAATAATCTTCATATTACCACGAGTCTGTGGTTTACCAGTGATGCTCTGGCATATTACTCTGGCAGCTACATGTCATCTCCCCAACTCCACCTTCCTTCTCTCCCAATTTTGTTTGGATTTCCTTGCTGGCTATAGTTTTCCTGGCCATTGACTGAAATAAATTTATCCATCAACCAATAAAAGCAATGCATATCCGCAGTATCCAGAAGGACATCTCACATCTCTTGTCCATCATTGTATTTACAGGACTAAATGTCACTTCTTAAAATTCTAAATTTATGGCTCAAAGGTGAGTATTTCTTACGAAATAGTCCAATAATGTGTTGGTCTCCAATAAAAAGCCAACGTAAATTATTATTGACTTTGAAGCTGAATGGAAAAAAATTAATGCCAGTGCGGCTACTCAAATTGTTGTTTTAGTTAATCAAATTAGCATGCCTCTGTTTTTGCAGAGTACTGATGAAAATTTTCATTGTATTCATAGGGACACTGTGCCATAGACCTAATAAAATTCTTAGACAAATCCTTAAAGAACGTTATTTATATTGGTTTACCTATAGATCACCAACTACCAAAATATATAAAGTCTATGTATAGCTCTGAAACATGTCAAAAACTTTGTCTTAAGAACAGAGGGAAATTTGAAATATTTCTCCTGCAATCAAAGTGGGTGGAGAAATTCTTTTGTGACCACAAGGTGAATTTGAAGTGATTCCTTCTTTCACCGACATCTAGCTTTAAAGTAGGACAGAAAAGATGATATGATAAAAGGGTAGAGTGTTTTTTAACAAAAAGGGATAAGCGGCCTTTAGAATGAAAATCTGGGCTTGAAGCAGAGCCTTAGAGTTCTGGATTCAACACAAGGCTTCCCACACCTGTGGTCACATCCCTTGCCTGACACTAGTCATGTCTTTTAGTTTTCTAGCTGTTATTAGATCATTACCTACAACTTTCTGAAGCTTTAAAATATTTTATTAAAGTCAAGCAAATAATGTATTGTTTTACCTTGGAAAAAGAAATGTAAATTTCAAACAGACGTAAGAGAAAATACCAATAATATAATTATTCAGAGACCTTATGTATAAATTGAGGGAGGAAAATGCTTGTATCTTCTATCTTCTCTTCTTTTGTGTTGCATGCATGCATTCATGTGTGGTGTATACGTGTGTGCTCATTCCTCATGTGTGTGTATGTTCATGAGTGGTGTTTGTGTGTACATGAATGTTTTTGAAATAGTTTTTAGCACATTTTTAAAAATTAAGTACACATCATGGGATGCTTTCATGCCTTTATACAACATCATAGAACTTGTTTCATACATTTATTAAATATGAATTCATGAGTTTTCAAATATGAGTTTATTGTAATGTTTTAATAACTCTACTGTTTCTAATTATCTGTGATAATTTAAAACACCCCAGTGATTGTCTTTGTATGTTTCTGAAAATGGTGCACAAGGCAGTAAGAAAAGTGAGGGAGATATAGATATAAAAACTGTGTTCCAGTTGGGATATTATGGATATTGGAATTTCACCTATCGGGGTGGACAGAATGTGAGATTGCTATAGGATTAGTTAATAATGGAAAAAGTCTGACTAGGTTTAAGTGAAAGGATTAGAAAACCTTCTCCTGAATTGAGCCATGCTAACAGGTTGGAATAGGCTGAGAAAGCCCAACCCCTTTGAATAGAAAAAAAAAAGATTATTGTGAAAAAAGAGCAAGTATGCAGAGACCTTCTTTGAGAAGAGGGCCGTGGCACTGAAGACTTGCCATTTGTTAAGGGATTTAGAAAGGAAGCCAAGATAACTAAGATCAGGCAGGACAGACTTCCCAAGAACATACACGAAAGGCAACCACTACAACTTCAGTTATCCCCTGGTGAAGTTACCTTTGCCTCCATGTGCTGCCACTAAGTGCTCTGAACTTAGATGTAAACAACCTGTAGTTGTGCTCCGCCCTACACTCAGCCCTTCTTTCTCAGGTCTGCTCTGTTCTCTTCTTTTGATCTCTTTAGGCAGCACCACATCCCTTAGGGGTCAACTGGAGCTCTGTTTTAGAGGAAGCCTTGCCTGACCTCCCAGAGCCATTAGCTCCATTCCTTCAGGCTTCCATAATTCCCTGTACCTGCTTCTGTTAGTTTAACTACCACACCAGGGAAACGTGGTTCTTACATTCCTCCTTGAGTTGAATGCTTAGAAGGAAGGATTTAGCTTATTCATCTTTGTGATTCCAACGTCTTTAATAACATGCATATTAAAGCGACCCATGTGTTGAATGAAAAGGCTGACTCCATGTTAAATCTAGGTTTAGAGGAACAAGAGAAAAATAATTGCATAATAACTGAGTCATTTGCAGTTATTGGGCTAAAACAACAGGACCGAGTCAGAACTAACATGATCTGTTAGGTACACAGTTGATTTCTGTATCTGATGGCTCCAGTTGCTTCTGTTTTTCGTGTTACATAAATTGACTTGCATATTTAGCTAAATCAGTCATTGAATTAGCCATGGCTAACTGAATGTCAAGAATGACCAGTGGGCAACAGAGTAGATCCAGGACTTCATAAAATGTGACTCAGTACTGAAAGGTTTCATGGACTGGTGAAGCACAAGACTAGTGAGAAGAGCTCACTTTTTGAAAAAAAGTGCAACTTTTCAACTCAGAACTCAAAATAGTCAAATCTGGCCATTTTCAACTTTTGAGAAATGCTTCATCATCTTTGTAAAAAGTAAATGCTCAGAGAAATGAAATTAATGAAGAGTGTTATAAAAATTTGAGGATCAATGTTCAGGTCTTTTTTCCCCCTTCTTTTATCTTTTTTAGCAAGCTTGATTTTTTATTGGAGTGCACCCAAGAGCTGGCCAGCAACTGCTTCCTAAGTCAAGTTAAAGAGAGCAGCCCTGAGTCCATCTTCGACCCATTTTGCTTAGTAAAATCACAAGTAGTTTTACAGAAGGGAGAGAATAAGGTAATACAATTTTTTTTAAAAAATCATGTACCGAAAATACATACAATAATTTTTTTAAACGAATCACGTGCTTACCATGTGATTAGGGAGGGGCCAGGGAGGGTCAGAGATAGTAAGGATATTCTCAATAAACAAACCAAGGTCAGTTGCCAGGGAAAAGAGCAGCAACTCAAACTTCCGACCTTTCAAATGGAGTTAGACAGATTCCTCATTCCCCGATTTATGTTTCCCTGTCAGATCCTTGACAGGGGGATGTCTTAATAATGCTGCCAAGCAGCAATGATTCTTGAATTGTTTATCTCACAGTTGATCAAGTTAGTGACGCATGGCAGGCACAGGGCCTGATTACGATAATTAGTTGAAATAATATTAGAGGGCCAGTGAAGGGGAAGAATCATTTTGACCATATTGACCAGTCTAAATTTTCTGAGAGATTTTGTCTATTTCTTTATGTAGATCAACAGTTTGGCTGTCAATAGTAAGAGAGAAATCAGAGATATTAAGACAGCACATTTCAGTAAATTGCTAACAACCAAGATGATGGTTAAGTAACAGGTAATCTATAGTAGCTCTGTTTTGAAGAACAGTTGTTTTCATTTCTCCCATTTCTTGATTAATTTCTGCTGATACTGTTGCTGTAATATTAATAGTCTTTGAAATTATATGGGCTATTTTAGGAAGTTTTGTAACTGCATAGTAATCATTAGTCAATACTATGAATGTGTCCCAAAGATTATACTCTCTTACTTCATGAAAGTCCAGAAATGAGAGAAATACCCTATACTATTATGAAAATATAAGTGTAAGTAGCAAAAACTTTCCAAGAAAGCATCATTATTCAGATATGGCTTATTTTATCTTAAAAATTTTATTGTTTAAAATTTGCATCATTAGATGCTCCCACTCAGAAAATGGACTTGAAAATACTTAAAGAGCTCTTTGCAATATTGTACTTCCATTACTAATAATCAGATCCTGACTGTTGTAGGTTTGCAAATATTTTACATGATATAAAGTATAAGATGTTTCAAGTAAAAAAGATGACAATCTCTAGAAAACTCTTAATAGGCAGAAATATTTTTCACTACCAGATTTTACTGATAAAAATAAGGTACTTCAATGTATGAACATGATCTAAATGTTCTATAATTCTGATTTACTTCCTCATCTCAGGCCTGAAGATTTGTCAAGATCCTGCTGAGAAATTAAAACCATATGATGTTCTGAAATAAATGTGTAGCTGCTTAGGGTATGTTTACCGAAGCATGCAGAACTATTTTTAAAGATTTCATTGAAGTCTTCTCTTTACAAATATCTCAATTGTCCTTCTATCTGATTTTGCCTATCAAGAGAAGTTTCTTGTGGTTATTTCTTTATATTTATTTTTTTTCCAACTGTGGTGCACATCGGGGCTTTCTGAAAAAGTCCAACTTAGTAAATCCTGTGTTCCATGAAAGAGATGGGGAATTTGACTCTACTCTTAAGAGAGAGTCCCAAAGACACAAAGTAGCTTTACAAAGCCTGTGGATATGGAACAAAGATGGCTGTGACTATTATCACATGCTTGGTCATGGAACAGAGCCACAGGCAGCTTCCGGGTTTCTTTTTGAGGGTGGGAGTAGAATTCATTATCAAAAGGAAGCCATCACATGTGGTTCTAAATCTCCTCCATCAGTCTGTTTGAGTTCACTTTAGTAAGATATCTGGTGGTAAAATGCCTATTGGTCTACTTTTGTTTGGAGAAAGCTTCTAAACAAAGTTTTGTTTAAGTGTTTTATTTGACAATTGTATTCATGTGTATCATGTACTTAGGGTACTCTCTGGACCCCACCCTCTCCCTTCGAGCTGCTCTTTCAAGGTTCCAAAGGCATTTGGCTTACGTTTTTAGGTATGCATTCTTCCTTTTAGTCCTCTTGTCACAATCACAACTGACCAAACCCCAACAAGCCACTAGATTGAAGTCTTTTCTTGTGATATGAGATTACAAGACCTCTCTTCTGGTTTTGGCCATTTTCTAGTCCATCAGATCAGTGATCTGGTCTGGCCACATGGAACTGTAGAAGAACATTTTAAAATTATGTTTCCTAGTGTGCTTGTGTGAAAGTATAGCACTACTTAATTCAAATTGCCAACCTATGATACTATGTGCTAAAGAAAAGTTGTTTGGATCTACTATAATTCTTGTTAAAATAAGATTAAACTAAACCTAAATATTGATGAGGGTTGAGACAAGAAGATATTTATGTACATTAATCATCTTACATTCTTTATATATTAATGATCTAAAAGATAAATATGGTCGAGGAACTGTCCCATAGTAAAAGATATTAAGCAACATAAAAGTTAAATGCACTGCATGGACCGGAGTGGAAAACTGCTCTGAGAAAATATTGTGAAATATGTTAGTTTGAAAACTAATAGCATGTGATTGAACCATATATTAGATAATAATATCGAATTTTTATAAAATTCTCTGGATTTGACATTAGTTTGGCTTCTATAAAGAAAATAACCACATTAGCAGAGGGATATTCACAGTGAAGCATTTATAAAGAGTTGTTGTATCTGAAACTTAATTATAAAAAGCTTTAGATAATTTAGTGTTTCCAAATTTAAATACATAAATTCATATAAAAAAGATATCTGGATAGATAACATATATGTATATGTAGAGATAAAAAGCAATGCTATGTCATTCATGTATATGGGTAGCGGATAGTTAAAGATTTCATTTATTTATTTATTTATTTGTTTGTTTGCATTTTGCAATGTAGGGAATTAAACACAAGACATTGCACTGAGCATAGACAACATTTTCATGGAGAGTTTTTATTTTTGGTAATTTTTTTATTTTTTTGAGCTTATTTTTTAAAATAAGGAATTACAAATTCAATGAACCTAATGTTTGCTGTCTTAATAACTTCCTACCTTAAAGGGTTTGAGAAGTTTCATGGGAGAAGTCCTGGTCTTCACTTTCATTATCAGCATGAGGTGTTTTCTTTTCTTCTCTGCAAAGTGCCTATGGACAGAGCAGGGTCCTCTGGCTAATCTAATAGAACCTATTTCTCTGACACTTCAAGCCTTTCTTTCCCTCACTAGTCAACCAGTGAGGAAAACAGGTCTTCATCTAGTGTCTCCTGTCTTTCAGCCATAGCATACTTTTTGTTTCCCAAGGACTTTGAAGCTACTCAGTTCATACTACTTATTCTACTTGAAGACTGTAGGACACTTTTATATGTATCATTTTATATTACAAGAAATGATAATCAGCAAAGATTAAAGGCGTTTTTGGATCCTGTCATGAGTCTGTGTTAAAATCCTCCTCCCTGGAGGTTCTACTGAGGATTAAGAGCGCAATTTCAATATTAATATTGTAATCTTTTGAGGCTAAAAGATTATAGTTGCAGTCCTCCCCTCCCATTTTTTTCCAATTTTTCTTTTATTCTCTCTGTATCCCCTGAGGTTGTTTTGATCTTTAAGCTCCTTTTAACTGTAAAGATTTACTGACTTCGTTCATTGTTTGTGCCCGAGTCACAGAATAATGGTGAAGACTTGCCCATATACACACTTCTTGTTATCATATAGACTAGATTAGGATATAGCCCCGATGTTATAGAAACATTAAATAGCAAAAGGTTATGACCATGGAAGGGAGTTGTTACGGAGGGATCCTGGAGGAGGTAGAAGAAGATAGTGGGGTGAATATGATTGAGATACACTGCATGCACATGTGAAATGCCCATAGAATAAATAGAGGTATAAGTAATTCAAGTATCAACATTTTAATATGTATATTAACTTCCAAATGTTTATATTGAGGTCATTTTTGTGACTCCCAGTTGGACATTTGAATTTATCTAGCCCACTTTCTTTCATTTACAAAAAATCAAATCCAAAGACTTTGAAGAAATGCTACGCCATTCAGTAAGGACTGTTCCTGTTTAGTTCTTTTTAAATATAGGAAATAAAAGGCTTTTCATAAATTTGATGTTGACTTTCATTGGCTTATTGCTAAAAATTAAGTAATTGCAGTATGCAGAAGACAGAGATGCAAGAGTGTGAACCTAGCTGCTCCCCCCATTGCTCACAAAGCAATACCTATAATTTGACAAAGTGAGATACATGTCAGCTAGGGTGGAAAGGTCAAGAAATGCAGACTTGATATCATTTGAATATTATAGTAAGTATGGTACTTCGAAAAAGACCTGTCATTTACTTAACAGTGGGGACATAAGAAGACTGTTCCTATGAATTTAGAGAGTATAAAAACAGTTCTTGGAAATCAGAAAGGACTAATGCTAGTTGTGGGTGGTTGTGACTCATTACTCACTCTAAGCTAAAGTGGCCAATGCATATTTGAAGTATATTTTAGTGTACATTCTCTCTATTATATACAGTTTGACATAGTTAGGTGTGTTCCTTAAGACTAAAATTCTGTCATGCTATTGTGCAACTATTTTCTTTGTAATGAAATATTTCCTATATAGAGGAATGGAAGGACCCCAAAACTCTCTAAGAAGTTTCTGAAACTCACAGTTGCAAGAAGAGAAAAGGCTCTTCCACAGAACTGTCTACAAGTGGTGGAGGGAACCCCACTGATGCAACTTCTGTACCTTGTTACCAGCTCTGCTCCTACTTCATTTATCTCCCTATAAGTGGGCACATAAGCTAAATTATTTGCCAAGCTAGACTCAAGTTGATTTATTCTTCAATCTGCCATCAATGTTCTATCTGAGATGAATATAAATTGGTTCATATCTCCACAGGAAAAAATCACATAATACAGTTAGAGCTCAAATAGGGAGTAACAGAGCCAAAGACAGGTCTGGAAGGAGCATGGTATCACTCCTGCTCCAGACAATAAGACAGGCAAATAAGATTGATACATCTGAAAGTAGAGAATTTGCAGCGATAATCCTAATATGGTTACATTTCCCCATATACCATGGGATAGTGTACCCCTTGCTGTAGACAGTTTTATGGTTCGTCTCTATAAGACATGCAACTGAAATTGAGTCATCTGTTACGCTTTTTGCTGTTTTTTTTTTTGGTGGTGTGTGGGGGGTGCTGGGTTTCTCTGTAGCTTTGCAGCCTGTACTTGAACTAGCTCTTGTAGACCAAGCTGTCCTTGAACTCACAGATTCGTGTGTCTTTGCCTCCTGAGTGCTGGGATTAAAGGTGTGAGCTACCACCTGGCTAAGTTGAGTCATCTAAAGGTTGAGTACACTTGACTGCATCCCAGGGTGTTTGTCTTCCTCTTTATGGTGTGGGGTGTCATGCTTTCCTGATGAATGTGGTCCAACACATGAGCATGTAATGATGTTATCAAAAAACCAATGGCCTAAGTAATATATTGTCATTCTTGAATACCTCTAAGAGATGCAATAGTAAGCAGGCTCAATGAACTTCTGTGTAAGGGAATAATAACAATAGGAAAAAAATGCATAGATTCTGTCCTTCATACTGATTTCCGATATTTCAGAAAAAGAAAATGATGGAAAGAAGAATGCATTGGTTGGTCGTTTTTTATAGAGAAACAATAGAAATTAGGTGTGTGCTAACAAAGTCTTTTATGATATCAAAACTTGAAACTTTTAAGAAAAACTGAACAACGAGGAGAGAGATAGCTAGGAAGATATAATGTCTCACACTTGCAACCTTTAATATAAAAGAAGAGGAAAATCCATGATACAGCATACAGACAAGGACATTGCTCGTGACCCTGCACAGGAAAGTGTGATAGGCAGCAAATATACTTCTTCTGAGGTGACTGAATTGAAAATTTTTAAACATGAAATAAGTGCCTTTTCTAGTCTGCTTCTAGCTCATGATGCTGCAGAACACACAGGCAAATCGAAAATTCTCCCCCCCCCCTCATTAAAAATAGATTCTCCTCATACAACATGACAACCACATTTCCCCTCCCTCTACTCCTTCTAGCTTTCTAATCCCATTCATTTCCTTCAGAAAAGAGCAGGCCTCTAAGAGACAACAACCAAAGAAGACAAAACAAGATATAATAAGACAAGGCAAAAGAACATGTAGTAATAGGGGCGACGGCTTGTTAAAGTTAAAGCCTTTCTTTTTTGTTTAAACAGAAAAAGGGGAAAGAATACAGTGTCCGTGTAATTATTTTGGGGCATAAGCTAGCCAGGCAGGCGGCTGGGGGTTGGGGACGCAGCCCTGCCGCTCCCCCTATTACTACAAATGACGCCCAGACGTGTGGCTAACTGAGTCCACAGAAAGCCTGAGAAAGCTTGGAAAAGAATAGAGTAAAGCATGTTTCTTATGGAAATTTCTTGGGTCTGCTCTGCTTGCTAGAGGCAAGCAAGCGCCTCATCTAAGAGAGGCTTCCTGACTCAGCTTCAGCTGCAAAGCCTGCAGCTCATTAAGAGGTCCTACCACGAAACACTTAAATGGTGTTGACGAAAAGCTGAACGCATGCTTTTCGGTTTTCAGCCGTAGCAGGAAAAAAGCTGCGCCATTTAAAAATGCCGGCTTTCTGGGCCATCCTGCCAGGGCAAACTCTTGACTGTTTGAGGCAGGAGGGCCGGCTACCGAGAGAGGACTTGAGTGTTGTCTGTTGTAGCTCGCTGGCAGGCAGGGACCTTGAAACGCCATAGAGGTGTGGCTATAAACATGGCTGCAGCCTGTATATCCGCCATGAGGCTGGAAAGCTAAGGAATGGACTGGATCTAGCCGGCAAAGCCACGCCTTTAGTCCTACTGATATTGCTCAGTAATTTAAAGGCTCATGTGGTCAGAAAAAGAGAGATATACAGTAAAGAGAGATTCAAAGACAGAGAAAATTTCTGAATGGTTTAAAGTGTGTTAAAAATATATGCAAGCTGAAAGTTGAAGTTCTTAAAGCAAAAACAAAAAGAGGAAGAGAATTGTTGTGTGTCATAGTACACACCTTTAATCCCAACACTTGGGAGGCAGAGGGAGATAGACCTCTGTGACTTCAAGGTGTGTTAGCACATGCCTTTAATCCCAGTGCCTAAAAGGCAGAGACAAACAGGTCTCTGTGAGTTCAAGGTGTAGTAGCAAACACCTTTAATCCCAATGCCTGGGAGGCAGAGACAGGAGGATCTCTGAGAGTTCAAAGACAGCCTGGTCTACAGATGTACGCTCAAAAAGCAAAAAGTTAACTTAGGAATGTCACAGCTTAGATTCTTAAGTGCCTAATGATTTAAAGGCGCAAATCAAAAGTGCTCCTGGATAGTAAAAAATTGCAGATTCACAATAGGACAGATTCAGACCACTAAATGAATCACACTGTTGGATGAATGTACGTTGGCTTGGGAGAGAGAAGAAAAAGAATATAGAGAATAAAGTTAATGGTTTAAAAAGAAAAAAGTAAAAGTAAAGTCTTTAAAGAGACAGAATAAAGTGATAGAGTAAAAATAAGCCGCGTAAAGATGAAAAATTCACAGAGAGTCTGGATTCTTTGTATTATTGTGTTTTCTTTAAAATTTTTGACTGTGAAGGAGCTAAGTACAGAGAGACATTTCATTATATGGGCTGCCAAGTGGAACCAGAATGGATATCATGAGGGTATGATTTCAAAATTTGGATCTAAGGATATGATACTTTGGAAAAGAGATTCTGCTTTTGTTTTCACAGAGGATCAGACCTTGTGGATTGCATTTATCCCGATTGGTATGATGGACCACGTCCTCCTGAAAGGTTGATGTGAACACCCTCAAAAAATTACTTCACTCAACTGCCAACTGAGATGACCCTGGCACACAGGTTATACCATGAAAGACCTACTTAACGCCGCCCCCATTCAGCAGGAAGCAGTTTGGAGAGAAAAAACTGCGCCCTTGTTCCCAAAATATTGTTTATAAATGTTCTTTTACATTTAAAGGGGGAAATGATATAGGTAGGAATAATTTGCATTAGTATAGATTTTGCTTTATTGATAGAGATTTACGGTCAATTTTGTTATATGTATAAATGTTTCTGATGTAACTTTTACTTGATAACTGTTTTGTTATATGTAATTTTGCTATGTTAAGGTTAAAGCCTTCCTTTTTTTTGTTTAAACAGAAAAAGGGGAAGTGATGTGGGAGTGTCATATATCAATCTGTTGATTTCATTGGCTAAGCAATAAAGAAACTGCTAGGCCCATTGGATAGGCCCACCCTTAGGTGGGAGGAGTAAACAGAACAGAACTCTGGGAGGAAGAGGAAGTGAGGTCAGACTCCACAGCTCTCCTCTCGGGAGCAGACACCTCAAAGAGAGACGCCATGCTCCCAGCTCCCAGGCAGACGCACGTGATGAAGCTCCGACCCAGGATGTACTTAGGCTAGAATCTTCCTGGTAAGCGCACCTAGGGACGCTACACAGATGATTAGAAATGGGCTAAATTAATATGTGAGAATTAGCCTAGAAGAGGCTAGATAGGAAGGGGCCAAAGCAGTGTTTAAATGAATACAGTGTCTGTGTAATTATTTCGGGTAAAGCTTGCCGGGCAGGCAGCTGGGGTTTTGGGGATGCAGCCCCGCCACCGCTCCATATTACTACAAGAACACATACTCAAGTTGGACATAACAACCCAATAGGAGGAAATGAGTCTCAAGAGTAGGCAAAACAGTCAGAAACACGTCCATTCCCACTGTTAGGAGTCCCACAAAACAGCAAGCTAACCACAGTAACATATATGGATAAGATCTATTGCAGACCCATGTAGGTCCTGTACATGCCACTTTCATCTCTTGAGCCTATATAGTTATATTTTAGTTATATCACAAAAGCAGAGATGCCAAGTGATATGACTATATGTTCTTTCTTGAGACAAAATCTGCATAGTATGAGGCAATATGGAGAAAACCAGTCTTTCTGATGGTTCACTGGGGATACTTGGTGACTGCGGGCCCCAATTCCCATTAATATCAAAGACTGGAAGACAACACTGGAACTTAGGCACGTACCTAGTGCTGTTTTGTGTCAAGTTTACCACACTGGATAGGATTGTGTTGAGAGGAACACTAAGAATAAAGAAGTTAACTCAGCAGAACCTTTGATACTGGTATGGGAACATTAATGGCTTGCTGACCCCCAATGATGGGACATGAGTTAAGAATGGCCCCATTGGGTCTGAATTATTTTGAAAGGCAAGTAAATTCGTTTCAGAAGTTGTTAGGTCATACAAGATTAAATGACAAAGACAAAACAAAACAAGAGAAAAGCAGATAAGGGATTCTGTTAAGTTCAAGTTTAAAAAAAGTCAATATTTGTGCTGAGTCAGAGTTCTTAGGAGAGGAAAATTATAAGAGCCCAAATTCAGTGCTTGTGCACATCTGGGAGATTTTAAAAGGTCACATTTCACCAATGGTACAGGTAGGAGTTATTCTCTCAAGTATGCTATTCTTCCATGCAAAAAGTCTATTGGGGATGACAGTTGTACTATGCTCCTTTGGGTAGCAAGATGGTGGCTATTGGAGAGATGGGAACCATGGATAGAATGGTTCATGCTCAGGAAATCAGCTCATAAAGCACGATAGAATGAGGCAGTATTCTCTCTTGGCTTTGAGTTGGCCCAAACACTACATGCTCGCATTACAAAGCTTGCCTTGAATGGAGATATGGAGGAGACCCAGAGTAGTGCCTCAACATAAGGAGGTAGCAGGGCTTATGGAGAATTACTGCAGATTATACAGCTAAATAAGGGAATACCCCCATTCTCACCTTTGTCCCAAACATCTCTCTTTTGACAAAGCAAATGCTACAAATAATGGAATCTTTCTATGGTGTTGGACCTTGCTTATGTTTTATATCCCTGTCACCACTGAATATTGAGGAAGTTGCCAGTTACTTGGAATGGGCATTAGTAGAACTTCAGAGACCTTGTCCACCCATAGTCCAAGTTTTTTTTTAAAAAACTGTTGTTACTTTTCATTTAACTATATAATTTTAACCTTTGTATGTGATACATATTTGTAAAAAGATCCATAAGAAGATTAAAAACAACCTTAAATAATTTTAAATATAAAGGAACCCAAATGGATAGGGAAAGTAGTTAGGGGAAAATACAATGGGATGGCAATGAAAGTCAGACCTCTGAAATCATACAAATCAAAAAGGCTATTGCCATTGCAATTGGTTGAATATTGGATGCTGAAACTATTGTTGAAGATACCATACACTTTATGTGGTGTGAAGGACAGAGAAATCAAGTTGGCACTGACATGGGTGCCCATTTCTTGCTGGTTAGCCTTTATAATTTTGATAGGTGCTAGACAGGCTGCTTAGAAAACATTAGTCTAGACAATACTTCTAACTTATGGCTCCTATATTCTACACTATGAATATCCAAGAAGCCCATTGGTATAACAAGGGCACTAATGGTATGGGTGCAATCTGCTATCTGTTGGATTTAAAACCTTCTCCATAGAAGAGGACTTGTGGTTTGTATTACACACCACACAAAAATCTGTACCAACTTAAATCATAGGCATAAGTGACAAGACATTATTAAATATATATGGCATGTTTATCAAGCTGCCTTCTAAATATTTGTGTTTCACACATAGATGGCTCTTGCTATCAGTCTTAGTTGCGAAGGGAAAGTTCTTTTTGGCATTGGATCAATAATTGTGATGGGGATCAATAATCAATTAAACTTTGAGAATAAATGAGTGTTGCCTTGGCATAGCAGCCTAATTCACAGTCATAAACAGTCATCTGATTTATCTGTTCCAAAGTTCCCTCAAAGACAATACAGCAGTATTTCTACCAGTCCTTGTTTTTGTAATCCTGTAAGAAGCAAGCAGGCACAGACAAATTAATTAAACATGATATCACAAGCAATGTGGGAAAACTAGTAAAGAAGATAACAATTCAGGGATGAGATCTACACAGCCTACTTCAAGTTCATAAACAATTCCATGAAAGTTGGAAAACTGACAAAACATGTCAACTTCCTTACAAGTTAGCTTGTTTCCTTGTGATGAAGGTATATCTAGGTCAAGATTTTTTGACACTTGGAATATATTAAAGTGCCTAAAGAAGAAATTTTGTAGAAACACTTTCTGAATACTATGCCAATGTATTATTTAGGATTCTTTAGAAAAACAGAACCTACCAACAAAGTTTTCAATGACTGATTTTGGTCACGAGTGATAGAGAAGTCCTATAATCTCCTCTATGTAAGCTAAGATCCAAGAAAATTGGTGGAGTAATTCAGCATAGGTTAACAGATCAGAGAATAAGGGGACCTGATGATATAAATCTTTTTTTTTATTTTTTACTTTTTTATTTATTTATTTATTTATTTATTTTGAGACAGGGTTTTTCCATAGCTTTTGGTTCCTGTCCTGGAACTAGCTCTTGTAGACCAGGCTGGCCTCGAACTCACAGAGATCCGCCTGCCTCTGCCTCCCAAGTGCTGGGATTAAAGGCGTGCGCCACTACCGCCCGGCCTGATGATATAAATCTTATCTTAAGACAGTTGAGGCACGTGGCTGCTCAGCAGTAACAAAGGGGGAAAAAAGCACACCCCTCTTTTCTCCAACTCTGGTTTAACAGAGACTCTCCCAGCATTAGATGACAATCATCCACACAGGGGATAACCTTGACAAAGTGGACTCATTCAAATTCTTTCCCCAACCTGAAACATCTTTAATATGTGCTTAGAAGTAATGCTTAATATGGTAAATTGAAATAAAATAAAACAAAATAAAACACCCTAGTCAATCAGAGAGCTTCCTAAAATGAACTGCCAGATTCAAGCTGGCTGATTTACCATCTCTCATACTAGACTAAATCATATGTATTTCATAGGGCCCGGTGATTTTGCCTAGTCTTTAAATAACAAGCATGGGAAGGTAATTGTGTAATCTGTAGCCGGTCACTCAGCCTCCGAACCTGTAACTTACCTTCTAATTAGAAAGCATTGTTATCAACATCCAGCTATTTATGAACTGTGAAGGATCAGGAGACATAACCCGGTAGTAGAGCACTTGCTTAGCGTATGCAAGTTTCTGAGTTCAATCCCCAGCAATGCAAAAGAAAAAAGGAAAAAAGGAAAAAAAAATAAATGGATACTTTTAAAAGAATGTACATTATATTTTTTAATAGAAAGAAAAAGCCTCAAACTAAGCACAATTATTTTGTAGGCAGCATGGCAATCCAGTATAGAACATAACTATTTTACTCTTGAATTCTATTATAGAAATAAAAAATCTCCACTACAGTTTCATTGGAACAAAACCAATTACTTTCATTGTTTTAACCTCAGAATGGATGTCCTCTGAATCAAGAATATAGAGAGCCTCTAGGGGTTAAGATGTACATGAGCAAATTTTAATTAGTGCTATTTAATTGTACAAGGAGATGGGCTTCATTTTCTCAGTTTCTTATGTGTACTTAATGCACTTTGGTAATAATCACCCCCTCTATTAACCTTTCATATGCCCCATCCTCTCTTCCTATTTCTTCTCCATCCTTGCAAAGATTTTGAATACATATATATATATATATATATATATATATATATATATATATATAATTTATTCCTATACATAGGGATGAATTGCAATGTGTAATAAATAATCTGTGTACATAAACATATAACATAAAAATAAAGTATATAAATAGCAATAATTAACCCAATTCTTTATACTTCTCTGTATTTATGCTTATTACTTGGTCACTTTAGGATGGCTTGATCACATGGACAAGGTGACTGTCCCACTTCTTCTCATTTGATTTCCTTTATGATTTTTGCCTGATTGTTTAAAAAGTACAAATTTGAAATTTTTATGTATATATGCGTATAGATCAAATTATAATATTAATACTTATTTCAATGCAGTTTAATAATATGTCTATACCTATATCTAGCCTGCAATATTACACAAAATAATTGTCTTTGTTGTCTTATCTGACATTCTAAACTCAGTAAGCAGACAAGGAAGACTGTAAGTACCCATCCTATTTCTCAGTCATTACTAACAAATGACTTTGGATCTTAAGTTATTCTAGGTCTTCAGGAAACATCCATTCCCATAACATGCAATCTAATTGCAAAGTCTAAGAACACATTCTTAGAATACTTTTTTCAGCATTCTTATATACAAAGCTCACAATTCACCAACCCCAGAGAAGCATTTTGCCAACTATTTGGTAGCCAACTTTTGTAAAAGACAGCACAAAGTCTAAACGAACAGAAAGAGAAGCATAAAAGAATGCTAAAACTGATAATCCCGTGCCCCAGAACGTGTAAATTATTGCAGTATGGCAAATCTGCAATTCTCTGCATTGACATAAAAGTGATCATTTTATACAAATTAATAGCAAGAGAATGTCAGGTGGACAATTAAGTAGAACAATTAAGCTACTAAATTGGAAATGGCCCCCAACCCCCTATGCTACCAAAGAACCTGAGGTGGCTACACAGTCTCTTTAGCAAGCACAATTCAAGTGATTTTTTTTTCCAGAAAGGCAATATGAGACAGAAAGATGTTCGATGGAAAAATCAAGAGACCAAGTTTCTTGTTCTGGCTCTGTTGCAAGCCCTTTTGTGGATCTTGGCAACTTGCACAGCTTTAGCTTTCCCCTGATTCACTTTCCTAGTCTGGAAATGGAAGATGCCGATAAGAACAAGAATGAGCAGACTTTTCTGGTGTGCCAACCAGCTTTGCTTTAGCATGGGGAGGAAGTAATGTTGCTGGTGTCGCTTCTGCCATGCCTATCTAGATGAGTTTTAATTGTGTGCCTCTGCCTGTGGAAAATAGCCTGCTAATTGTTTCTAATATTACAGATGCTCGAGCAAACTTTGAAGGTCAGCATTTCTCCAGGCATTGTCTAAGAAGATCCCAGTGAGTTGGAAATAATGGGAGGTGTGTCTGCCTTTTCCTATGCTGGCAGATCTTAGAATGAGAAGAAAGTCAATGATTCATCCCTCCATCTTCTCTGTGCTTATGACATTTGTTTTCAACCTGTGGTGACCCACTGAAGAACTGTGTTAGGGATCAGAAACCCGTAACCACCTGAGCTCCCTCCCAGCAGGAAAGACCAGTAGCCCATGGTTGTTCTCCCCCATTTCCAGCTAGAATGGATTGTGTGTATTGTCAAGGTGATGAGTTGTGAGGGGGCTGTGGCTTTCATAGGGTCCTCTGTGACTCTGGGGTCAAATGGTAGTCTTGAACACCCCTCTTGGGAGAAGTAAGAGCTGAGGGGTCAATGTCCAGTCATGTCCAGGATAATATGTCAGCTCATAATTCTTCAGAGGCTCTTGCCAGTAACGGCTGTAACTTGCAAACTTCTGAACCCTGAGCTTATTCTGCCTTCTATTTTGTTCTTCTGTGAAAAAACTGTAACTCGATCTACTCATGCTCATGAAGGAGCCCATTTAACAAGAAGGCCCTGGGCCTGCCAGGTATCTGAGAAGAAATGAAATGTATCAACGCTCGGTGGCATTTCATCTTAGAGCAGTTCGGGCTGGCCTCTTTGCAGCCTCGCTTGCTCTGCCTCTGGCATTGGGTGTGTGCTGCCTGTCCCCATTAGCTTGTCATTAGTGCCATTAATGAAAATCTTGTTTTACATGCTGAAAAGTGATCCGAAGCAGCCGTGAGGAAATGCTATAAACGTTGCTCCTGCTGTTAGCAGGAGCCTCTGGCACACCTGCAGACTTGACAGGGCTTTAAAAGGTCTCCCTTCCTGCACGGAAGGGCGTGCACCAAGTGTAAGCAGTACAATAAATAGTACTAATAGCTTCATTCTGCGGCTGTGAAAGCCTTCAACTGCATCCATATAAAGCCCATATACTCTGATGAAGAAGTGAAATGCTAAGGTTCTGAGTTTGAGAAAAATGGCCATTAAAACAAGGTGCGGGAATTCTATGCCTAAAGATTGTGAACAGTCTTCCATGGCATTGTTAATTGGAAAATCAAAAAAAAAGATGTTAAAAATAACTGTCTGTTTAGGGATAAAAGAAAGTGTAAACTGAGGAATCTATTTCAGGCTATGCAATATCAAGGAAGGATGATGCCAACATGAACTTTTATTTTTCACTGTAACAAATTAAAGTTGCATTTTTTATTGTGCATATTATATGAAATGTATATGTATTCCAGAACTAACTAATATATGCATTACTTTACATACTTGTAATTTTTTGTGGTAAAACACCAAGAATCTCCTCTTTTGGTAGCCGGTAATAATTTTAATAACATTAAGAGATATATTATACACAGTATGATACCAGTTATTAAGAGTTTTCTATTCCTAAAAATGTATGAGATTAGCCATAGGCCAAACTATTTAACTTCCCAGATATTTTGTGGCTTGAAGCCACAGATGAGACTCATAAGCATGTCTATCTTAGAATATTGTCATGACAATTAATGATCTATCAAACTACTAGAACCATTTTGATATGCAGTGTTATTTTCCATAATGGTATTATTAGATAAAGAACTTCTAATAGCATCTTTACTCTTTGTAGAGAAATAGCGACAGGTTTTCCATGTTGAATATGCATAAGTCTAGGGAATTCACTAAGATTTCCTAGATACTGTATTACACTGTATAAATAGGAGAGATAACAGATACATAGATAGGAAAGTAGGTAGATAGATAAATAGTCTTACTTCTATATCTAGATTACTCTGAGTCAGATTCTGTACCTTACTCATTGGTAGATATGAGCATAATAAACCAATCTAAACCTTTAGTTTTCATCTCTGTAAAAGGGGATTTTATGGTAGCATAAAATAAAATTGAGATGTTTTATTGATTTGGACAAGTGACTTTCAACAAGAAACATTCAACTGTATCTTGTTATATACTCAATAATAAGCTATTCAGATATATATGTAAGTTGATGGATGAATAAATAGATACTAATATATACTTTACTATACTTTCTCTATTAAGCATTGAAAGATTATTGAATCTAAAATTTAAATCTAGTTTAATTTAAATCTAAAAGTATACAAAAATTCATGGTAATAGATCTATAAGGCATGCATCAAAGGATGAAAATCATATAAACATGGTAGAATGTTGGCTTACTCATCCCTCATGAAGTGATATTTGAACTTCTTGTTTAAGGACTCTCTACGGTGTCTATATATCTAGTCACGCTCTGCCTGGATATTATTACTAAAATAAAACACATTTATATTTCAAGTCATTCAATTCTAGTTTTTCCAGTAAGCCTCACTTTAAAACAGATTAATTTACAGTCTCTTCAAAACAGCCTGCCTATTAGTGTCTCGCCTCTGTAACAGTTCTGTCCTGCTGCAGTCCCCAGTCAGTTTCTTTTTTTTTCTTTTTTTCTTTTTTTTTTTTTTTTTTTTTTGGTTTTTCGAGACAGAGTTTCTCTGTGGCTTTGGAGCCTGTCCTGGAACTAGCTCTGTAGACCAGGCTGGTCTCGAACTCACAGAGATCTGCCTGCCTCTGCCTCCCAAGTGCTGGGATTAAAGGCGTGCACCACCATTGCCCAGCTCCCAGTCATTGCCTTTGGCCCTCCTTCACCTTGCCCTCCCTTTTCAGAAGGCATAGCCATCCCCATGCAATAGTTGCTGCCAAATTTTTCCAGAGTGCTGATATGCTCCTCCAGCTCCTTTTGCATGTGGTTGGGAGCTCCTCCTCTGCCTCAAATGCTAGGGTCAAATAAGAGCGGAGCTAGGGAGTGATTCCATTTCACTTGAGAAGTGGCGGTTAACTCCGCAAATGCCTTTTTAGAGACATCAACACACAGACATAAGGGGAAGTACTAGAAATACCAGCCAGGACTCCTAGGAGGACCAGCTTTACAGCCTGCAGAGCTAGCAGAGGGTTACCCCCTAGGGCTTCCTTTTAAACAGTCATATAAATTTGAAGCATGGATGAGGCAGCATTCAGTGAAGTTAAGAGCTGTTCTGAGTATAAGATTTCCTGTTGGTGTTGGCTATGAATTAAAATGATTATTATAAATTTAATTTTGCAAGCTGAGATAAATACTTTTTACCCAATTATCTGATGACCACTCAGTTTTAGTTGGTTGTACACTTATCAATTTAGAAGTGAAAGATAGGTGCAGCTTGTGAAGCCACTTATATGAATATATTTTTTGAGTTTTCTTTCTTATCATTAAAGAAAGATTGGGCAACCTAATGAAATGTAATAAACCTTCAAATGGTTAAATTGCTTCATGATATATGTTCAACATACAGATAGCATTGAAACGAAAGCAAAGCAAAATACAGTGTTTGAATCCTAGTGATTTAAATTTTTTAAAAGTGTTCAAGTCTCAGCTTCTAAGAGATGAGTACAAAGAAATGAAAATTCTTGCTATGCTTTGGTGGCAGCCTACTGAAAGGATCAGCCCTCTGCTACAGATAGCTCTGAATGTTAGTGTAAAATCATCAAGGAAATCTTAGTGTGGAAGCTTATGGAACATACAGCCTGGAAGGTGCAAAGCAAGACAATTTTCCTAGATAAGGCAAGCCACACACTATAAGGATTGATAAGCACAGTGATTAGAGGAGACTGTGAAAGATCCCATCACAAACTGCAGCAAAAATTTCAGAGCTGTCAAATGGTAGAGGATAATGAAATATTAGAGCATATGGAAGTTTGGAACATTCTTGCAATGAGAAAGCAGAAAGTAAGTAAATATATTGATGTATCAGAGAGCACTTTCATTAAAATTATAAATTGAAGAAAAACCTGTATAATGAATCCAAAATTTATTACCCTGGGAATTTAATCATATAGACTTTCTTTTAAAATATAAAGTTAGATGTGTTGTTTAATGAAAAAATGAATGCATAATGAAAGAAGCAATAGTGTGTAAAATGATGGATTCTAGGGAGAGACTGCCCTTGCTCTCAGTACTGTATCACATGGTGGGTCCGTCAGGCTTCAGTGAAGAGTTTTAAAGCAGTAGCTACATAGAGACTCCTGGTCAATAATAGACTGTCAGGAAACAAAACAAAAACAAATACCAGATATGAATGTGGGAAGGAGGAGGAACACAACAAGGGTGAGGAAAAGATAGAAGAGCCTGTGGATGAGAACAAACAGAATGCACTGAGTGTGTGAAAGTGTCAAAGAACTGGCTTATCTTCACAATGTAATAGCAAATAAGAAAATAAGGAATCCTTGTTTCAGACTCTAAGTGAAAACACTTGACAGTGAAAGAAACATCCACTGAAAGAGTTCTCATCCCTGTATAGTAGTCACTAAACATATGGTTGTAGAGTATCCCTGTACAATAGTCAGTAAATACACAGGCTGTATATCATCCCTGTACAATAGTCACTTGATGCGGGATTCCCCTCTGTATGCTGTGATTACCATTGATTAATAAAGAAACTGCTTTGGACCTACAACAGAGCAGAACACAGGTAGGCAAGGAAAACTCAACTGAATGCTGGGAGAAAGAAGGTATAGTCAGTGAGAAGCCATTTAGCCCCACTAGAGACAGATGCCAGAATTTTATCCAGTAGGCCACAACCTCATAGTGATACACAAATTAATGGAGATGGGTTAATTTAAACTATGAGTTATCCAGAAATAAGCTTCAGCTATTGGCCAAACAGTACTGCAAATAATATGGTTTCTGTGTGATTATTTTGGGGCTGAGCAGCTGGGAACAAACTTGCGGCCTCTTACTACAGTCACTAAAAAAATACACGGGTTGTGGAGCATCCCTACACAGTAACCACTAAACACATAGAATCAGGCTCTGGAGCAAAGTCCAGACCAGGCTATGTAACTCTATGTTTTATTTTCACATCTTCAAAATAATGATGGGATTTCTTTGCTTTCGAGAACCAGATACATTAACATATATCAAGTAGCTAGAAGAGTGTCTAACATACTGTAAGCAATAAAATTTTAGGTCTTGTCTTTGGTAATACAGAGAATAGGTGCAGAATTAATTTTTTATCTTATTTTAGGATTCTTGTAGAAATAGATTAACATTTCCTATTTTGGAAAGATGTCAATGATGTATACATAAAACAAAATATGTGATGATATTTCATTTATTCCAGGAGTAAAATGTAGGTTTAAAATTCAAAACGCAACTAGGAAAATTTAAAATAGTGATATAATAAAGAACATTCATACCAATTAATGAAGAAATATATTTGAATGAAAATGCATATCCATAATTAAAAAGAAAATATGATGTAGGTTTCTATAAAACAATAATAACATATTTGACAAAAAATTTTGGCTGTTTCCTAAATACCTAGAATAAGACAAGTATTCATTCTCAGGCTAGATGTGCTACTCAATATAACAAGACAAGGAAAATAAATATGTAAAAGCAGATTTCATAGTATTCTCTCATAGATATATTTACATCACAGCTCCTGCACCTATATCTCATGGAAGATTGTGAATGAGGTGGTAGAAAGATTCTATGAGACAGAACACTATGAATCTACTGTGAAACAGTTTCTCCTAGAGACCAGACCAGAACACAAACAATGTCAATGTGGAAGGGAGGAAATGTTTCAGGATCTCAACCCTAGACGAAGAACTACAGACAAATGTTTACTGCAGGGAAAAGGAGAATTAGCCTCTCCCTGGGATGAATGAGCTCTCTTACTGGTTGTCCAACACAGAGTGGTCAGCCTTGAGATCATATACACACCAATAACAAAAATAGACACACTAGATTGTACTTCCATGTCTTTGTGAACAAATGTGCACATGTTTGTTAAAAAAAAACATAAAGAGAAAAAGGCTATCAATTTTAGAGTTGGGGCATGGAAGGGGACCAAAGAGTGTAACTGGGAAAGGCTGGAAAGAGAAAAGTGAGTGAAGGGTGAGAATGATGTGATTCTATTTCCATTAAACCTTTGTAACTTCTATATTCTTATCTAAATAATAACATTGTAAATATTGTAATACAGAAATGCTTTTCTGTATTTCACATTCTGATGTTCTGTATGGATCTGTGTGTAGGCCTGGCCTGAAAATATCAAAGGGAAATTCTGCAAATAAACAGTTTTCATACTTGACGTTAATTTATCGGCACATCATATCTTCTTGAGAACTTTTTTACATGTAGCTTAGTTAATGTTTTCAGACACTCTATAATATTCTATTGTGTAAGTATACAGCAACCTACACCTTATCTGCTGGGAATAGGTTTTAAGATTCCCCAGGAGATGCTTGAAACCCTGTAATTTAATATTTCTTCATTCTGCTAAGTATTTATCAAGCACTGTGCTGGAACTTTTGCAGTTTGAGTTGCAACAACAAAGCAAACCCAACTTCTCTTTTCCTTCCTGACAATTTGGTAGAAAAAAAGTTTTTTTTCCCCCGTAGATTTTAGCAACTTCAGCTATTTTTTTCTTTTTCTTATGTAGCCTAGAATATTCAAGGTCTCAGGTAAAGGAAGCACTCTATAGATTCTCTGCTGCACACGTGGTGCAGGTGTGCTCATGATGGCGATGACTTGTGAACATTCAACAGGCTGCACACTTACCATTTGTTTATTTTTCTGTATGTGTGTTTATTCTGAGAGATAGCAGAGTGTTGTGGTTCATACCTGTAATCTAACCACCTGGGAGGCTAAGGTAGCCTGGGTTACATAGTAGGTTCCAGGCCAGCCCGAGCAACATATACAGACCGTATCAAATAACAACACATTGTTTTTAAAAAGCCATTTCAACAAACACAAACGCTTCAATATGTAATTACAACTAACAAATTTCCAAATAAAACCACAATAGCACAGGAAATATCCCTGAATCTTGACAAATGGGACCATTGATATTAAAAAGCTCTGTGCAGCAAAAGAAAGTATTGATAGAATGGACACCCTCCAGAATGGGAGAAACACCTTTTTCAAATATGCTTCAAACAAGCA
The DNA here is from genome assembly GCF_037038515.1 of Microtus pennsylvanicus. Classification (NCBI taxonomy): domain Eukaryota; kingdom Metazoa; phylum Chordata; class Mammalia; order Rodentia; family Cricetidae; genus Microtus; species Microtus pennsylvanicus. The sequence continues at coordinate 115,664,223 of NC_134580.1, read as the reverse complement.
GCTAATGAATGTGATACCTAAAGGAATTCAAAAGTTAAATACATAAAACCCAAAAGTGCCAGTTAAATGGACAATAATCAACCAGTTAATTCCTAAGCTAAGAAATACAGTTCCATCCATTTACCTGAAAATTATATGATTTCATGTACTACAATGTATTAGAAAACATAAAGTAGATTCATATGTACATATACATATATATCCAGTGAAAATAATTATAGAAGGAAAAGGCACAAATTGAGAGGAAGATTTGGGAGGAAGGCACTAGAAGAATTGTGGTGTGGACAGGTTGTGGATATGATCAAAATACATTGTACTCCTGTATGAAATTCTCAAAACAAAAAATGTCCAATAAATATTTCTTTTTAAAAAAATATTTATTTTTCTTTCATACAATACATCCAGACTACTGCTTCCCTTTCCTCAACTTCTTTGAGCTCCCCCGTCTAATCTCTCCTCTTCCTCAGGTACACCCTCTCTCCCTCATCTACACCCAGAAAAGAACAGGCACCCCAGGGACATTGACTGAACACAGCACAACAAGATACAATAAGGACCAGCACAAACCCTCCTAACAGGGCTGGGTGACACAGCCCAGTAGCGAGAAAAGGGTCCATAAATCAGATAAAAGAGTTGGAGAAACTCCTACTCCCAGTGTAGATAGTTCCCCTTCACCAAAAAACAAGTCAACAACCATAACCTGTATGAAAAGGGCCCAACACAGACCAATGCAGTCTTCATGACTGCTGCTTCCATAAGTGCCGATGATGTTGTCTAAGTTGATTCTTGGCTCTCTTGCACAATGGCTAGTGTATTGGACTTCCAATAAATATTTCTAAGACTAACCTTATTTTTGTGTGGTTGTCTTACCTGCACAGTATGTATGTGCATCATTTGTGTGTTTGGTATCTCAAGAGCTAGGAGAAAGTATTAAATTTCCCGGAACTGGAGTTAAACACAATTGTAAATCAATATGTTGGGGCTTGGAACCAACTCAAGCCTAATGTAAGTATATGGGGGTTTATACTAACATACACAATAGACTAAATAAGAAAATTGAGAAAAGACAAATTTGTGCAGAACTTTTCAATTTATTTATGTAAATATTCCACCTGTAGGGAGAAGCATAATTGCCAATTCTTAAATGTCAGAGGTAAACGATAAGTAGAGAGTTTTTTCCCCAGAGTACTATAGTTGAAAAGGAGAAATAAACAGCCTATTTCTGGTGGAGCACTACCTTAGGCGAGTCAGCAGAGTTAATGTCAGTGGTGACAGGAGATGCTGAAAGTACATACTTGTGACCTGATGTAATGAGAGAATGACATTTTATCTCTGTTCTTTCTCCTAATCCCATGATCTCAATCTAATAATGGCAAAAGCTCATGCAAACTCTACTCCAGAAGTGCTTCTCTAAACTTGCAAGGTGAGCAAAGATTAAAATGGTCTGAAAAACTTCCAGTCAAAAAGACCCGTAGAAACCACAGTGAACACATGGATGGAAATAGCCTATTTGGGATCCTAGGACAATATTAAAATAAGAGTTAAGATGGCGAAGAGCTGACAAACTAGGAACTTCACTTATTAGTACTTTATCACTTTTATTTCATTAGCTGTAACAAATGTATAATACTCAGGTAAAATATTAATAATTGGAGAATCAGGGCATAGTGTTCATGAGAGCTATGTTAACTTTGTAACTTTTCTATGAATTTAAAAATATTATAAAATAAAAGATTTATTTAAAAAATATATTGGTGAAAATAAAAAAAATCTTTGGGAAATCTCAATATGCATTAAATGTAAAACACGTATTGTTGTCTTGTAGTTGATGCTTCCAGCTTACATGGTCTCACTCACATGCCTACAAAACTAATGAAAGAAGGAAATAGGGAAAACTATGTATATAGGTGTTTACAGTAAATGTTTTAGCTTTATTTCTTTTCTGTCGTGTAAACCTATCTTAAAGCAGACTTTAATTTAAAATAAAGTCAGGAATAAGCATATTATTTTAAAAATCATACTAGTTTCTGTCACTATATCAGTTGGCACTGCATACAATACAATCAGTTGTGGCTTCCTGAAATTATCACTGTCTATTTGGAAGAAAGTTTTCCTGATACGGGGTCAGCTTTATATTTACCTGTAGGTATAAGGATAAACATTTAAAATACAGTTAGAAATTATGCTGTTTTAGTAAAGTGGTAGTAATAGGTTTTCTTCCAAAATCCACAACCTTACTCAGTTCTAATAGTCTGCTAGGCAATGTCACATATGATTTTCCTCTTGTTGAGCATATCCTAAGTACAATTAGGAAATTTTTCAGTACCACTGCTGTAAGACATTGCTCTTGTACACTGTAAAGATTTGTTCCTTGTATTATTTTAATAAAACACTGATTGGCCAATAGCCAGGCAGGAAGTATAGGTAGAGCGCCAGACAAAGAATTCTGGGAAGAGAAAAGGGAGAGAGTCAGTCACAAGCCAAACCCTGAAGAAGCAAGATGAGAATGCCTCATGGGGAAAAGATACCAAGCCAAATGGTTAAACATAGATTAGATTTAATTTAAGTTGTAAGAGCTAGTTAATAATAAGCCTGAGCTAATAGGTCAAATAGTTTATAATTAATATATGCCTCTGTGTGTTTCTATGGGATTGAACAGCTGTGGGACCAGGAAGGACAGAAACTTCAATTTACAAATGACACCCAAACGTTTGACAACAATTTCCACATAAAACCTGAGAAAACCTTAGAAAAGGAATTCAAGACAGACAAGAGCAGAGTTGAGCACAGATTATTGATAACTGTCTTTTCTCTGGTAGGCTGCATTTGCTGGCAGCAAATAGAGGCTTGGCTCCTTTAAGAGAGCCTTCCTGACTCAGCTCTAGTGGCAAAAATCTTGCAGCTCTTCTAAGAGACTCTGCCACCAAATACTTAAATCGTGTTTATAATGAACAACCAGCAGCAGATTTGGTGGTGGTGGCATGGACCTTGAAACAATAGAGTTGTGGTTATTAATGTGGATCTTACCAGTACCTCCTCCATGAAGCTAGACTCTCAGAAAGCTAGGAATGGAGTAGAGTCAGCTGTCAAACATACTGCTTCAATCCTAGTCATATCGCTTAGCAGATTAAAGGCTTATGTGGTCAGAATATATATATATATATATGTACATATGACAGATTTAGATAAAATACTCTAAGTGGTTTACATGTGTTTAAAAATATATAGAGAGCTACCATATGGTTGCTGGGAATTTAACTCAGGCCTCTGGGAGAACAGTCAGTGCTCTTAATCTCTGAGCCATCTCTCCAGCCCCACAATATAATTTTCTAATTTCATAATTTAACTTTTTATTATTGGTGAATAATATTTCATGGTGAATAATATCACATTTTAATTGTCTATTTTCTAGCTGAAGGATATTTATGTTTTTTCCATTTTTTAGATATTGTGAATAGAGCAGAAAGGAAGATGACTAAGATCAAATTTCTGTTGTGTAGGATGTCAAGTCCTTTGGACATGTGCCAAGAAGTGGAATAGCTGGGTCATATGGTATATTTAATTTTAGCTTTTTAGGGTTCTCCATACTGATTTCCAAAGTGGCAAGATTAGTTTTCAATGTTATATAAACAGTGCATGAAGTTTCCCCTTTCCCCATATTTCTTTCAGTATTTGTTGGTGATTGCTTGGCTCATCTTTGCCATTCTGACTGAGATAACATAATACTTCAACGTTATTTATATTTGCATTGCCCTAACCACTAGGGGGCAATTAGCTTTTAGAAGATATTTCTTAGACATTTTGTGTCTTCTTTTGATAGCTCTCTGTTCAGATCTGTTGATCCACCTCCTCCACCCACCACATACACACTATTTTTAATATGTTGGGGATTTTCTTTTTGATTTTTTTGAGCTTCTTATATGTCCTATTGTTTATTTGAATACAAAGATCTGCATCTTACTACAACTGTCTCAACAAAATGCATCTGTTATTACACTGGTATGGAGAGGTTTTTACAAAGCAAGTTTAGAGTCTGGATGTCTAGATGGTAGTCATATATATATATATATATATATATATATATATATATATATATATAGGAATAATATTTACTTTGGGTTCACATTCATACCTTAAGTTGGTGATATCACTAATAAAGCTTTGTAGACGTGAATGATGACACCTAGTTGTATCAACTTTACTTTTAGCCTTTAAGGAAATATAGTCACTGAAGAAGTTAACTTCAAAGCGTATTTGGCACAGACTTCACATTTATTTTGTTGGAATTCTCTTACTTTGGGTGTACTTCATCTTTTTCTCATGATATCACTAGTCATGTCATGTGGGTCTGGGGAAGAAGATCACAGAAGTGGTGTTATTTCTATCATCATATCAAGAGAACATAGTATCAAAATGACAACATTGATATTAATCTCTATGACCTTATTGAGATAGTGTCTGTCAAGTATCTACACTGTCAACTGACTCCCATAGTTAAGGAGTGAGGTACTATCTTCCAACCTCTTGTGGGTGGAGTACCCACATAAATTATTTGAATTTATTTAGCAAGAAGGATTTCTCAATTCTCATGTATTTTTTGTGGACTCAATCATCTATTTATATCACCATGGAGTCACAAATATTTATTTTTTAATTTTGGTTACAATTCAATACTACATTATTTATCATGTTGCTTGAATTACTCTAGCTTTAGTTATCAGGTGCTCCTTTAATTGACTCTTAATTCTCATGAACGTATCACATCTATTGTGGGCTATTAAAATAATTTACTGGGTTTTGATACTTTAAAATGAGTTCTTATTTCCTGTCCTTAATCAAAAATCATTTATTTCTTTCTTAATTATTTAAGGTTATAATTTAATTGCATCATTTCTTCCTTCTAAGTCTTCCCATATACACTAAACAATTTGACCTAAGTTAAAAGATAAAATATACCAGTATGGGTTCACTTATATTTTGAAAAAAGTAGAAACTCTAGTAAAATGGATAATACGCATGATGAAAAATTGGGTAGGTGTGCTGGCTAGTTTTCTGTCAGCTTGACAAAAGGTATAGTCATCAGAGAGGAAAGGACCTCAATTTAGAAAATACCTACGAAAGATAAGGCTGTACACAAGCCAACAGAGCATCTTCTTATTTAGTGACTGATGGGGAGGGCCCAGTCCATTGTGGAGGGTTCCAGGGTAGGTGGTCCTGGGTTTTATAAGAAAGCGAGATGAGCAAGCCATGATGAGCAAGCTAATAAGCAGTAACCTTCCATGACCTCTGTATCATCTATGGGTTCCTGGTTCCTGCCATATTTCAGTTCCTGTCCTAACTTCCTTCAGTAATGAACAGTGATTAGGAACTGTAAGCCAAATAAATCCTTTCCTCCACACGTTGATTTTTTTCATGGTGTTTCATCACAGTAGTAGTAACCCTAACAAGGACAGTGGGTGAATTTAACCACCAGCCAGGTATGATGGATAATGCTTAAAATATCAGCATTCAGTCCCACTGTATTAGTGGGTGGACTCACCCCTCGCGGTCCTGACTTCCTTGCTCATGTTCTCCTTCTTTCTGCTCCTCATTTGGACCTTGGGAGCTCAGTCCAGTGCTTCAATGTGGGTCTCTGTCTCTATCTCCATCCATTGCCGGATGAAGGTTCTATGGTGATATGCAAGATATTAATCAGTGTAGCTATAGGATCAGGCCAGTAAGGCAAACCCTCCTCTGCTGCCCACGGAACTAGTTGGGGAAATCCCCTTAAACACCTGGGAACCCCTCTAGAGCCAAGACTCTAGCCAACCCCTGAGACAACGGGACTGATCTAATGGGAGCTCACCAAGACCAGCTGGACTGGGACTGATAGAGCATGTGATAAAACTGGACTCTCTGAATGTGGCTAACAATAAGCACTGACTGAGAAGCCAAGGACAATGGCACTGAGTTTTGATCCTACTGCATGGACTGGACTTGTGGGAGACTAGTCTGTTTGGATGCTCACCTTTCTAGACCTGGATGGAGGTGGGAGGACCTTGTACTTCCCACAGGGCAGGAAATCCTGACTGCTCTTAGGACTGGAGAGGGAGGGGGACAAGGAGTGGAGGGAGTTAGAGGGAAATGGGAGGAGGTGGAAATTTTTAATAAACAAATAAATAAAAATCAGCACTCAGGAGACTGAAGAAATACTGTCATAAATTAGAGGACAAAAATGTAATCCAGAAACAAAGTAGGAGAAGAAAAGAAAATGTTGGAAATAAGAAAAAAAGTTTAAGAGATGGGGAAGATACATGAATAAAACCTAAACGGGGATCAGTTGGGGCTTTAGAATGCAAGGATGAAGGATGTTTAGAAAATAGTTGAAATGGAGACAGCTGAAAGCCGTGATCAAGGATTTTTAGAAGTTGCAAGATACATAAGAATAACCTTGTAGGTGTTTCCTAGAACAAGATAAACTGACAATAATAACCAAAAAATGAGTTCAGTATTAACATGGAACAATGAAGAGAGAGGATCTTAAAAGGAAAAACAGACTTTTGACTGATGGATCTTCAAAACTGCAATGTAGCCAGTAGACAAGAAAATAACAGGTTTAGAATGTAATATTCAAGAAAACATGGAAACATCTTCAGAAAAATCAAAACTGCCCCTTACTTTTAGTTCTATGTTAAAGTATAATTTGCTTAAGAAAAATAAAAGATGCCAGAGAGAGGAAATGCAAAGAGCAGTGGCAAATATTTAGATATTTCTTAGTGATATTTTTTCTGAAAAAGATTAATACATGCTATATGAAACTGAGATTCATAATAGTGATACCCTGAAGGAATATGAGTATGTGAATCATTATGTTTTGTTTGATTTGAATGTGGGTGGTAATAAAATTAAATTTTGAGTGTTTACACATGATTTGATTTTTAGAATATAGGAGGAATTATCATTACCCAATAATAATGCTACAAATTCTTAAGACAATGTCTATTTTTGTTTATCTCAGAACTACTGTGTGCCTGGGGTTTTGACATGTGTAATTATATTCTCTGCATCAGAACAGATGGAGAGATATATGTTTTAAACATCAATAACTGCAGATAGATTTTCTTTGGACCTCCAGCTCATAAATAATGACACAGACTTCTCATTAATTATGACTGCTCAGCCTATAGCTTTGGCTTGTTTCTAGTTAGATTATTTAAGTTAAATTAGCAATTTCTGTTAATCTATATGCTTCTCTGAGGCTCATTTGCCTCATCTTTATACTGTCCACCCTGCTTTTCTGTTTCCTCTGTGTCTGTCTGTCTGTCTGGTCCCCAACTGGCTGGCTTCTTACTTGTTGGCCCCTGTCTAGCTCATTGAATTCTTCCTTTTCTCCCCATTATCCAGCCCCGACTCTCTCTCCTCTATCTAGCTACTGGCCATTCAACATTTTATTAGACTATTCAAATGCCCTAGGAAGGAAAGGTAAAATCACAACACATCTTTTTAACTATTTTTAATTTTTTTATTTTTATTTTTTTAATTTTATTTGTTTATTAAAGATTTCTGTCTCCTCCCCGCCACCGCCTCCCATTTTCCTCCCCCTCCCCCAATCAAATCCCCCTCCCTTGTCAGCAGGGAACCCTGATCGCAACACATCTTTATACAGTTAGACAATTGTTCTGCAACACAATTATATATAGTTAAACAAATATTCTATTCCACATTATTTTCTCCTTTAGTATGAATAAAAAGGAAAGGTTTTTAACTTTAAAATAGTAAAACTATGTTCAAAAAGAACAATTATCAAGTAAGAATTATGTTTACAATATCCAGTCCATTTTTATTTGGCAAATTCAGAGAAAATACACCATTATTTATTTTATCTTGATGAACCCAAAGTTTTGAGACTAATTTACTATTTATCATAACTAAAAAAAAATTGTAACTCTAACTATCTAGTCTTTAACTCCATCAAAGACCCCAGAAGGATATACTATTACCTGAGCAACGAGGGAGTGCAGTGCAAGCCACTTCCAAAACTACAGAAATGACAGAGACATCTGGCTGCCTGGGCAATCATCCAAGGTTCCTCTGCAACATTGAGGAATCTTGCTTTGGCCCACGGGACTAGAATATCTGGCAGACTTTTTTACAAAGCAAGAATTTTGAATGGCTGCCTCCTCTTGTCTTGGCAATTTCCAGCAATCATATTACCTTATGTTCTGCATGTCAAGTTTTGATGGTATACTGTCAGCAGTTGAGGCAAGGACAGCTTCATGCCCAAATATCTAGCTTTGCCACAATGAAAGCAAACTCTATATGGTTGTTCTTTGATGCCCACCCCATCCTTTTATAAAGTAGATTGGAACTACCAGGGACAGTTGTGTCTCACTCTCAAGAAAAGCCTTAGGTTATTTTATTTTTATAAATGTTTTTATTTGTTAGGGGTAGACTCTTTTTTTTAAAAGATTTATTTATTAAGCATACAATGTACTGCTGGCAAGGTGGCTGTGTGCCACCATGTGGTTGCTGGGAATTGAACTCGGGACCTCTGGAAGAGCAGCCAGTGCTCATACCCTCTGAGCCATCTCTCCAGCCCCAAAGCCTTAGGTTATTAAATATCTTAAACACCATATTCTGTAGGTCTAAGAAGCATTTGAAAATCACATACCTATCTAAAATATATCTGTGTTTAATCTTGAAATCATAAGTAATCATAACATAACTATAAGTTTAAATATTATAGATGACTAACTAATAAACCTGCATTTCTTATCCTAAATATCTTTTAAGTACTAAAACTTTCTAGTAATTTTTCTAATAAGCTGCATAAGTATCTACCCTTAAACAAATATATATATATATACACATACATATATATATATATATATATATACAGTGTAAAAATAAGCTTAATTTAAATTTGTATCAATATATAAAAACCCTTAGCAATATCTTTTGATGAACTCTTTTTTTTCCAACTTTCTCACATTTTACATAGAAATATATGACCCACATTGGGCACCATATGTAGATGGATTTTTCTTTGGGCTACCAGCTCACAAATGATGGCACAGTGTTGTCAGAGGCTGTTCTATAATGAGAGGCTGCTTGTTCATTCCCGGCAGCCCAGAACCAAAATAATCACTCAGAAACTATATTAATTAAATCAATTCTTGACAAATCATTTCTGACTAACTCTTACATCTTAAATTAATCCATTTCTATTATTTTATATTTTACCTAGAGGATTATGGCCTACCGGCAAGTTTCTGACTAGTAACACATGTCTTTTTCCTCTGGTGGCTCCATGGCTTCTCACTAACTCTGCCTAATTTCTCCCAGCATTCAGTTTAGTTTTTCCCACCTAGCTCTATTCTGCTCTATCTCAGGCCAGAGCAGCTTCTTTATTCATTAACTAATAAAAGCAATGCATATACAGAAAGACTTTCCACAGCAGCATAAAGACTTCTAATTAATTATGAATGCTTGGTCTATAGCTTAGGCTTGTTTATAGGTAGATATTGTAACTTAAACTGCCTATTTCCTTTCATCTATGTGGTACCCTGAGGCCCATTTGCCTCATCTATATACTGTCCATCCTTCTTTTCTACTTCCCTTGTGTCTGGTTGGCTAGCCCCCAGATGACTGACTGGCTCCTTTTTACCCTCTGCCTGACAGCCCTACCTATCCCTCCTCTGCCTAGATAATGACCCTTCAGCTTTTAATTCGACCAACCCAGTGCCTTAGGCAGGCAAGGTAAAACAGCATATATAAAAATAAGTAAAATAGTTAAACAAATTTAGCATCTTTACATAGTTAAACAAATGCTCTATTCCATAATAAACAACATGTGATTTACATGAGAATTTTCTAAAATACAAGGATACCAAAATAAAAGAAGAAAATATGCTAGAAAAATTATTCTATGCAATCATCAGTCAAAATGGTGGGTATAGGAACTCAGCATTAAGAGCATGTGCTGTTCTTGCTAGGACCTGAATTTGGCTCCAATCACCTTCATTAGGCAGCTCATGACCCTCTGTAGTCTAGTTCCAAGGCATCTGACACCCTACTTTGATCTCTATGGGTACCTTGACTAATATGTATGCAGCCACACAAAGACATATAAACAAATTTATAATTAAAAATAAAATAAGTCTTTAAAAATGTGAGTATATATTACATTTTATTTATTTATTTATGTGGATGGTTGCACATGACATAAAATACATATAGAGGAGGTAGGACAATTTACAAGAATAGGTTCTCTCTCTCTTCCCTATAGGATGTGGGATGTGGGATATCTCACTGAGCCTTGATGCAGTGGAGAAAAGCTTGGTCCTTTCTCAACTTGATATGCCATGCTTCGTTGACTCCCATGGGAGGCCTTACCCTTTCTGAGGAGTAGATGGGGGAAGGAATGGGAGTAGAAAAGTAAGGGGAAACTGTGATTGGCATATAAAATACATTTTAAAAAATTTAATAAAAAACCACAAAAATCCAATAAAACAAAACAAACAACCAAAAAATAAAAAAGAAAAGAAAAATTCAAATAACAAAAAGAATACATGGAATTACAAAGTTAAAGCATTTCTAAAAGCGATGGGGGGGGGGGGTTCTTCTGAATCCTAAAAGATTTGGTTCAATATTAAAAATAATACTAAAGTTTCAAAATGTATAAAAACATTTTCATAAATTAAGAGAGAATAGAGATATAAACAGTCACATTTTGAGAATGACAACCAGTCCTCATAAAGAAGAGGACTTAGCCTATGATATAAAATTTTACATTCGAATGCTGAAAAACCCTTAATTTCTAGCTCACATAAAAACTTATAGAGATTGTTTACATCTTGAGATGAAATACAAATCTCAACAAACTTCAATATATATAAGCTAAAGATAGTTTCAGCACAGAGATTTATGAAATCAACAAAAATAACACATAGAAAGAGAGAAACTCCCCATGCTTTTGTATCATAGGACATTGTTGCAAATTTCTACACATATGTGTGTGTGTGTGTACAAATAATACACAAGGCCTTTTTTTCCAATTAAAGAGATATTCATCAATTATCTCCTAGATGCAAAATATCATTCTAGTAATGGAGTGGATTGGAGAACAAATGAGACAAGGATTCTTCCCTTGTAAAGGTTGTAGGGAAAAAGAAAGTGTAGGAAAATAAATATGTGAACTACGACATAATGAAAAATGATCAATAATTTGATTGCAATGGATCAGGACAAGAAAATAGAACAGAATATACCCAACAATTATTTTTTGCATATTTATATACAAATTAAAAATAAACTCTATTAAAAGATTGAAGAAAAACTCCTTAATTAATCTTCAATGCAATAAAGACATTAGTCTGAATAAAGGCTTGGAAAGGATTCTAACAATCCATGTCCTTCATGCATTTTTTTCTAAATGTAGAATTGATTTCTTGTCCTTGTGAATGCTTCTGATCAATCATCTAGCCCCAGTTCAGTGATGGCAGCTGATCCAGACTTACAATGCCATCCGTGGATACAGGGGGAAAAGTCCCTCCCACAATGTCACGCTAGGATATGCAGACAAAAGTCGCACAATGCCATGCTAGGACACATGGACTAACATTACACAATGACATGCTTAGGATACATGGACAAAAGTCTTATAATCCTGAGCAGCAGTGATCAACCTGGATAATACAGATTCTATCAGTTTGCTTTGTTAGTGGTTTGCCCTCCATACTTGCTTTTATAATCACCTCAACTGTTAGAAAGTGTTTCTTATGACACAAAAAAGCAGAATGACTTTCACTGTGTCCTTTTAATTTTATTAGCATGATCTTGCTTTATGTGCATAATAAATACATTTGTTAATTCATCCTTAAACTTTCTAAAGTTTCAGAAATTATTTCATTTTTTAAAAAAATATTAATTATGTATATGTATGTGTTGAGGGTTGAGGCTAGGTTCAGATGAATGTGTTTGGTTAGTGCTGGTAGGTGAGATGGATCAGTAACTAAAGGGGTTTGTCGCCATGCCTGATCACTTGAGTTCTAGTCCAAGAACCCATATGCTAAGAGAAAAGAACCAATGGACAGCTGCTGGACTCCATGGTATTCATGCACTCATAAGCAAAATCAAATATTAAATAAATAAATAAATAAATGTAATAAAATCAAAGCAGATGATCAGTCCATATCCAGACACAACTAGGAAGGAACTTTATTTTAATTTTAAATTTAGCTCAGAGAATCAATTATTTTCTGGATGTAGACTTTATTAAATATTTAATTTTGGCTCAATTACTGAAAATTATTGAGACTGTCCATTAATTTAAAGAATATTATGAGTATTTTTACCTGAAAGTAGAGGATCAGGTTTAAAGGGATGGGGAGACATAAAGCTCTTTCACCATCGTCATTATGTGTTCAGTATGTTCAACATATTGACCTATGAGTAGGATTTTCTGTATTCACATACAGAACCCCAAGTGGAGGTGTGGGGGGAGCTCTAGCTGCTGTTTTACCTTGTAATGTTTGGCCAGATACTCAGAGGTGCCCAAGTAAGCAATCTAGAGTTAATGTTTTAGTTCCATTTGTAAATTCAGGATTCTCATACTTTATTAATTGTATCTGAGTCAATAGCTTTCTTAAAATCATGAAAAATTATAGGCCACATCCAATAGACTGGTTCCTAAGATTTAGAATAAACTATTGTTAATTTATTTTTTGGTCCAGCATGAGGTTGGCTGTCTAGAGCCTATCTCAGGAAAACATTATTTTAGGGTCATGCTTCAGTCCTTGATGGACATGTGAACTGCATGGAGATCTGATTGATGGGTCTGAAATGCCTGGGATTCCTTGTTTTCTGCAAGTTCCCATGTGATCCTTGTGTTTCTGATCCAAATTCCACACTTTGAACAAAAATACTTAAGACCTTGTTCACTACATTTGCCTGCTTTGTTTATCTTTTGAATATTATGATAGTAGTCATTCCAAACATAGTTGTCAAGGTTCTGGCCTCATTTTTTAACTTTGCCTTCAGATGAAGATCTAGTAATCACAGAGTATCCCTGAATCCAAACCTGCCACCTTACAAAGTCTTCAGAGCATGCCTGATTGCTGCCTAAGAGCATGAATACGAGAACTGTCTTCCCTTCTTCTGGTCATTAGGTTTCAACTGGGAAAATGATAAAAATTCAACCCCTCCTCCTTATTTCTAAGTATCTTCCCTGGTGATTCAGTGAACAAATAGAACTTAGATACTACTTTCTACCATAAGTCTGTCTTTTTGATCAATCTTGACTTCTGGCCAGTATCATACACAGTGTTTACAATTTATCAGTACTTTCTCTATCCAATAAAAGGTCTGATCTTATTGGCCTGGGTGCTAGGATTCCAGGTGCTGAAATCTTGGAAGCTCCTATGGGAAATGTGTATCCGAACTGGAGAATCAATTACCTGGAAAGTATACTCTGAAGAAGTTCTGCAAAAAGAAATTCCACCTCATTCTTTAGTCATTGTTGCTGAAACTCTGCACTGGAAATCACTTGAGGTTAATTCGTTACTTCCAAAAGCTATCTGTCAAGATTATATGGTCCAAGATTATATCATATAGATATAAATTGCATCCGTTTAAATGTTGGCAAGCTTTAATCAAATAAGTCAACAGCTATTTGCACAAAGCTTGATGGAATTTGTGTTATTATAGTAACTGCTAGTGTGAATTCTATTGCCTAATCTTTCTCTTAATACATATGATCTGCTTTGGTGTTGGTATAGAAAGACTATCATACTGAAGGCACCCTAGTCCAGAGGAGATGGGTGAGTTCTCACAATCCTTAGTCATAACCATTACATTAATAAAAATCAATCATGGTAAAAGTACTTATTATACATCAGGAAAAATAAATACATCAGTATATTCTTCATTTGTCCAGTCCTCTTCCAGCGCCACAATTTAATGCCAAGGCTCTTGTCTTAGTTATAATCCAGGAATTTATGCTGACCTTTGAAAGCACTGGATAATGTGGAATTTCCCTCTGTATGCTATGAGTATGTTTTATTACCATTGGTTAATAAAAAAGCTACTTTGGCCTATGGTAGAATATAGGTAGCCTGAAAAACTAAAATGAATGCAGGGAGAAAGAAGGTGGAGTCAGGCAGCTGCCATGTAGCTGCCAAAGGAGAACAATGCCAGAAACTTACCAGTAAGCCACAGTCTCATGGAAATACACAGAATAATAGAAGTGGGATAGTTTAAGATATAAGCGCTAGCTATAAATATATCTGAGTCATTGGCCAAATAGCGTTGTAATTAATATAGTTTCTGTGTCATTATTTGGGTCTGGGCAGCTAGGAAACCAATGCATAATCTCCTTTTACAATTTCCTCTTTATCATTTTCCACATCCAAAACTTCAACAACTCAATTTTATCCTCTCTCTAACATCCACAGAATGCAAATTTCATAATTCCATAACATAAGTGTAATATGTAATCATTTTTCCTCTGCTCAATATAAATCAGTCTACTTGAATGCAAACTATATTGTCTCTTTCTTAACTATTTTAGGAATATTATTAAGGAACCCCAAGTGTCTTAGGATAAAGATTAATATCTTAACATGACCAGAATGTCTTCACTTGGAAGAATCTGAATTTTTAATTTTTTAAACACTTGTAGACCACAGTTGATTGTATCAGAAACTAGGCTGTAAATGTATAGACATTATTATTTCTTAGAACCATCTTGTCACATGATATAAAGTAGGTAATATAGAAACTTTAAGAGAAAGTTTCAGCTCTCATGGTGTTGCCTAGAAAATTTCCTGTGTCAAGGTAAAGCTTAATGTCTCCTCCCCTGTCACCAGCTATGAGAAATTCATTGAAATTGAACAAAAAAACCAAAAGAAGAAAAGATTTCTCATACTTATGGATCTATAGGATTAATACAGTAAAAATGGCTGCTCTACCAAAAACAGTCTACAGGTCAAAAGCAGTACCCATCAACACTCCAACACTATTATTTACAAAGCTTGAAAGAACAATTTTTATTTTCACAGAGAAACACAGACACGTAGCAAACAAATAAGATAAACAATAACAAAAATAGGACAGCTAAAAAATCTTGAGTAATAAAAATACTGTTTGAACTACAAAAATGTAGAAATAAAAAGAAAAAAGGCATGGTAATAGTATAAAAGTAGTCACATTGATCAATGGAATTGAATTGAAGACATGGATATAAATCTATACACCTATGGACATCTAATGTTTTACCTAAGAAGCAAAAAATTCACAAAACATAGCATCCTTAACAACGCTGCTGATCAAACTAGACAGCTGCATGTAGACAAGTACAAATTGATCCATATCTACCATCATGCAAATCCAAATGAATCTAGTATCTCAAGTGAGATGAGATTCTCTAAATCTGATAGAAAAAGAAAGTGTGGAATGTGATTCTTGAACTCATTTACAGAGGAAGGGACTTTCCAAACAAGTCACTGATAGCATAGGCACATAGAACAACAATTAATAAATGATATCTTATGAAGCTGTAAAGCTTCTGTGTAGCAAAGGACACCATAATTTAGGCAAAGTGGCGGCCTACAGAATGGGAAAACAACTTTACCAGTTATACATCTAATATAGAGTATCTAAAATATTCAAAGAACAACAACAAAAAAACATAAAAATAAGAAAAAAATTGAACATCAAGAAAAGAAATAGCACAGTTTTTAAAAATTGGGTCTAAAACTAAGCAAAATTTTAAAAGATGAGACACAAACGACTGAGAAACACTTTAGAATATGTTTAACATCCTTAGCCATCAGAGAAATGCAAATTACACCTACTCTGAGATTTCATCTGACACTAGTCAGAAGGGCCAAGATCAATAAAATAAATGACAGCATGTCAATGGCCAAGTCAGAGTAGCAGCTGGTGGCACTTGAGCTTCAGGGGTTTGGCCCACCAGAATGCAAGATGGGTGAATTTCAGAGAGTCAAGGCCTTGAGGGCTTCGGCTCCAGAATGTATTTTGCTTCTGCTGTGTCTTTACATGTTTGCTGCTGTAAACATTTTTCTCTGCTACTTACCACATTGTGAATGGGCGTGGGTGGATCCCCCATTGCTGTTAATGTAATGAGTATGTCATACAAATATTTTGTTCTACTGGGCATTTTTACTTCTGTTTTATTGTGAAGATGAGTTCCTCTTAAGCTGTACTGTTAAATTAAACTAATGATTTTATATAATAATAGTGTTAGCTTAAATAGAAATTTGATGATGAAGGGTTTTAAACAAATGTAGTAAGGGATTATGATGTGGGTTAGTTTATTGGGGGAAATAATATAGGTAAAGGTAGGTTATGGTGTTGTCCCTACCCCTGGTAAATCAGGGGCTACAGAGGGTAAACAATGGAAGCTAAAACTTACGAGTTTCTCTTGAGGGATCATATAGACTATGGTTTAGGTTAATGATTAAGGAAAACAATCGAGTCCTCAAAGTTAGATCACTTTCTTTTTTGAATGGAAAAATTCTTCATGGGTTTCTATGTGCATCATAGAAAAAAACAAAGCTTTAAACAAGTTACTCCATGTAACTAGAAAACAAAGAATTGGATGGTAAGTAAAGGTAATTGGATAGGTTTCTAAAGTATGGAAAGTGATAGTATTAACCTGCTTATCTGGCAATTATAAACCTACTGCCTATGTAAATGATTCTGGCTGAAAGGCTCTGATTTATGAGAAGTCTAAATAAGAAATATTTAACTGTACATGAGTTCATGGAGGATAATTTGTTTTTCACCTGTAACATGTAAAATGTTTATTCATTTAAGGGAAATGGGAAATGTTGCTTTTTTACTTGGACTTATTGTAATCATTTATTTGAAACTAGAATGTAACCACAGTGTAATTTTTATACTGCTTGAAAGATTCTGCTAGGGTATATAAACTGTAAATGTAAAAATAAAGAAGTTAGAAGGAAGACATCAGAAAGCAGTGTAGAAGAAAGTCATCAGGAAAGAAAAGGAAGGAAAACATCAGGGTAGAAAACCAGAACAGAAAAAGAATAGAGCAGAACAGGCAAGAGAAAGATTAATAAAAAGAAGAAACTTTTATTCCTCAGAAAAGAAGTCTGTGTGTTTTTCTCACTGACTCCAACTCGTTCCCATTCTCTCTGACCTGCAGAAGGCTGATCCCTATAGAGCAGCACATGTTGACAAGGATGTGATGTCGGGGTGGGGAACACTGAAGCACGACTAATAAAAACTCAGAGAGAGAGATTGGGATTCAACCTGAAGATCCGAGAAGCAAAACAGCCAGCCACTGACTCTTACCTCAACCTCAGTCTGAAAATGGTGATTCTGCCTCCAAGAATCTCAGAAGGAGACTGTGACTGTCAACTAGCTCCTCCCACTTTATAATCCTCTCTAGGACCAGATTTAAAGGCATGCACCACTGGAATTAAAATATGTACTGCAAGGTTTCTATGACAACTAGTGTGGTTACTGGGATTAAATGTGTGTTACCACCACCTGATCTATAAAGCTGACTGGTGGAGCTGTTTTACTCTCTGAATTTCCAGAAAGCTTTATTTATTAAAATACAAATGAAATGCCTCTACAGGGCATTTATTCACTGCTGGTGGGTATGCAACCTTGTGCAGACAGTATTAAAATTAGTGTAATAATTGTTGCAAGGAGGTCGCTTGTTGGGTCCTGGCTGCTCAGCCCCAAAACAATCACACAGAAACTGTATTATTTAAATTACTGCTTAGATCCTTTATTTTAGCCATTCTGACAGGTGTAAGATGGTATCTTAAAGTTGTCTTGATTTGCATTTCCCTGATCGCTAAGGAAGTTGAGCATGACCTTAAGTGTCTTTTGGCCATTTGAACTTCTTCTGTTGAGAATTCTCTGTTCAGCACAGTGCCCCATTTTATAATTGGGTTGGTTAGCCTTTTACGGTCTAGTTTCTTGAGTTCTTTATATATTTTGGAGATCAGACCTTTGTCAGTTGCATTCTCTGTAAAGAACAACATAGTCAATGTGACATTTTGCAGGTCACAGAATCTTTTTCACAGATCTGATGCAATATAGTCACCTTTGAATGATGATTCAAATCATTTGTTTTGAACTCAAAAGAATAAATGTGACTTATTCCAATAATAAAAAAAAATAAAAATAAATTACTGCTTGGCAGCCGGGCGGTGGTGGCGCACGCCATTAATCCCAGCACTCGGGAGGGAGAGGCAGGTGGATCTCTGGGAGTTCGAGGCCAGCCTGGTCTACAAGAGCTAGTTACCAGACAGGCACAAAAGCTACAGAGAAACCCTGTCTTGAAAAACTAAAAAAAAAAAAAAAAAAATTACTGCTTGGCCCATTAGCTCTAGCTTCTTATTTGCTCTCTCTTACATCTTAATTTAACCCATCTTTATTAATCTGTGTATCACCGCAAGGCTGTGGCTTACCGGGTAAAGTTGCAGCATCTGTCTCTGGCGCGGCTACATGGCTTCTCTCTGACTCTGCCCTCCTTCCTCCCAGCATTTAGTTTAGTTCTTCCCTTCTAGCTAAGTTCTGCCCTGTTATAACTCCAAAGAAGTTTCTTTATTAAACGGTATTTACTGCATACAGAGGGGGAATCCCACACTAATGATTCCTCAGGAAACTCAGAATAAATCCATTTCAAGATACAGCTATACCATTCTTTGGTATATCCATGGGATTCTACATCCTTCTACAGAGATACTTGCACATTTATGTTCATTGCTGCTTCATTCATAATAGCAAGAAATAAGAAACAGCCTAGACTGTAATTAATTGATTGATAATGAAAGGTAGTACATTATACAATAGAATATTATTCAGTTGTTAAGAAAAAATAAAATTCTGGAATTTCAAGGTAAATGAATACAGCTAGAAAAATTAACTTGGGTGAAGTAATCCAGACCTCAAAAGATAACTAAATTTTCTCTCATATGTGCATGTTAGCTTTTAAGCCTTTAATATATGTGCTACCTATCTTTATGATCACAAAATTTAGGTATCTAGTAAAGGACTAAGATGGAGGAGAGGATATTCCAAGAAAGGGAAATGGAATATACTGTTATGGAGCAATGAAGGGGAAACTAGAATAGGAGAATTAATAAATAGAAGAATTGAAGAGAATAGTAAATGAGGGAATATAAGAAGAGACAACTAGCAGTAAAGGCCTCTTGCAAAACCAAGGGGAAACCTACTACTGCAGAAGTCTCATGTATAGAGACTCTAAATAGTGTCACCAAATAATGGGGGAGATAGTGCCTCTACTAGACATGTTACACCAATAAGTACAATCGTCAGTGCCGGAAATGTATTTCATCTTGTTGAGCTGTTTGTGCAAAGGGCCCCATGGAAACTCCCAGAAATCACAGGCTATTGGTTACTTTCTACAACCTGATGGTAAGGTCCCATTGTTAAAGACAATGTATTTTATTGAACACATAGAGGTGTATCCGGAACCTAACTTGATGCTTCACGCCTACTGACAAGAGTTTATGGTACTGAAAGGTACTCTTCATGACACCAGAGGAGAAAGATACTTATCAAACCAGCTATAAATCATCCCACCCACAACAGTGACCTGCCTGCAACGTATACTGCTGTATTATTGGCGTAAACTTTATGAGAGGAACTAATCACTTTCTGATTGTACTTAAGGTCCACTCCATGAAATGAAACCCATATTTGACACTTTTAAAGTAGCCAAGAACGTGAATCCAGGCAGGTCATGTGTCTAGGGGAAAAGTAAATGCTATTATTCTGTTCAAAAAACACAACAATAAAATCATTCCTAATAATATTTCTTATGTTGCATGCATAGATCAGCACATCACTCGGCCATCATCATAGAAACTTCTTGCAGTAGATGAGAACTAATATAGAGACCCACATCTCGACAATGTGCAGAGAGTGGGAGACTGTGGGACACTCAGTCCTAAAGGGGATGACTTCATTAAAGTCCTCACCTCTGGGCTCAGGAATCTGTGTGGAAGAGAAAGATTTTGAGAACCAGGGGTAATGGTGAAACCAAGAATATAGTATCTTCCAGGTACAACAGGATAGATACACATATGAACTTAGAAACTATGGGAGCATGTACAGGGCCTATAAGTTTCAAGCCAGAAGGAGTCCCAGAACTGAGAGGGGGAGTGAACACAGGCTCCCTCAACCCATAAGCTGTCTGCCATTGACATCTGCTGACAAAGGAAAATTTAGTTTTCTCTGATGAAGTCTCATTGGGCTTATCAACCAGACATAGTGTAAGCCCCATGACCAAGAGTTCTTAGCCAACACAAAATGGACTTGAGGGTATTTTTGTAGACTCTGTCATCCGTTGCTCTGGGATTTGTTTTTGTCTCATTGGTCTTTTGCTTTCTGTTTGTGTGTGGGGGTATTGTATGTGTATCTTTCTTGGTATTTTTTGTTGTTGATAATTTGCTTTTTAGACAGAGAAAGAAAGAATGTAAAGTTGGGTGAGTAGGGAGGTGAGGATGAACTGGAAGTGATTAGAGCAAAAATATGATCAAAAAATATTGTATGAAGTTTTTCAATTAATAGAAAAATTTTAGAGTAACAATTTAATAATCAGACCTTGAAAAAAAAGGTAGGCTCAGCTTAGCTCCGTCTTGAAGTTATCCCATCTTAGCTATAGACTTATTAATGAAGAAAGTTTCATGTGATTCTAGATGCAAGTCACACATATTGCATCTTCCCTAGACATTTATATCCTACTACCTGGGGGGGGGGCTAAAGACCAAAGATGGGGCAGAAAGCACTAATTATGCTTGGATCCCACCAAAGTCTTGATCCACTGGGTATCAAGACATAATAAAAATGTCTATGGTTTTATGCAACTAAATGTGGGACTATTTGCCACCAAGCCATAACTAGAATATGGAGGTTTTCTAAGAGATACTTCCTAGAGACAACTTCCCATGTGTCTTTCATATGTCTTGAATCTTGTGAGCAGAGTCACTGAGTGATTGTCCAAAGATCTAGCTGTGCATATAAAGATCTGTGTCTCCCTCTGGAACAAATAAAAAGTTTGATTACAGTTCTGAAAGAAGGAGACAGTGTCTTCTTTTGGTTAAAAGCCAGATACAGTTACTACTGTTATAAAATACTTGATTTCCCTAGGAATAGGATTTTAATTTTCAAAAGCCATTTTTATAAGTAGGTATTTATGACACCTTGTGGCATCATCCTAAGGACAAGAAGAACCAGCAGGTGCTCACTCTGTTTCTGTGCTGTATATCTCTGAACAAACCTTATGTCTGCAGCCAGCATCCCTAGCACTGTAACAGGCTGATCAACAGTATGTGAGCAGGATAAAAGTCTCACATCTTCCACATTTTGAGAAACATGGATTTACAAATAGACCAAAGTCCAAACTCTTTTTACTGCCAAATCTGCATGATTTGGGTTAAATTGCCCAATTTTTCTGAATCAGCTTCACCATTTGCAAAGTAGAAAGAATAAACACATATACACTACAATCATGGTATTGTATATAAAGAACCTAGAAGATGGCCTGTTGTAGTCACGAAACAGGAGTCTTGCCGGTGACAATCCTTCCTGGATTTTCCACAACGTTGATGTCAGCCCTTTCTCTTTATCTGTTTCCTATTTAATGCAGAGTAGACATTTCCCTCAGTTCTAGGGAGACGATATTATTAAGAAGCTGTTCATTCAAGCTCTTCTCATATTATATCATTTATTCTGATTTGAGTCTTGAAAAAAATCATCATTAGACAGATTTAATTTTTTTCCTGAGACCTTCATATATGTGAAGCATCATGGTTCTCCTAGAATTTTCTATTTAATCCTGACTAGAATCCATGATTTAAAAAAGAAAAAGGCTGGGAAGTTGATCACTAGTTTATGGAGACATACCAGTGTGTTAAAGAGAGTCCATGTATCTCTTAACTTTATTTTTCAAACTAGTAAGGAGGCATTTATGAAAAACTGTAAAAGCCAAATGTGAGTGCCTGAAATGGTCTGGAGGAAAGGCAGTTTTGGATATAGTGCTCTCTCGTGACATGTTTGTATGGAATAACTTTTTTTCTTCTTCAAGTGAAGCTGCGGTAGCTCGGAGGTAACTTGCTCACATAGTTCATTTTGTAGACTGGCCACTCTTCAGTTTGAATGGAGCTGTCATCGATAATTATTCCAGAGTAACAGGCAAAACCAAGAGTCTCCCGGGCCAAAAACAAACAAACAAACAAAACCCTGACATAGAATTTCCTGCAGCTGCAGCTAGGAGAGTAAAACTCTCTCAAAAGCAACTGAGCAACTGGATCTGGATTAGCACCAAAGCCTCCTGAACATGAACAAATCCCAAACTACCATGCCACAGCCTCAGTGGGAAGCCACAGGGGAAGTGCTTACAAACACAGCACCTTTAGGTTCCTGTCTAGAAACAAAGCTGCCTGTTCCGGTATTTGGGGGGAAATATCTCAAAGGAATTTAAACAGAACAGCCAAGTTATAATAAATATCATATGTGCTTTTATCATATAATTTGCCCAAATTAATAGCTAGAGGGCCAACATGCATGCCCCATCTTTAAGTCTATGGAAACAACCCAGTTGAATTGTATTATTCTCACAGGATGTGCATGCGTGTGTGTGTGTGTTTGGGGGGGAGTATAGCAAATTATCAGTAGTTGACCATAAGTTTTTGCTGACCCACACTTTATAGCAGCATGAAGACCACAAAGAAAATTTGTCAAGATGTGGGAAATACTTGCCTCTTCCTCCCTTCCACAGACTCTGTTTCAGCAGTTCTAAGGTAGGACCAGAATGCTCACTGTCTGACAAATTCCAAGGTGGTGGTGTACTCGAGACTGCGTTTCAGGGTAGTAAATAACCCTGAACTGCACTGTGAGCATCTGCTAGCATCTGCAAGCATCTCCACAGGTGATAGCCAGGTGCTGCCCACAGAAGCTCTGATTGAATTGGTTTGTGATGAGAACAATGCTGGATGTGCTGCTGGAACTGAGTTTCATTTTCTTTCTTTCTTTTTTTTTAGCTTTCAATAATTATAAAATCTCACCATATTGAGTAAAGTATAAGCTCTCTGCGGACAGACACCTTAACTTTTGGGCTTCTCTGACCTACCCCTATATTTTAAAACACCTTCCTTGAGTCTCACTGGTGTCCAGTGCCCACTTTCCATTTACTGATTAGTATTCCACTACAGGATCATAGCCTGTGTCGTGTGAATGCCAGCATCTTCACTTCTTTCTTTCATGGATGTCTTATTGATCTAGAAACTAAGTTCTTTAAAAATTAACATACATTTAATATGAGCATATGAAAATTAACTCAGGACACAGAGACATCCTTCAAGACACATAACTCTGCATGTCACCAAGAGGTTCTATTAGCCCTGCATGAGTCCACTGCTTGCTGTGTGGTCGGTTGTGGCTTTGGAAACCTCCCTCATTACCTTGCCTGAGCTCTCATATATGTAAGGTCAACAATGTCTAGACTAGTCCTTGATAACCTTGATGGTGAAATCTTTTTGTATCTCTTTCTCACAAAAAAAAAAAGAGACTGGTCTGGGTTGTTTCAACATGGCAGTTGTGACACATTTTAAGGGAAAATAAAGCAGCATGCAAAATCTCCTGAAATCTTGGCTTAGAGCAGGTTTACCATCAATTCTGAACATTTTATTGACAGCAACAAGTTACAAAGTAGTTAGGGATTAAGGTTAGGGGAAATACACCTGTCTCTCTGTAGAAAGTTTTGAAGGCTTAATGGGAAGGGTTTGGCTTCAAGAAAGTCATGAAGAAGACAGAAACACCACCAACCTGCCACAGCGTCTGAGGTAGAGGCTCCCAGGTTCTCTCATCTCAATCTAGCTTTACAAGAATTACCAGTAAGTCTAATTGAAAAGTCAGCTGATTTCACCAGAAGGTAATCAGTAAATCAATGTTCCATAGCATTTGATTTTAAACATTTGAAATCTGAAAAACCACAAACACATAATGAAAAACAGTGGGGGGAAACGCTGGTAATTGATAGTTGTTCTCACTTAAAGGCAGGGCATGAAATCTCCTTGGGAATCTTGGATCTGTCAAAACAATAAGTTACCACCAAATGAAGCCATGAAGACACCATACAAAAAGTTGAAATCTAGGCAATTAAAGAAAGTTTACTGTGAACACAGCCTTTTGTTAAAAAAGGGAACACATTGGTTTCCTCTTCCCCACAGCTGAACACATTTGTAGGGGGTTTTAACAGGTGATCTGAAGGGAACTCCCTCTTGCCCAAAGAGTCCCGAAACTAAACTGTTTCTAAGTCACCTGAATCCTTCTGCTCTCCTTTGCAGTTAGAATGACTCCTTCCCAGCACTACTCAGAGTTCTTTCCCTCTTGAGAGAACCATGGGTAAGAAATTTAACACAGCTGGTCCTAGAGAATACTGGTTCTAGGACATAGGAAAGAATACGATTCAAAGGTGCTTCTTTATACAACAGTGAATGTTGAATCCACTGATTTTACTGGACCCATCCCTCTCTGCCCTTGGGGCTTCTCATCGCTAGGGTTTCTGGCCTCGAGGCACCCAGCCTCTTCTCAGATTAGGGTGTTCATCTTTCTTACTCACTTCTAATACAATTTGAAACTTTTCCTAGTCTAATACAGTGAACTTTTGAAAAGCCTCTCAGTTTCAAAACTTACATACAGTGTAACACAGAGAACAGAATGGGCGATTTCTGAGCAATGGGGAGAGAGAGTTACTGTTGGGGGCAGCAGTTTCCTACCACTGGAGGGAACTGGACTCAGCAGCTGGAGCTGACCAAAGTTTCTCTCCTGAAGAGGAAGCAAGCCTGCTCCTTTCCAAAGGCTTTGTTTATGTAACTCTTTAATTATAGTATCACCAAATCACAAGGATTTTGCCATGGGAAAATGTAAAGTCATTAAGCAACTTAAATACCGCCCCACCCTCTTCAGGCAGACAACACAGCCATTAAGCAATTAATGCATGTTAAGACTTTTCCAATTTTGTGACCTAGTGCAGGTTCAATCATTTGGGACTGGAGAGCGTAGCTGGAACCTAGTCATTAGCCTTCATGATGGGAAGCAGAGTGTTTTACATGCTTCTTTTAAAAATGAAATTCCAATCTCCAGCCCCCACAATGCACGGAGCATTATCCTGGTTGCAAAACAAGATTGGATACTGTTTGACAGTGCCTGGCATTTCCAATAGGTGTGTGAGTCAGGCTTGGACTTTAATCTTTGTTAATTGGCTGTCTTCAGAGCTTGTAGATTTCAGGCCTTCTAAACTCCGCTGTCAAATTCTGCTGACATGTTGGGCTGTGGTTTGTTTTGGGTCCCATGGAATGGAAAAACTTCATCTACTTCTGTTTCCAAAACAACCACAGGGACCAGTTTATCTGCTTCTAGCTAGTGTCGGTGACAGTGAGACATAATTCTCTTGTGTAGTAATAGAAATACAGACACAGACTAATACAAAGAATAAGCAGGGATTTGGTATAAGCTGTTCACCGAAAATGTCTGTCTTCTACAAATTTTATTCCATTTCTGTATACACTTGCTTAAATGCCTCTCAGTCAATCATGAACATGAAGTGCTTACTGTGGAAATAAATCCACGTTGTCCCCATGAGAAGAAAGAATAGAGCAATTATGAAGGAATTATCCTTTGACATTTGTCATGCATTAGCACTGGGAGTGTGGGGTATAATGATGAATAAAGAGTCCTGCTCTCTCTGGAGTAGAGTCTGGTGAGGCAAGACAGATGACAGAGAAGATAATATATAGAACCAAGATACTAAGACCAACCAACAGTGTCTAGCTAGTCAATGCAACAGTGTCTAGCTAGTTCTCCAGAGGTTATCATGAAGCAAAGTAACATCAAAGAGGAAATGTTATTTTACCGGATGTAAATATTCCAAGTGAGACACTTGGGTTTAGAGTTCTTTCAGCAGAAAAAACATTTATTGTAAAATTGTAAGTTAATGGCTTGACAGTATCCTGTGGAAAATAATAGAAAATATACTACTAACACTACATTTTTTCTTTGTCTGGAGAAGCTTCAGTGCGTGTTTATATGTATGATCTAAGGATCTGTCTCCAGTTGAAATCTAACCTGTTCGTGTTCATGTTTCTAAACATTTGTGCCCACAAAGCATCGTGAAGTTTTCTTGTTGCATGTTGTTGACTCTTTTTATTTTCAGATTGGAGTGTGTGCAATAGATATTCTGATTTTGATTAAAGAAAGCAAATGAAAGAAACTCTGTTGCAAGACTTATGGCCAAATTACTAACGCTGGGCAAATTAATTATCTCCCAGGGTATTCTGAATCAATCCCAAATGGGTTCAACACCAAGCATTTGTTTAATCCACTCATCTTTAGGTTTGCAAATTGACTCTTCACACCGACCTCGTTTGGATTCTCATTTACCCTTTTGCTTTTTTTTTCTGTCATAGTCATGAAACCCAGGACCATGCACATATCGGCACACCCTTTCCTTTCCTAGTCATGGAACCTGGGACTGCACATAAAGGCACACCCTTTCCTGTCCTAGAACCCAGGGCCATGCACATATAGGCACACCCTTTCCACTGAGCCACTTTTGCACCCTTCTTTTGCTCTTCATCACCTTCAACCATCTCAATGGACAACAATTTTGCCTCTCGAGGGTTGGTTCACCATAGCCAAACAGAAAAACTCAACGAAGCTGTTTGTCTCCCGTCATCCCACAGAATACCTGACATCATCACTGAGGCAGGGTTCTAAGAGATGGACCTGGGGTTTACAAGGCCTTTTGAAGGCTCAGCTCAAAGTAGACACAGTCTCACTTCCTTGGCACTATTTGGATCAGAAAGACTTACAAAGCTTCATGCTTGGGGAGGGAAAGCACGGTAAAAGAGATAGAGAAAGGGAGAAAATATTGCTCAAAAGGGCTGAGCACTCCAACAAACCAGCTGTGACTGAATATACCTTCTAATTCCCTCTGTTAGACCATAATAGCCACTACAAGGGTTGTCCTTGATTTGCCCTTCAGACCAAAGCTGACATATGGATGCACTTTGACCCAGAGGTTGACGGGAAGAGCATGCCTTTACTTTCAATCCAGCACATGTTTACTGAGCCTCTTACATAAACTAGATATGTATCGTTGTTGGTGGTTGTCTGCTGCCTGGATGTAATAATCACTTATTTCCTTTCGTTTGTTGTGGTTAGTTCACTTTCAAGGAAGAAAGACAAAAATTTCGGAGTGGAACAAATGCTAAGAGGCAAGAGAAAGGAACTAGGACAATAATGAGAGCACCCCTTAAGGGCAAGGATGGGACCCTATCCAGGAAGCCAGGTTCTCCAGCTGGAAGTGATCCTGAACTTCAAAACACTTGTTCTTGCTCCTGGTACATGTTTGATGCACCTGGGAAGGTTTGCAAGCTTCTGGTACTCAGGACACACCCCAGGGCAGTGGAGTCAGATTCACCGGGGCTAGCATCCAAGCACAAGTTATTTTTCAAACCACCCATGTGAATGTAGTATGCAGACAAGTTTTGGAAGAGAGATCTGTGATCTTGGATACTCTTAGTGACATTTGATCTGGACCATTTCAGACATGCATGTCTGCAGTTCACCTGAAGGGTAGCTTCCCCTTTCTCCATTGGCCATAGATCTGTCTTTCACAGGAACTTGATGAAAATGTAATCACTTTTTAATATTTCTGAATTCTGATAGAGCCCTGGGTCATTAAGTTCAATAGACATTGGCTTGGAACTTGTCTCTTATCTAAATCTCATATTTCTTTTCAGCACCCAGCCAATGTGTCTGTCACTGACATCCAGAGAACTTTGTTTTAGAAAATCAATACTATTTTCAACCAAAGCATTCTTTCTGTTCAGAGTATCCAGATGTACATATAAGTACATTTCATGTGAAAAATCACATTCATCTCCTTAATGGATAAAATCATCTTATATTAAAAGCCCTCCAAATTAAAATTTACTAATTTTCTTTTGAATTCTTTGCAGCATGGCAAACATTTTCAGAAATGATAGTGCCTATTTAGGTTTTCTTTTTCACTCAGGCAATGGCTATGAATTTAAGCTAAAAGGTTTAAAAGTCTAAATAAAGCCTGAACCCTGTGTGGTCTTCTTCTAGAACCATAACTAAAAAGTTAAGTGGTCATCTGAAACTCTGGTCATTTGGCACATGGTATAGTATTTGTATAGGATTGACTGCATATATGACAATGTCTTCTTAAGATTGTGGCAGATGGAATAGCTCTCTTCTAGTGGCATCAAGACTCTCTAAGGGTTACAGAATGGTGCATTACTTGTATATTCTTGGGATCCTGGTCCCCACCAACTGCTGTGCTACAAAGTTCATAAAAGCTCATCACATGGAATTAGACCTATGCAGGGTTGATAAAACATGAATAAGTTCTGTACTTATTTTGCTACACTGTTGTCATACTACATTGTGTTCCTTTTTCCTATGAAAACACAGTTTTCTGTAAATCTGAATGCTGCTGCACCAAAGGACACAGTTCTAAAACTGTAACCCATTGTCTCAGAATGCTGGGTTAGAGCGAGAAAGCACATTTCTGTCAACACACAATTTACAGAGGCAAGTGATTTGGCTCCAGGTGTAAGGCTCTGTGGCTCTTCCCAGTAGCCTTCCATTAACCTGGATACGTTTGTTCTTCTCCCAGTCCTTTTTTTCTTTGGACTCACTCTGGGTGCAGTGTCTCCAGGATGACAGGCTTCTTTGCAGAAATCATTCTCTCCAGGCTCTGCCCCATCACTCTTCAGGAAGTGTGACTACTCTAGCTTAGTCCCCTTGCTGTCACCTTTGCCTGCTTCATTCTTGATCTGCATGTGCTTGCATTTGCATTAGAAAATCAGCAAATTTAGGCCATTTCCATAGCTTCTCCATGTATGCCATATAGAGCCAGCAGAGAGTGGGACAAACAGCCAGAGTCTCCTTACAAAGAAAGATGCCCTGCTACTGGACAGGGCGTCTACATCCTATTTAGTGCTCTTTGAGTAAGTCTTTTTTTTTTTTCTCTCACACAATGCTCCCCAAGACCTGGGCAAGCATAGCAAGCATCTGTCCCCAGACACTGTCTCCAACTCTCTACAGCTGCCTGAAGTTCAGAACCAGCAAGGCTGGGCTCAAGCCTCCTCCTACCTTCTGCTGCCATGGATCAGAGAATCATAGCCCTCCCAGAGCCAACATCAAAGGAGAGCCTTCACAAAAGGACAGGAGAGTGCCTCTTGGTTCAAAGCTGCAGTCCTCCTGGGCACCCCTAGAGAAAATAACTAGCAGTTAGGCAGGCCTGGTCACATTCTGAAAAGAGGGAGGAACCCTATCTGAGAACTGCAGAACTAGTAAATTTAGGAAAGTTGACAAGTTAAAACCCAAACTACTCAATAATACATCCCACAAACAGTGAAAAATGCAGTTATTTTCATGTGCATTCAAGATTTTAGAGCATGAAGTTGTAATTCCCATTGACAGTTGCATTTATTTTATTGTTTAGTGTTTACTTACGGGAATTCTCAAGTGCAGATGAAAGCAGACAAGGTGAGGAAATCCACACAATTACCACTTTGATCCAACACATTTTAACAATGTGATACATCTGCCTCTGCCCCTTTTCTCAAGTGAGAGAATTTCAGAAATTTAGTCATCTCGATACTCTTATAGCCTTTTCCAATTTAAAAATGTGTTGCTGAAGGTAAGGACTTGCTCCTGCCCAGCCACAACTGCATCACCACAATTAGCTAACAAGTGCTTCCTTTGCATTAGCTCACATGTCCATACACAGCAAAACTTCTACAATTGTTCACAGATATTTTTAAGTGGCTCCCTGGCTCATTCCATGGCAGATTCAGTCCAGATGCAATTCCCGGATTAGGATGCAGAGCAAGCAGGCTCTCTGCTAACATGGAAGGGAAATGCTGCAGGTGCCATATCGGTTGTGGAAGATTAAGAATGGGACTGGAATATTTGTGAGGATGATGAGTTTCCTGATAACATAAAAACCACAGACTGCTGGGAATCTCTTAGGTAGAGGTGGAAGGGAAGTCAGGTTGAAACCAATGAATCAGTTGAGAAATGTACATGTAAATTATGACACATGCATGTGCGGTGAAGCCAAGAGGCAGAGGAGGTGCTAATCATTTCTTATTTTAAAGGGAAAAGGACATAAAGAAGAATGAGATGGTGGTAGAAATGAAGCTTAACAATTAGAAAGAACAACACAAACCCCAGTATTTGGGAGGTAGAGGCAGGTAAATTTCTGTGAGTTCAAGGTGAGCTTGTTCTGGCTTAGGTTTTCCAAGCTGGCCAGTCAGAGTGACAAAATGAGGTCATGCCTGAAAAAAAAATGATTAGAACAGCCTAACATTTCGTGACAGCTAAGAGACCACAGAGCTCCCAAGGTGGTTGGAAACTTGGTGCTTCAGAGAAAAGCACAGAAGGCACAGAGCTGAACAGAGGTGCTTGGCATGCACCTGCTTTCACAGAGCTCCTTAGGCATGCTAGTTCCCTGACCCCACCCCAGACCCCAGGGGAATCCTTTCAGATTGGATGCCAGAAAGACATCCGTTGCAACATGTTCTTGCAGAAGTCTCCATGCCTCTCATCCTTGAGAGTGCTTCTTCGGGACTCCAGTCCGGACTGCCCCATTGCATGTTTGCTTCATCTAATAGCACCTTCTGTCTTTCCTTGTTTTCTACCCATAGCAGAGATGGTGCTATACTTGTTAGAAGACAAACAAACAAAAACAAAAAATGAGCAAGCAAACAAACAAACAAAAACGTAGAAGAAGCAAGAGAGTCAAGATAAATACACACACCAGTCAAACCACAAAAGAAATTGAAAACCTTTCTGTTTTCTGCATTCATTGTACTTTGTATGTATTCTGTTACCTATGAGACGTAATGTTGAGCATAGTCTCAGGAAATAGTGCATTTAAGAACCTGAATACCACCTTGTCCAGTCTTCTTCCCAGGAACCCCATGAAAGAGCATGCTGATCTTTGTTCATATTCACCTAGCCCATTAACAGCATTCCTGGAATTTAACTCTTTGAGCTTCTTGCGTTTATTCTATTTGACTTTTTATTTCTTAGTTCTTAGCCTCTCTCATCCAACGTTCTCACTACACAGGTATATGTTTCTAAACTCATCACTCCATTTTGATTTTTAAACTTGCATTGTCTCTCCTGCAAAGGTAACATCCATGGTTTTTATTCTGGTAACCATTTATGTGTAAGCATGATTCTGATGAAGTTCTTCTATCTGTTCATCAACAGATCAAAATAAACTCCTCCCACCAACTGGCATCCACATCTTTCTACAAAATCTGGATTTCTTCCTACTGGGTCCTTTCTCACTTCCTTTGATCTATGAATAGTTTAGAAATCCACACCTTATAATTAATTTCTTCTCGGGTTATCACTGCTCTACCCCAGATCCTTTGCATGAGCCTTTTTATAGTCCAACTCTTGTTTCTGTGGCTCTTCCCTCAGGGTCATTGCACTCATTAAAATATCAGGGGGCATAACCATGGTGATACCCATTAATGGGCTTTAATGAAGATCATCAGGGAATAAGTCCCTGGTTCATTGTGAAGATAAGTCCCAAACCTATTGCCCATCAGAGATTCCAGTTTCACACCTTTCATATTTCAATGGGGTATATCACTCAGGCTCTTGTGAGGAAGGCAGACTCTACCACACCCCAGCTGCAGCGTGTCCTTCTTGACCTACATACATACTTTATTGCTGTGGTCATGACTGTTCATTATTCTAAATTAATGTTTTTGTTCTTGTTGCACAGGTGCCGTGCCACTGTGGTACACACCAGTCCCCTTTTTTAAAGACAAAAAAAACCTGAGTTTTGTCTTTAGATTGATATATGGAAGAGCAGGAATAAAGTCTAAGAAAATCTATGGAATAGATGAAATCAGCTTCCGCATCTTTCTGAGCCATTTATGGGTTTTTCCTCAGCCAAATCTGTGGCTTCCTGTGAGTCTTCTCATTGGTTAGTTAACAGCAATTATAGCAACATGGAATTTTAGACTTGGGCTGTGTGTGTGTGTGTATGTGTGTGTGTGTGTGTGTGTGTGTGTGTGTGTGTGTGAATGCGCGTGTGCATGCACAGTAGTGCTGTCAGAGTAGCTTTGAGGAACAGCCAACTCCCCCAGCATCTCTGAAATTGCCTCCAAGCTTCTCCTCTTTCTAATGAGGTGGCTGCAGAGAGCTTGAGAATGAGAACAGGGGAAGCTGCAGTCAGGATTTCCTAGCGCCTCATGCCACCCACAGTGGCTCAGCCTCCGCTTCTGGCACAAATAGTCAGAAGCCAGGACGGGCTGTTCCTGTACGAGTCATTCATGTATGTCTCATGATCAGTTGAAGCTCAAGGCTGAAGGGTGAATGGCTCTAAGTCCTTAAATTGGATAGAATCACTTTTAATCTTTTTTTAAAAATTCATTAAAGTAATAACCCCACTGTTCTGCATCCCTTGAGGGACTCATTCTCCACAGAACTGTTAATGATTACTTAAAATGCAGTAACAGCAAAATTCCCAGCCAAGTCAAAGGGAAAAGAAAGCTTAGCAAATGATGACAGAGAGACATATGGAGTTGAAAGGCTTTCAGACTATCACCCAAACTCCATAGCAGCGAAACAGAAATCATTCTCAAGGTTTTTTCTTTTGGAAGCAACATGGAGATATTTTATATTCCACATGGAGATATGCAATATTCAGTAATATAACAATAAAAGCATATGCCACACATCTGTGAATAAGTTCTTCTGGTATCTATTTTCCAGAGCAAAGAGGAGAATCTTACATTTATTGGGCACAGAGAGCTTTGCACACAACTTCAAATGTAATCCTCAGGAAGCCTTTTATGATAGTAAATAGTAGCAAGTGCAGATGAAGATATCCGTGCTTGAAGAGGTCGAGAATATTGCATATTTTCATTCTCAGAGTGACAGTGTCTGTATTAGCACACTCCAGAACAGGTCCCATATTCAGGGGTAGCTGACAAAGACAAATGTGACCCCAGCGGCTTTGTGTGTGTGTGCTTTGCTTTGTTTGGTATCTTTATTCTCTCTAACAGAGAGAAAGAACATAAACATAGACTGGGGGAAGATCTGGAAGGAGTTGTGGGGGAAAAAAGAATATGATCAAAATATATTGTATGAAATTTTCAAAAATAGACAAAAACATCAAAAAAGATTATCGAATTTATATGAAAAATGGGACATTATAGTTCAGAACTGTGTTGGGACATGGTTTCATCTCATTCCTCACTCTCCTCTATTACCTGTTCCTAAAATGTTTTAATTGAAAACTTTCCATTTCCAAAATTAGACTGGTTGGTTCTACATTGTTCTACCTATAAGGCTCTGAAATTTTTGCTTAGATAATACATCCTTCAAATTAAGACAATGGAGATGACTATAATATTCACACCCCTTTTTCTACCTGCCCTAAACCCCACCCTTTGTAGCTAATCAATACACTTGCTGTTTTCCAATACCACAAGGTATTTTTGCCTTTTTATGAACAAAAAGATAGAAGGGAATGAATTGTCAGCCCAATGGCACAGTGCTGAATTCTTAAACTCCACCTTAGCTTTGTGGAAATCATGGTATAAATCGTTGATTTTTCACCGTTGTATAATATTCTTTAAAATCTAGAGCATACATGTGTATCTAGTCTATGCTAGATCAAGATGTAAGGTGTTGCCTGTTTCTCATGACTAAAAACAATCCTGCTGTAAACTGGTGAACATAGGTAATTTTTTTTTGCTGAAAATAAAAGTTTTAGGTTTAAAAACATGTATAATGGCAGCTATAACAAACAGAGCCAACAATTATCTTGAGTGTTCACAGAGGTTTCTGTCTTGTCCAGTCCCACAGCCGTTCAGTCTCAAAGAAACATACAGAGGTTATAAGCTGGTTGGGCTATTAGCTTAGGCTTTCTTATTAACTAACTCTTACATCATATATTACCCCGTAATTCTTGTTTGTGTTAGCGACATGGCTTGGTACATTTTATCAGTGAGGCATTCTCATCTTGCTTCCTCTGTCTGGGTGATGATTGCAGATTATTCCTCTTCCCATAATTCTCTGTTTTCATCACCCCACCTGTACTTCCTGCCTGACTACTGGCCAACTGTGTTTTGTTAAAAGAATACAAGTGGCAAATCTTTATAGGATACAAGACCATTGTCCTACAGTACTTCCCCCTTTTTTTCAAAACAAGAACTCTGAATATAATCTCCTTTGTTTAACTTTTTCCTGACCGTTATCCATAACAACTTGTAACTGACACTCTAAACAAAGAAAAACATCCATAATCCATTTTTTTTTGGTAATGTAGGCTTAGTTTTTTAGCCTACTTTCTCCTGATTGGGGGCATTGATACTCTTATGGGGACCTAAAGAAAATCTAGAATTATGGTCAAGTCCTGACTGGAATATTCTGTGTGGCTTAATAATCTCAACCAACAGTCTTGAGGCTGTTTTGGATGTAGCACTCAGAGGAAACGCCAACAGATGTCCTCTGAAATGTTAGATCATCTGGGCCATCTGCTCCTATTGGAGATTTTTCAGGGGATCATCCTTGATCAAACCTGATTTTCTTTTTTTTTTCAAGACAGAGTTTCTCTGTAGCTTTGGAGCCTCTTCTAGAACTAGCTCTTGTAGACCAGGTTGGCCTTGAACTCAGAGATCTGCCTGCCTCTGCCTCCCAAATGCTGGGATTAAAAGCAGGTGCCACCACAGCCCTGAAATTTTCTTTAACTCAGAATGAATCCACAACCTCTCATCTCCTGTGGAAGCAAAAACAAAACCTTTTCTCCGAAGTAGCATATCTTTTGACTTAAATTTTGAAATGAAGGCATTTTCAAAATACATATGTTGGATTAATCCAGAAGCATTTATAATCAAGTGTCTTTTAGTAGCTGTTGCTCCTTCTGAAGCCATCTAACAATTCAAAAACAACACATAATATACAGTATCCAGATTCTCTGTGTATTTTCCATCTTTACATGGCTTTATTTTAAACTCTAGTTCTTTTGTTTTTATTTTTAATTTTTGGTTTTATAAGACAGGGTTTCTCTGTGTAATCTTTGACCATCCTGGAACTCACTATATAGACCAGGCTGTTCTTGAACTCACAGAGATGCTCCTGTCTCTGCCTCCCAAGTGCTGGGTTTAAAGGTGTGTGCCACCACACTAGAATGATTGTAATAATCTACAATCCAAGTAGCAATTTCATGGAATTTAATAGTCCTTGCCAACCCTTACCAATTTTTCATTTTCATTTAGTGCATTCTAAGAATATATTGATAATTCACTAAAATTTTAATTTAGATTAAATTTAGACTTTTAAATGTCCTTCTTTTAGCTGTACCAATTTTATTTCATTTTATTTATTTTATCGCATATTTTAGGTAACCAACTAGAGTTTTTTAAAAATTGTTTTTATTGAGCTATATATTTTTCTTTGCTCCCCTCTTTCCCCCTCCCCTTCTATACTCTAACATGATCCTCACACTTCTAATTTACCCAGGAGCTGTTGTCTTTTTCTACTTTCCATGTAGATTAGATCCATGTATATCTCTCTTGGGATCCTTTTTGCTGTCTAGAGCTTTTAAATTCATGAAGAAGCTTCTAAATATATCTGTCTGGCAAAAATAGTTGTTCCATAAATATCAACTAAAAAGAGAATTGTTTAGTGAGATCCAGTGTACTAATGATTGTTTCAAGAAATATATCATATGTATAGATATGGATATATATGTAGATATATCTCAGAAATACTTACACATCTATATCCATTGCTCCTCTATTCACAAAAAAAAACAGGAAATGGAGTCATCAACCTATATGCCCATAAACAGATGAATGAATAATAAAAATATGCTCCTGTATTCAATTTATTTGGCCGTCAATAAAATTGGGATTGTGAAAATTTCAGAAAATAAGCAGGAAGAACTGGAAATTATTATGAGTAAGAAACTTTGAGAGACAAATACAGCATGCCCTCCCTTGGTGAAGTACTGCTTCTAAATTTATATATGTCTATTTACATGCAAATGGGTGTGGGTATATAATGAAACTAGAAAAAGATTTATCCGGGGGAAAGGATACTTTAAGGAGGGGTGGGAAGGGTAGTAAGAGAGTTGAGAGATGATGGAGAAAAGGGAACTAGTGGAGGCAGAAGGACACAAACGAGGTAGTTGGGGAAGATATGCATGAAATGCATGAATAGGCTCCAGTCAAATCTGTGACTTTGCATGATATTTTAAAAATTAATGTTTTTAAGAGCCTATGAGAAGAAGTTAGTAGGGGTGCAGTAGAGGTCACTGTAGTCCTATCATCCATCTTGTCTCTAGACATGCTTTCTGTAATGAGACCTGGCAGCTCCTCCAGTCAAGTAGTAGAGTGTGTTCCCCTGTCTGTAAATACAGTCTAGCATCCTAATTCACTCTAGTGAGTGACACACAACAGAAATGTCAGTGAGTCAGGTCACCTTGGACCTGGAAAACATTACTCTTATTCCTAACCATTTAGTTGGAATTTTAATGAGACATCAAGTGGCCAAGCCTGGGATAGACTCTGGGAGGATGAGAAATATCTGGACCATATCTGGATCACAGTTGTCCCAGCTGAAGCTATCTTGGTGGGCAGAACAGAGTCCCAAGCAAGCCTCATTCAAACCTTCTCAGCCTGAGACATCAGCAGAACCATGGATCATATTAGAAAGTGATCCAGTGACTGTTATTTAAATTCACTGAATATCTCTGAATACCAGCTATGGAAGGCCCATCCTACTTGATATGTTTTTTTTCTACAGTAGCTTCTGCTTTTGAATTTCTATGGCTTCATGATATTTTCTTTACCCATAAAATAAACTTTGGACTCTGCTGCATCTCAAAAGAGCCAAGTGAGGTCCTATTCTTCCCTCCTTCCTCTACTTCCACCATTTGAAGACCTTTGAAGTAAATGTCGAACAATTCCTCAGTCAAAACTGGCTCTAGGAAAACAAGCTGGGTTCCGTGATCCAATTTACTTCTGGATGAGAACTGCAGTCATTTCCCAAGTCCAGCCCAGGAAAGCCAGGAATTGTCTGTGTCAGCACACACAGCTCCCCCTGAACTCTGATGTACTGCCAAACAGTCCTCCTCCCAGAGCAATCAAACTACCTCTTTGCCAGTGATGAAAAACACTGTCTTTGATGTCTCACCGGATCTGTGCTAAAGTATTTCCAATAAAGAAAATGACTCTGCAGAATCCTTGTCTCGTTAAAGAAGCAATGTGTCAGGAAGGGCCAGATCAAGACCTTAAATTCACATCATTCAGTGGGATTTCATTGAATAATATTCAGATCGAGCAGATAGGAGGTGGAACCTACACTCAGTATTTCCAACTAGTCCTTTGGTAGTATTGGTGTGGTTGGTCCACAAGCTACATAGTCAATAGCACAGTTCTAATGCATAGGCATTTGAACGGGTCCAAAGACAGGGTGTTAGTGTCAGCTTTCTCACCTACTTCTTGGGTTGGCACAAGAATTGTTTGAGACCTTGTATTGAATGGATTAGCCCATTAAATAGGTTCTGGAACTTAGCACACACAGAGTTATTGTATATAGAGATGCCAAGACTTTTACAGGCCCTCTCCAT
Organism: Microtus pennsylvanicus; assembly: GCF_037038515.1. Lineage (NCBI taxonomy): Eukaryota > Metazoa > Chordata > Mammalia > Rodentia > Cricetidae > Microtus > Microtus pennsylvanicus. The sequence goes on along the minus strand of NC_134580.1, from coordinate 115,626,509 downwards.
AGACACACGTCTCAATTCTTATGAGGATTTTCTTGCCCAGGTAACTTTCAATATTTTCAGAGATCCATGATTTCTCCCAGCATCTTTGCCAGCAGTAGGAGTTAAAGAATTAAGATGTTGTGCACTGTATTCATGAGAAGCACTGAGAGTGGGAGGTCACAGTGGGTCTACCCTGACCCATAAGTCAGGGCTCTTATGGAAAACAGAGAATAGTCAACATCTTCCATTATTCTCATCTATTCCCAGCCCTACAGACTTCTGGGTTATCTATGCATATGTGATATTTGTTTCCCCTTGACTCACAAGATGACTTAGAGAGCACAATGAATTTGTCTCAAATGAAAGTAATCAAGAAGTTTTTCAAATCCATTTTCCTCATGTGCCTCTAATTAATTGTGCCACCAGAAGATTCTGGCTTATCGTGATGGTTCCTCTTGTTACCTTGGTTGAATTAAATTAAAAATCATTTATGAGATGAATGAACCACACCTTTTAGGGTTTCAGTGGTGGCATGTCTCGCGACAGTTAGTTAGATCCTGAGGGTGTTGACCTAATGAATAGATAAATCTTAATTGATTTATAATGTCCTAGCATATTGTGAAGACAAAAATGTGGAGGGGGCCTAAGTGGAGGAAGTAGGTACCTATGCTATGTCTTTGGGACTATAATTTTTCTAGGCTTATTCTTAAATCCCCTATTCTCTGCTTCCCATCCACAAAGACAAATGCTAATTGTCTCTGTCAACACTTTCCCTATCATGATGAGTGGAATCTTCGGAAGTAGTGAACCAAAATAAATCTTCCTTCCTTAGGTTGTTTATGTCCAGCATTTTGGTGGCTGTGATGAAAAGTATCTCATACATGTAGAAATTGATGATAAAAAATTCAATGGATAGAGTCTCTGAAGTCTTACACCAACTACAGTCCAGGGACATATGAATTAACATCACATGGAAGTTTAGCAGAAATGAGGAAACTCACGTCTCTCAGCATACCTGCTGAATCAAAATATGTGGTGCAGGGTTCAGAAATCTACATTTCAACAACTTCTCCAAGTGCTGCTGAGGCATGCTCTGCTTGGAGATTATGGCCCCGGGGCTTCAGTTCTAATAGAATTAATTTGGTCCCTTTCCATTTTCCATTTTTTAGAACAACTGAGCTAGAATCTGTATATTAACCCTATCCTCAAGAGATTTGTATATTATTGCTAAGGTTTGAGAAACAATGTTCAACTTGGACAAAACTTTGTGTTTAATACATACACACATACATTCATATATGTGAGTGTGTGTGTGATGTATGAACATGAATGGGCAGGGGAATGTACATGTAGAGGTCACAGAGGGACATCATCTGTATTCACTTATATCTCTGCATATTTTTGCCCTGAGACAGTACCCCTCTCATTGGATCAGATACTTGCTCTTTTGGCTAGGCTAGCCAGCCAGAGAGCTCTGAGGCTCCACCCATATCCACCTAATCTCCACCTCATTTAGGGGTTACAGGCACTTGAAGCCAAGCCATGCTTTTTCCACGGTGGGCAGGGATGAGCAGGCACTCTCACCCACTGAGCCACCTTTCAATTCCCTCAGTGTGAGCAAAACTTTGCCCCATTTATCCTAAATAAACAAGGTAAAGCAGACAAAATAAATTCCTGGAAAAAAATTCAGAGAGTCTGCCTAGTGCGGTGCTTGCATTGGTGTGAAGCAAATGAGGAATGAATCCTGCAGGCATTAATGTTCTGCTATTTATATGGTGTTTAACCACGTTGGGGAGGTCCACGGTGCTTAAGTGAAGCCAGTTACAGACAACAATCTTGCTATGAAAATATTAGAAATAATTCTCATCTCGGCAACAATTTTGCAAGAGAATGGCTTCTCAGTTCAGTTCTGCTCAGTTCAAATCAGAGGCTGATACCAAGCAGAAAGTGGGGGAGCTCTGTCATCCAAATGACAGGGTGAGAGAAGCATTCCTTCCCAAGTTTTAATCCAAGGCCCTGGCCTTAAAATGGATTGTTTCTGCCAGTTTTGGTTTCCTGCAGGTCCTGAATATGGAAAACTCCCGTGGTGCACTGCTTTCTTGTCAAGATGCTTCAGCGGACTTCTTCAGCTATTGTTTTATCTTGCTCACTCCTGATACTGCACAAGTCTGGCAAGTCAGGCAGGGTCAACATCCCTGTCTAAGCTTGTATTTTAATTTTATTTCACATTTTCAGAATAAATATAGGGTATGTAGGGTCCTGAGGGTATCTCAGCTAGATATGGTGCCAGAATAATGAAAAGAGGATATATTAATTTCAGAGTTATTCAAAGATATTTACACACCTAATCATTCAGCAGCTGATGATATATAAGACTTACCAGATAGTCCAAGAAGTGAATAGCAAATGTAATTAAACAGATAATGTTTTATTGTGTGGAAATGCTTTAAAGGGAAGAGGGTAGGAGACCAGAGGATGTCATTCCCTGCAAGATGCAGGTCTGAGTGCTTAAAAAAAAAAAAGAGCAAAAGAAAAAAATGCTGAGTAAAAGCATCCTAGACCAGTGTTTACACTAAGGGTTTTCTTTCTTTTTTTTTTTTTTTACTGTGTGGGTGTGTGTTTCTTTTTTTTTTAATTTTTTTTATAAATTTATTTATTTATTAAAGATTTCTGTCTCTTCCCCGCCACCGCCTCCCATTTCCCTCCCCCTCCCCCAATTAAGTCCCCCCCCAGCCCGAAAAGAAATCAGGGTTCCCTGTCCTGTGGGAGGTCCAAGGAACCCCCACCTCCATCCAGGTCTAGTAAGTTGAGCATCCAAACTGCCTAGGCTCCCAGAAAGCCAGTGCGTGCAGTAGGATCAGAAACCCATTGCCATTGTTCTTGAGTTCTCATTAATCCTCATTGTCCGCTATGTTCAGAGAGTCCGGTTTTATCCCAGGCTTTTCCAGACCCATAAGGGTTTTCAATGACAGCAGAGAATTCCTCAGCTGAAGTGGGCTGTCAGGAGGACTCGTGTTGTGCTGGGAATAGGACTTCCCTGGTTCCCCTACAATGGTCTGACACTTCTCCAAAGCAGCCTTGGTGAAAAGAAGACAACCAATATCTGTTAATAACAACTGAGATCATCAATCACTGCCTCTGCAGTTGGGGGCCTATGAGGTACAATATCAGATTGATAATTACTCCTTTTCTTGTTGCAAAGCATTAAGGGGTGCTTGGTAGTTAAAGGGCCATATGCCAATATATCACACATGGTTTTGTTAATCTCTTCAGTATGAGATGAACTAACCTACCTATCTCTACTCTCATTCAGGGGTTACAGACACTTGAAGCCATGTTGTGCTTTTCGATGAGTGGTTAGGATTCAAACTCAGTTTCTCAAACATGCTGAGCAAGCACTCTTACCAATGGAACTATTCCATACCATTAGAGCAAGGTGTCAGCTATGTATTTATATGCATATTATATGTTCTTTCTGAAAAAAGTAGCGAGAAAAATCTGGATATTACTTTGTAGAACAGGAAAATCTAATAGCGATCCTTCATCAAAGTATGGAGGGTCACTGGACAGCCAAGAAGGGAAGGGAATGATGTAGTCATGGTGATAGGAACCCTGCCTGGAAACATCCACAAACTGTTTGCTGAGCCATTCTACCATCTTCTTAAAAGCTATCCTCTCACATGTCCCAGAGAAGACTATTGTTTATTCTTTAATAAAGCGATTGAAAAAATACAAATAATAATGGCAAGTTTTAATTTTTTACTGAAAATCTATACTGAAATTATACAATGTATTCTGATTTCTATTCTGCATACACTTCTCCTCCCCAGCTCTTCTGAGATCCTCCCCAAATCACCATCCTTTCTTTTTCTCTCTCTTTAGTGTATAAACAGGCATCTAGTTATTATTATTAATAGTAGTAGTATAAAGTAAAAACAAAAAACGTGAAGAAAAAGTGCTAAAGAAAAAATACAAGAAATATACTCAAGGCCAGTTTTAATTTTAAAATTCAATTATGAATGAGAGACTGTATTTAACTTTTATGGATGAGTGACCATGAGCAAATCATTTCAATTCTCCTCAGAGTTATGGGTATCTCTTTTGTGATATAGAGATAACCATGAATGATTACTTATTAGGTTGTTTTCCCATGTTGAATGGCATCATTTTATATTAAGTTAGAGGTGATTGTACTGCATGGCTCATGTATTTTCTTGTAGTTTCAATCAGAACAGTCTCCTGCAAGTTCATGTTTCAGATACCTGATTCTTTGTGGTAGCAATGTTTTGAGAGATTGTAGAATTTTTAAGAGGCAGAAACAGGGCTTAGCTGGTAAATAACTCACTAGGTGTACACCAGTGAGGTTATACTCAGTGCTCACTCCCAAACCTCTGCTCTACTGCAGAGTCATGCTTATGTGTTCTGGATGTTTGTGATGCTAATGCTCTCTACTATATACTTCCACTGCCACACCCATCATGATGGGCTGGAATCCTGTGAAATCATCATGTAAATGAAATCATTCATTACTGAAGTTATTCTGTCACAGTGGCACAAAAAGTCTTATAGAAAGCATTTGTGCATGCATATATGTGAGCATGTGTGGTACATTCACACATGTGTGGGTACCATTTCCACCATGCACGTATGTAGAGGCTATAGGAAGACTTCAGGTGTCTTCCTCTATCACTCTTTCCACTATTTCTTTAAGATAGAGTCTCTCACTGAATAATAAGTTCTCTGTTTGTGCTAGGTTGTAGGTATGATCAGTAAGCTCCTGGGATCTGCTTGTCTATGCTCCCAAATTGAAATTATAGGCACACACAGCCATGCAAGCAATTCTAACTTAGGTCTTCCTTTTTAAAGAGCAAGCACTGTTACCCAATGATCGATCTCTCTAGCTCAGGGACTCTGTGAAGACATACGTCAGTTGAACTTGAAGAAAACAAAAATGCCCCAAGAAAATAGCTTAGTCTTGGGTTGTTCTGAAAGGTTTCTTATTTTCTTCAGACTTTCCAGTTTATGTCCTAATATGTTATGGAAAAAACAGAGGAGTTTGAGACTTGAAGTTAGTCCACCTTGGATGCTCCATCTGCCAACAAAAGTCAAAGAATACTCTTCCTTTGGACCAGGATATTGCAGCAAAATGGGAGAAATTCCTCGTGACAAATGAAGTTTAAGAATGAGCACAAATGAGGGTGGAGAGGTGGCTCAATGCTTAAGAGCATATACGACTTGGACAGAGAATCCAGGTTTGGTTTTCAGCACTCACATAGTGGCTCAAAGCCATCTATAATTTCAGTTCCAAGGAATCTGACACCCTCTTCTGACTTCTATGGGCATCAGGCACACATGTAGTGCACATACATAGACATAGGTAAGCATTTGATGCGAGAAGTACTTCTGTATATGGGTTGTTTTATTGGTAAATGAATAAACCTGTTCCTGCCAGTGTCCTATTGTGAATCGGTAATTCTTTACTGTTTAGGAGCACTTCTTAAAATGCTAAGTGCTTCTTAAAAACTTCAGCCTCACCATTGTTAGGGGTAATATGGTACCACCTGTTTGCCTGCCCAGTCTAAAACTTAAGCTGCACTATTACTATGATATATATGGTAGTGCCTGTTTGCTCTGCACAGAGGAGGAGAGAGTGGGCAGAGTAAGAAAGCCATTAGCCCCACCTAAGACAGACACCAGCTAGAACTTTACCCAGTAAGCCATAGTCACATGGTGATACACAGATTAATAGAGATGGGTTAGTTTAGGATATAAGAGCTAGCAATACACAGATTAATGGAGATGGGTTAGTTTAGGATATAAGAGCTAGCTAGCAATACCCTTAAGATATTGGCCAAATAGTATTGCAAATATATAATTTATGTGTGATTATTTCAAGTCTGAGTGGCTGGGAACAAATAAACAGCTTCTGACCAAAGATTGTCTTTTCAACGCAACGTGGTCTAAAACATTTGGTGCTGATGCCTGCCACCTACTTTGGGTCCAGATGCTTTTGTGCCCACTTGGGGTCAGAAGAAAAGTAGCTGAGACCATGCACACGGTTCAACACTTCCTGCCTGGGCAGCCAGCAAAATCGGATCTGCTAGGAGTGCACAGGCAGGAGTGCATAGTGGATTCCCACTGCCATACATAGAGATATTTCCAGGCTGTGCAGTGCACTGCATGTCAGATTTAGCTTTTATTCAGATAAAAAGGGTTTATATGCTGTACAGTGCTACCCAGAGTTGACGTGGTGAGGGCAGTTCCCACCCAGCAGTCTCAGAGGCAAAGAATGGACCTCTGCCATGTTAGATTGGGTGGAGCCAAAAAGCAAAGCAGCCTTAGTCCTAGCCATTCCACTTATCATTTTAAGAAGCAGTCATGGTCGCAAAAGTATTATAGATACACAATAATGACAAATTCAGATTTTAAAAAATGATCTCTAAATGGGTCACAGTGTGCTTTAAAAATGTATTTAGGCTGGGGAAAGAGAAGAAAAACTGTATAGAGAGTTATAAAAAGAAGCAAATGACATTTGAAAAAATAAAACAAAATCTTTAAAGAGCCAAAGCAAACTTGTAGAAAAAGTAATAGAGTAAGAAAAATAAGCCACATAAAGATGAATATGCACAGAAAGTCTTGATTATGTATATTATTGTGTTTTCTTTAATTTTTTGACTGTGAAGGAGCTAAGTACAGAGAGTCATTCCATTGTATGGGCTGCTAAGCTAAACAAACATATTTATCTGAAAGGTATCTTGACTTCAAAATTTTGGTCTAAGGATATATTGGTTTGGAAAGGAGGTTCTGCTTTTGTTTCCACAGAGGATGAGAACCTGTGGATTCCTCCTAAGCTAATATGGTTTGATGGGCCAAGATCCCATCAAGAAAGATTTCCTTGTACCACCCAAAAGAAAATATTTCACCAAAAAAATTTAGGAATCAGTTTGGAAAAAACTATGCCTAAATTTCTCAAATATTATTTATAGATGTTTGTTTACATTTAAAGGGGGATATGTTATAGAGACAAATACAATGCATTGGTATGGATCTTGGTTTATTGATACAAATTCAAGGTCAATTTTGTTATATATATTTCCGTTTTTGATTAAGGTATTGTGTTTGTGCAGCTCATTTAAAATTACAATGTATAATTAAGAAATACAGATTAATAGTCATCTATAATAGTCAAGCTTGTAGTCATGTTAGTAAGATCTTCTAGATGTATAGAAATATATTTCAGATGGATAGTTATTCTTCAAACCTTCCAAAACTAACAGAATATGTCATTTAAATGTTTTAAGAACTTAGTATTATTCATAACAATGAGACACATCTGCTTCTGGCAGCACCAATCTACTTCAAGAAGATGAAGGGTACTAAAGAGACTCTTTATGGAATTTACTCACCATTTGGCAAGAAACTGCTTTTGCTTGAACGGCTTATCTGGACTTGCAGGACCCACAGAAAAAATGACTGCTGAAGCTGCCTAAAGAAGGTGAGATAGACCTTCTGGGTTCCTGCTTCATGAAAGAGTCTGCCAGACATTCTGCAAAATGCAGAAGAAAGTGACTGATAAATTGCCAATATAGGTGGAACTGTCTTCGAAATTTCTTGCTTCATGGAAAAGTTTGCTGGATACTATGGGCCTGTAGACTAAAGATGGGTGCTCCAATGATACAGAACTTTGGGTGACAAAGGTATCTCTGTCAATTCTAGAGTGTTGGAAGTTGCTTACAATGCAGTTTCTATTTACTTAGGTAATATTATATCTTTCTGGAGTCTTTGATGGAGTTAAAGAATAGATAGTTATAATTATAGTTTTCCTTAGTTATGATACAAGATAAAGTGGATATAAATATTGTAACTTTAATTCTTGCTTTATGCCTGTTTTGTTATATGTAATTTTACAATGTTAAAGTTGAAGCCTTCCTTTTGATTTATTCAGAAAATGGAAAATGATGTGGGAAATTTTTCTGAATATGTGTTAGTAAAGAGCTGTTTTCAGCCAATGGCTTAACAGATTGTAGCCAGGCGGGAAGAGAGATAGAGAGAAAGTGTAGGTAGAGTCTGGAATAAACCATGTAGCCACCCACAGGAGACAGATGCACTGGAACCTTGCCAATAAGACATAGCCACGTGATGATACAAAGATAATAGAAAGAGATTAATTTAAGATATAAGAGTTAGGCAGAAATATGCTTAAGCTACTGGCCATACAGTATAGCCATTAATACAGATTTCTGTGTGATTATTTCAGGAGTCTGGTTGGCCAGGAAACGAACATGCAGCCTTCAAATATATAACATAAAAAATAGATTTTTAAAAAGTGATCAGAATGCCATCATCAGTAGGAGTTGGAATATAAAAAAAAAATTTAAAAAGCCTCTGATTCTTCCAGTTCACATGACTCTTTACAACCATATACTGGCTTATGATTGAACACTTTTGCTCTGGATAAATATGGATTATTGATATAGTCATAATTTTTGTGAATGTACATTAGAAACTCTGAGATATGAGATATAAAATGGCAGCCAGAAATGAGAAAAGAAAGAATGAAAGGAAGGAAGGAAGGAAGGAAGGAAGGAAGGAAGGAAGGAAGGAAGGAAGAAAGGGAAGAAGGAAGGAAGGGTGAGTAATCTGGTTTACAAGCTCACCAAAGAGAAGAACATACCAATGGAAAACTCAAACTTTTCTGAACAGAAAATCTACCATGTTCCCAGGCTTTTTATTATACCCAAATCACTGACTAGTCACCACTAGACACAAAGCTTGATTGAACAAGCAGGAGCATGGTTGTGGTGAACCTGTCCACCAAACATCTCAGAAAAGCCAAAGGCAAAATAGATATTACTTGATTTTTCTTATTTTTTTCAGTACATTCTGACAAAAGTTTTCCTGCCCACCACTTTTCCCATTGCTCCCATACCAGATCAACTCCTCCATTTCCTTTCCAAACACAGTATAGCAAGATACAATAAGACTAGGCACAAACCCTAACATTAGGTTTAGGCATGGTAACCCAGCAGGACACAAAGGGTCCCAAGGACATGTGAAAAAGTCAGAGTCACTCGCACTCCTCCTGTTTGGAGCCTCAGAAAAACACCACCAAGCTAACTACCATAACATTTTTGCAGAGAACTAGTATGGATGCACGCAGATTCTGTGATTGCTGCTTCAGTCTCTGTGGGCCGCTATGAGCCCTAATTAGTTGAAATCTACAGAACGTATTGTCTTGGCTCCTACTCCTATAATTCTCCATTCTCCTTTGCAGGGTTCCTCTAGCTCTGAGAAGAAGAACCCGATGGAAGTCTCTAATCTGCACTCTCTGTTCCATACTTTGTAAGCCAGGAGAGTCATAGGTAAGGGCAGCCAATTTTTGTTTCTCATGAAAATTCCCCCCCAAAAAAAACACAGGACTAGGGAAATGGTTATTTCCCTGACAGACAAAGAGATTCTGGCTTGTTTATATATCCTTTCAAAGACACTGTTCATTTCACAGATGAGCCTAAAGATTCTTTGTCGCCTTTTCCTGAGTTCTTAAATGACAACCTTGATTCTTTTTTTAGAGACAATATTTCTGTACCAAGAAAGACATGGCCTATTTTACCACAACAAGAGAGGAGGTCCTTCTAACATTCTGTCCTATTCAAACCAGAGCCCTGAAGAGCCCCTTTCCATGCTAAAGCTGAGCCATCACCACATGAAGACAGACAATTTACTAGAGTCCACATTCCCTCCTCTAACTCTAAACATCCCAAGTCCAATTTCAAATGTTCAGCGTGGGAAAGCACCTAGAGGATGATGCATTCATAAAACCGTAGCCAATGCAAAATATCCTGATGGGGGTGATTTAGGAAATGTCTATAGGTGTCAGACCAAGCCCAACACATCAGTAAATGAAACCAGGCATTCTGGAAAGAGAAACTAGAACGAGCAGCTGACTCATATAATGTGATCCTAATTGTACCAACTGTAAATTCAAGTAGTGACCTTGGGAACTCATTTCAGCTTTTGACAATTAGTTTATTATTCAATAAATAAAAAGACTAAGGGCAGATTGGACTTCTCACTGTTTATGTACGTGAGTCATCTTTGGTGCCTGTGGTACAGATCCTAACTATGTTTCCTGTGGCACCTTGAGGTCGCTGATTACGGCCTGTAGACTATTCTTTGAGCAGCAATAAATAAATAAATAGAAAAATGAGAGTAGCAGGGAGTCCTGCAATATTGGTTCCAGAAGCGTCCTTACAAATTCTGTATCTGAATCCTATTACTAAATTACTGGATTGAATCTTCAAAGTTTAGAAAGAACACTCATTCATATTTTCAAAGGGACACAGGTACCTACAGGTCTGTAAGAATTTAATAGTCCCTCAAATTATTCTACGAAACAATAAATGTGACTTCAGAATATCACTGACTTTATAAGAAAGGCCTTGATCTTTGCCTGGTGGCCTAGTGAAGTAGTGGTCTTTAAACTCATCTGTATTACTCACCGGATATAGGTTGATCTTCATGCCTTTTGAAACAACCCCCTCAAGTTACTGTAATTATGTTTAATTCCACACATCAAAATACTGCTCTTTCTAACAACCATTCTTCCAACAGGGCAGAAATATAGGAGGGAAATTCATTCTGCTTTGGGAGATTCTAGATTTTTCCATGGGCAAAAGGACGCATCTGGTGAAAAAATTCTATATGCAGTTATACATATACCGTACCATACTGTGCTTCTATTATATTTCATGTTCTGTAATATAGTGCTCTATTGCCTACTTCCATTGCATCCTACAATGATCTTTGGTCTGAAACTCATAGATTAGTCTTGGATTTAAGACTTGCTGCTTCCTCATGAGCCAAACTAGGAGTGCTTCAGTGAGCACGACCAAGCAGAGCTATGTTCATTACAATCAGAGCCATTCAATTTCTCCTAAATGGGTGGGCAGGGTTTTTTTTTTTTTTTTTGCATTTGCAACTTAGATTTCAAGGCTGGGAATACTGGAGCTGAGGAAGCAGAAGTACAAAGGAAAAGAATAAAAGGGCAAAGGGCTAAAACCAACAGGGCAAGGTGTATTAATACACCCTGTGCTAGGGATTTATTACACTTTCAATGTGTGTGCGTGTGTGTGTGTGTGTGTGTGTGTGTGTGTGTGTGTGTGTGTGTGGTGTTACATAAAAGGTAGGAGAGAAAGAGCTGACATTGTTAGTCTCAATTGAGTAAGTGCAGTTGTAAAGAATAAAGGGAGCTTTTAGAAAGTGGGCAGCTGTGGCAGAGCCCAAAGCCATGGTACTTGATACTGCAATATACTCTCTCAGTGATGTTGGGCTGCCTTTGAGAACAGCAAGCAAGGCATTCAGGGAAGAGGACAATAGCAAATGTCAAGAGGAAAAGAAAAAATCCAGGCTTTAAAAGACTGTTGAATGACAAGTAGCCCAGATCAAAGAGAGAAACTTATCAAGTATTTATAATTATAATGCTAATGGAGATCAATAATCATAAAAGGAAACTCTAATAAAAATACAGAAGAGGATAAAACTACTCAATGACTCAAGCACTCAGCATTTTCCCCATTCTGTTTTTTCATTGTGTGTTTATTTCATTGCTCAATCATTTAAAAAGGACGTTTCTTGAACAAGTTTCAATGTCTTTGCTTTGAAATTATACAGTGTAAATCATTCTAGAGAAGCACAAAATCGGATTCATGTACAGCACACTGTAGGGCAAGCTACAAAGTCTGTGTCTCAACGGGAGATTTTGTGATCCATGCGAAATATTTATGGAGAGTCAAGATTCTGAGGACAGATCGCCTACACTTTCAGCCCTTCCTTCACTCTTGTATGAATTCTGTGCTCTGCACAGACATGGATATGCAAAGTTCTCTCCTAGCAGATTGGGAGGTAAGGTTCGAAGGGAAAATTCTGCCTTTGAAAACCTGCTTGGGCTTGCTGAAGACCAGGGTGGTTTAGAAGCCCAGGAAGAAATGTCGAAATCAGGCATTGCGAAAGCACTTTTGCAATAAGTAATGAATAAAAACTGAAGGAAAATCTCTTTCCTCCCCAAAGTAAAACTCTACCACTTAACTTGTCTAAACAGCTCCTCATAATAGAAGTTTAAAGGCTCCATAAACTGAAGTGCTTCCCACGGCCAAGGCCAGAACCTCCAGCCATCACTGATTGATTGGTTCATTTAGTAAAGATCTGTTGAGACAGGGTATGTGGAAAACACAGCCCTGGACATCTCTATGAAGAGCAAGAACATGTGAGAGCTTCCCCATAATTCTCAGAGGTCAACAGAAAAGCCTCCCTTCCACAGAGCCTTTCTCTCACCTTGATAGATACCAATAAACCATTTTTAGTACTCAGGCTCTTACTCCACATTACCACCAGAGGAAGCCTTACTGTTGACTCTGACACCCTCAGCATGTCTAGTGGTATTTCAAAAATGTTTAAGGATACAGTGAAGATTCTGTATCCAACATCCCATCTGGAAAGTGGCAATGTCCTATGTGGAGAAAACTATAATGATTGAGTATGAGATCCTTAACTAAAAGTCTTCTTTACATTGAAGGAAATGAAGAAGAAATTTTAAAAAATGGAAGGGAATCTTTGCCAACTACACATTTGATGGAAGATTAGTTTTCAGAATATATAAAGAACAGCAGCGACAATAAACAGATAATTAAGAAAACAAATCATTCAATTAAAAATGAACTATGGATCCGAACAGAGATCCCTTATAAAGAAAGAGAATTGTCTGAGAGAGGAAAAAGAATATGAGCAAGAAGCTGAGTGATGGTGGCACACACCTTTACTACCATTACTCAGGAGACAGGCAGGAGGGTCCTTGTGAGTTCGAGGCTAGTCTGGTCTACAAAGCGAGTTCCAGGACAGCCAAAGCTATTACAGAGGGAAACCCTGTCTCAAAAAAACAAACAAAAAATAAAAGAATAACAATATCAAAACAATTTTTAAATATTCAACAGTAATTATGGAAATGCAGATTAAAAGTACTTTGAGATTTTGTTTTACCCTAATCAAAATAATTAGGATCAAGAAATAACTGACAACAAACATAAATGAGAATGTGGGGAAAGCAGAAGCCTGATGCACTCTTTAGTGGGATGGAAAACAGGTGTAGCCAGAGTGGAAATCCATATGCAGAATTATGCAAAAGTTGAGAAGTAGATCTACCATATGATCCAGTTATATTGGCATATAATCTCAGGCTCACCAGTCTCCTAACCCACTGCCTGCTCAACCAAGTTCTTTGCCTTTCTGTTCCCAACAGCTAGGAAATGCAGTAACACATCTATCCTACAAATGATGAAGGGATAATGAAAATGTAGCCCATATACTCAGTGGATAGATATTCAGCTATTTAAAATGGAGTCATGAAATTTGAAGATAACTGGATAGAGCTGAAGAATATTAAACTGAATAAGGTAACCCAGAGCCACAAAGACAATTCCAACAAGTTTTCTCTGAATTGTGGATATTAGCTCTGGGTCTTTGGGTTTGTATACCCGGGATTACCTGCAGAAGTCAGGAAAGTAGAAAGGGACCCAGAGGGAAGAGACAGAGAGAAAAAGGGAGATAAATAGGACGTAGATGTGACGAAGAGAAAACTAGAAAAAACGGGGAGGAATTTACACAGAAAAAAAGAAATGGAGGGCAATAATAAAAAAAGAAGGAAGAAGAGATAAATAATACTAAAGATGTTTGAAAATGCCGTGTGTGTGTGTGTGTGTGTATGTGTGTGTGTGTGTGTGTGTGGTTTTAATGGAGTCACACTATATGGGATGATAATGCTCTCTTAAAGAACCACAGACTATCTAGCAAAACCCTTCTACAAGCCCCTGCCTCTGAATTGTTGATCAAGGAAGTTTAATATGCTATCAGTTTTGGTTTCCTATCAAACTTGAAGGCGGTCCTTATAACTGAAGACACTACACTGGACACAGGACTTTGAGGAGTATACCTGGAACTGACCTGTAAGTATCTTCCCTGAGGACTAGCTCTCATAGCATGGGAATGTACTATGCAAACTGCAAACAGAGAAATCAATCAACAGTTGCACCAGGCTCTGATGCCTTTGAACCACAATGATCAATATACCAAGGCAACAGTTCATGCCTGAGTAAATTTAGCCAAATATACATTAACACAGAGGTTGCAGACCCAAAGAAATGTGACTTTCCTAAACCAACATAATGTTTAAATGTATTGCTAATACCCATTCTTACACCCACAGGTAAATGGCACTATCACCCGTAATTAAGGAAACTTTGTTTTACAGCAGAAAGAGGACATTGCAGAAAGCTACTATTAGTAAAAATACAGAGAACAACTCGCCGTGGCGTGCCCATCCCCAACTGATTTCTCTACTATGCAAACCCTACACTGAAGGCACAAGATAACTCACAGAAGAGGAAGAAGAGAGTTTGTAAAGGTCAAGACCCAGGACACCTTATGCAAGATAGTGCCTTCTAGATATGGCAGGAAAGCTGAATCCATGAAATCTCAATAATATGGTTGTCTACATAAGAGATACAGAACAACTTCTGTTGGTATGCGTATGTACATGGGAGAAGCTTCACCAGGCCCCACCCCTTCATGAAGAGCTACAAGCAACCAACAGCTACAGAGAGGGAGAATCAGCTTGCTCCAGGAATGAGCTCCCTATAGGTTATCCAAACATAAGTGATCAGTCATAAACAAATGTAAATAAGAGCAATATTAACTGGACTCAGTTACTTTTATATAACATGTGTATATACACACACACACATATATATGTGTATATACACACATACATATATGTATGTATGTAACAGCAGCAATTGAAAATAGGTCATAAATTTGAAAGGGGTAGGGTGGACAGAGTAAGAGTTAGATGGGGAAGAAAATGAGATGTGGGAATGGTGTAAATACACTACTTATGTCTAAAATTTCCAAAAATATACAAAAATTTGAATAAAAATTAAAAGATTTTCTACATGAAATGAATTTGAAAATGTAGCTTTGAAAACTCTTAGAGAATATCTTACTTGAGTTCTAAAAGCTTCCACAGGTTTTCAGATTCAAGCTGGTATAAAAATACAACCATAATAAAAAAAAGCTCATCCATTTAAATGGAATTCTGGCAATCATATATTCTGACCAATACAGCATAACGAAATTCAGAAATCATGCAAAATGTACATAAAAACCAAACATGTCAAAGGCACCATTTGGAACCAGTACTGTTAGACTATTTCACAAAAGGGCAGGGAGAATTGGCTTGTATTTCATGAAATAATTTTAAGTTAGATGTCATCGTTATTTTCTATTACAATAAAAATTACACATTGTTATTTTTAGTGTAATTTAAGATGGAGCTTTAGAAGGGAGTATGTGTGATTTTGTACTATAATTTACAGTGGGAAATCTATATAGCCTTATGAGAAAATGTTCCTTATCCAGTGAACAAAGCCAAAAGAGAGATGAGAGAAGTAGGAAACATGTCTGTGTACACACTGCAGAGGCTAATGCCCTCAACACACACACACAAACACACACACACACACACACACACACATGTTAATAACGTGGAAGAAAATAGCCTGTGAATTACCATGTGATCAACGAAACACAGGGCCTCACATTAAATAGGACAATGCCAAAGCTTGTATCTCCTACTAAAATTAAAAGTAATACAATAATGCAATGCAATTTCCTTCTTTAAAACAATGAAAGTGCTTTTAAATGTTTTCTAATGGAATGTTTATAAGGTTATAGGAAAATAATGGAACAGTTGTAAATAGAAATTGCTATTTTCTGCATGAAGAAAAATTTAGAAATAGCTATGATAAACAAGACGTACCTTTAATACTACTAAATGCTACTTTGTTTTTATTAGACATGCTTTCATTTCTCCTCCTTAAATATTCAGTTAATTTATTATTTACTTTTGTGTGTGAAGAAGCATGTATGGAGGTCAGAAAATAACTGGTAGGAGTGGATTTTCTTCACATTTTGTAGGTCCCAGGGAACAAACTGAGGTCATCAGGCTTGGGGTCAACTTTACTTCTGAGCAATTTACTTGTCCTTAGGCCTGATTTCTCATATACATAGGCCTACTAGTAAAAGGAAGGAGAGAGCAAGAGATTGAAAAAAAAAGAAGAAAATAAGTTGTTTCTAAATACCGACTTATAAAACCATGTTGTCAAATAATTGAACAATACAAGAAAAGTTTGGACATGTTGATATTGAAAGATCTCAACAAAGCAAACAAACAAACAAAAACCAAAGAGGAGATAGTTTAAAGAATGGTATGAAGTCAAATAAATAATAAAATAATAATGCTGTGAATGAATATAAAGGAATTGTGTCCGGAATAACCAGTTGTTTTTCATGCTGCAGTGTGGTGTCTTCATCATTCATCTCTCTGGTTAAGTCCTGTTGATAACTTCCAGACCATGTTTATTTTCAGAAAACAAGTTACAAGTCCAAAATAGAAGAAAGTATCTTCTTCAATTTACAAGTCATATTAGTTAGTCTTAAGAGTGCCAGAGTCCTAGGAATGTCTCTGGTTACATGTAAGCTTCCTATATGGTCAATACATGTGGTATCCTCTGTTAAGTCTGTTTGTTCACTTTTCCAGATTTGATATCTGATATATAGGCAGATAAAAAAGACAAAGTAATTAAGAAGTTGATAGAAGATAGGTAGATAGATAGATAGATAGATGAAAAATAGACAAAGGCAGTTGGAGGATGAAATTCTGTAATGTGTGCAATTATAAAGAATGCCTAGTCCATGACTGTCACCAATAGTTTACTTTCCCATGCACTGAAGAAAGATTTTCTGAAGGAAAATATGTAGCTCTTGCTATCATGCAACTTATCTTCATACTGTGAACCACATAGGCAGGAGAAGCCAGTTGCTGTGAAGCCTCATTCCCTATTTGATTGAAAGTATTTGGTACTGTCATTTGGAGACTATTTTGGTTGTACTAACTTAGGGTTTGGTATGCACGTGTGTGTCTGGAACATGATCCTACTATACCTAGGAAAAGGTAGTCTTTGCTTCCCAAATCCTATACTGCACAGAGCAGTACCTCATAAGCAGGAATCACCAGGTCCCAGTGTCAATAGTGCTAAGACTCAGAAAGTGAGTGCCGTGGAACCTGGACCATTGCAATTCCCACTGAGTGGAATGTCTTCAAGAGTCTTGATATGGGTGTCATCTTCATCTGTTTAGACAAGTCTCCAAAGCTCCCAGTTTCAATTTCATAATCTACAAAATGGATATAATGATATCCTCCCACCTCCATAAGTGGTTGTGATGTGTAAATCAATCCAAAGATGATAAGCATGAAAAATTAAATGGCCAATTTCAAATGGGCACCTTCATGTTATATTAACCTTTCCATAAAACTGTAATATTCCAGGAAGCATCAAAGATTTTCTTAATTATAAGAAGCTTACTAAAAAGCCTAATATTGGTATAATTACAGAACCAGCCCCGAAATCTGCTGGGTAAAAACTGTGGCTTACTTGAGGGTCTTATATTATAACATCACAAGTTCAAAAGAGAATCAAATTTAAATTAGTTGCTTAATTGTGCCAACATTCCATTCTTGTGATATAAAAACAAACAGAGAATATGTTGTGGTTACACATTCTTCATGCTGTTTATAGATGTATTGCTTTCAGTATCCCTGTCTCAGACCTAGAGAGCCAATGATATAGATCATGCCAAAAATCACAAATTGTATCTTCCTTAGTACTTGATGTTTTTTTCCAAAGACCATTTAGCTGAAGAGATGAGTCGTCCCTTCCTTTCCCCCAACCGCGTTCACTTGTTCACAACAAAGTATGTCCCTATTGGAGTGCCCATCACATCTTATGCTCTCTACTCTTTCGTCTGTAACTTCAGAAGTATGTTGTTAGTTCAGAGGTAGAGATGTGTGTCTTACCTATGTTGTAGGAGCTCTGTAAAAATTAGTGTGTACTGCAATCTAAAGAATGCAATTCAAGTCAAGATGGTCCCTGTTTCTGTGTATTTTTTCTCAACTATAGCCATTGAGACGAAACTACTACTCAGCCATGCCATAGAGCCATAATAATACCTTAGTTCACCAGAGCCTCATGCAATTAAAAAATGAGAATCCCAATAGCCTTTCTCATAAAGCATCAGATCAAAGTTCCCCAGGATACAGAGCAAACTAAAGTTACCTGCTAACTTCTTTGACTGTGGGGAAAAAGTAGAGATTTGCACAAAGAATTGTGGTACTCTAGTAATCACACAAACTCAGGTAGTAGGGAGTAGGAACTAAGACAAGAAAAAAAATCAGACCAAAATATAAAGATAGCTTTGGTCTCCTGAACCAAGATTTACCTCCATATTTACTGAGCATAAAGTTTTATTGTCTGGTGAATTCTGGGGTTGTGACTATGAACAGTTTGGAACTTCAAAGTTCTTGTGTTTTTCTGAAGTACCTACAAGAAGGGCTTGAATCCCTCACAGACAAGCCCAGGGGCATATTCTTTGGGTGATTCTCCATGAATTCAAGCTGACAGCAATGACTAACCACCACAAAATGTACCATCAAAAGCAAAATGTTCACCTAGGACTGTGTCATTGTCCCAGGGCCATGCTGTTGCTGGAGCTATGACTATCTGGGTGGCCATGGTAACATCCAGGAGCAGAATACAGTCCAGGACCTTGTCTGGGTCCATAGTCCTACCTACCAAAGCCAGGTTCTGTGTTGAAGTCCATGGCCCTAACATTTTGTTAACAAAGGCCACTCAGAAGCCTGTCATCTGGGCCACAACCTGTGGCCTTGTTGGTGTCTAAGGGCCATGCTGCAGGTGAGGCCACATACCGATCTGAATGACCTGTTGACATGGTGATGTCTGGGCAGAGCTGCAGCTGAGGACCATATCTGGGTCGGTGACCCTAATGCAGTCAGAGTCTTTGTTGATGTTCAAGCCTCCTGTTACCCTTGAAGTGCATGTGGATGTCAGGATGCCTGAGCTCGGGGAACTGTGTTCATGTTCAAGAACCATGCAGCTGCCAGAGTCATCCTGATCTGATTGGCCTTTGCTTCCACACGGAGCCAGGAGGTTGTCTGGCTGAGCTACTGGTGAGTGCCATGTCTGGGTCTGTGATCCTGTTGCAGCTGGGTCTGTGTTGATGTTTGTGGTCCATCAGGACTGTGATAGGAACTGTGCAAGATGAAGTCAGAAGGCCATGCCAAGCTTGAGCCAGCACCACCTTTCTCTGGCTCTGAGAAAACTAGTCCTGTCCTTCCCTGGACACTGCAGCAAGAGAGCTGGTCCCAACCCTCATGGGACAGCTAACCCTAACCCTCCAGGACCAGGGAGAGACCCCCCACACACCCTTCACCACGGACTAGGAAGAACTGATCCTGTTGGCATAGGCATAGGGGAACTGGCTCCTCCCTCAACTGAGGATGGGGGGCGACCCCAGTGGCCTGGACTGACCAGCTCAGCTGCCACCCAGACCCACAGCCCTGCTTTGAGTTGGCCCACCCAAATATCTATGCCGTCTAGGACCTGCTGGAGCTCATTACGGGACTTGTTCTGTGGAATGATACCCACAGGATCTCCATGACAATGATGAATGTGGAATATCTGAGAGGGAGTTCAGTGAGGCTCCAGTGATGATGGTTACTGGAAACCAGAGGTCTTGAACCAGACCAATAATTCATTGCAATGGACATTTGAAAGGAAAGCTGACTGGACAATAATGGTCTACTGTGTGACACACTGCGACTCCCAATGACACCTGGGTAAATGACGAGGTATTGCAGAAATAGAAAATATAGAAGACTCAAGAGAATTTATTTTTGTTAGTTTGTTTGATTGTTTTGATTTGGTATGATTTTTTTTTAAGTTTCTTTTGGGGGGATGCTGCAGGGATGAAGGGAGGATATGGGTGCATGGAAAGTGAGCAGAATTAGGTTATGTCATGTGAAATTCCCCAAGTATCAATAAAGAAATTATGGTAAATTAAAAAAGCAAAATGTTTGACGAGAATATTAAGGAGAAAATAGGACAGGTGTAAAGGGTAACTGGACTCATGGCAGTGAACTATAGTAGCACAAACGTGATTGTAAGAATAATGTCAAAGTTGTCCAGACATAAGACTGGAGATGCCAGAGAGCTTAAGAGTTTGAAGAACTGTGGTTCAGTCTGTGCCATCCATATTTCATAGGATGCAGCCAGAACCACTAACTCCTCCTCAAATATGAGGGATACATACATCAATTATCAATGTGTATCTTTTCTACAGGATGGCATTTAGAAAAAAAATGACTAACCCCAACATTATAACATTTTATAGTGAAAGATACTGCAGGTTGTATTGTTGTTTTACTGAACACAAAAACATATTTCCCAACCACCTTAATCATATCTCAAGCTCTTTACCCTTCTTTTTTTTTTAAGACATGCACTGTGGGGCTCCAAAGCTAAAGCAGACAATAGCTATGGACTATTTTCCAGATTTCTCCACAGTGCTGCTGGAGGAACATGGGAGTCGAGTGGCATTGCTACTTTGTATAAGGAAGTAGTATAAATGTTTCCATCTCTTAAGAAAGCAACTCTTGAAAAATCTACAGTAGCAGATTGTGAGGTTAAAGTCTGTGTTAAACTTCTGAGATTTTGGGTTGTTTTCACATACCTGAACAAGTCTCTCCTGGCTAACGTGTACTCATTTCATAGAGAGGACTGGGGAGATGGATCTTTGGCTAAAAGTCCTTCGTGAGGACCTGAGTTCAGATGTGAACACCCACATCAAGACGTGAGAGTTTAATTGTTCATGCCTGTTATCTCCAGGCATGTGAAAGCTGAGGAAAGCTCTGGGGCCTGTTGGAAACCCGCCTAACTCCAGGCTCAGTGAAAAGAGATCAGACAGAGAAGGAGCAAATAGAGCGTCTGAATTTCTTTCTCTGTGTAAGAATACACAAATGTAAATACCCTTACACATATGCATGTTTGTGCACATACCACATAAAACACAGACTCGCAGATGGTAAATTGTAAGAGAATACATTAGCATATAACCTATTAAGTCCATATGTTAGTTGCACATCTATTTTCACGGCTGATCGTTTCACATTGATGAACCATTTTGTGTGCTTCTTTATAGCGAAGCCTGCCTCTCTTGCTCTCAGTTCTTCTCAGTTGCCTATAGTTCTTTGCATAGGGTTGAGACCGTGTGAATATTTCCCTCATCCATGTTGGCAGGTCCAATGATGTTGTCCTTGATAATCTCATCTTTAAGCAGTCATGTTGGTGAGACTTTATTATGAATGTAGCTTCTGATATTACTAGGAGACAAAAATTTCCAGCAAACTCTTAAACCCCTGTCTCTCATACTCTTTCTGTCCTTTCTTCCACAGTGTTTTATAAGTATTAGGTGTGAGACTGTTTTGTAGATGTATCTACTGTGACTGAGCTCCAGAACTCTGTGTATTGACTGAAAGTGACTTTCTTCGGTGGTGTCTGTTGCTAGAAGAATTTTCTATATGCATAGATGCATGTAATAATAATTAGTACACAAAGAGACCATGAATTTGAGGGAGAGTGGGGAGGAGTTTATGGGAGGATTTAGAGGAAGCAAGGGGAAGAAAGAAATGTTATAACAATACTATCATCTCAAAACTAAAACAAGGTGATACATGAAGCTAAAAAGAGAATACACACAAATTTAAGACCAGCATAGTTCACTGAAATATATGGGGCTGGAGAGATAACTCAGTGATTAGGAACACTGATTGTTCATCCAGAAGACCTGGGTTACATTCCCAGCACCTGCAGGGCACTTCACAACCCTTTGCATCTCCAGGTCCTTTTGACCTATTGTCCTCTCTGACTTCCAGAAACATTGCACACACATTGTCATCATGCCTACATTCAGGCTAAGCACTCATGCACACAAAATAATTTTACAACAAACATGAACACACACATACACGTACACACACATAAAACAGAGATTGAAATGTAAAAATTGAGAAATGATATCATAAATGAGTTAGTTTAGAAGATTTATGGTCCAGGTTAATGTTGGTTCTGGAAGATCAGTGCTAAGGCAATAAACATTGTCTTGGGCACAATAGGAAAAGCATTCTTATAAGGTTGTTGCTTGTTTTAAATTATTGGTTGGTGTGTCATCACTTTCTTCTTTTCACAATGAATACAAGGAAATCACTTGTGTTTCCCTATACCACGCTCTTGTTTCCTAACACCCTAAGTTCCAGCTTTCTCAGAGAGCTCCCTAATTATGATACATCACAAATCATTCTAAACCAAAAGATTAATATGAAAGTACTTGAAGATCATAAAGCCAAGATTTATGTTTCATGAGTAGATTATAAATTCTGACATATATATATATATACACACATATGCAATTTAGTTTTGATAAATCTTCTAAAATTAAACAGAGAAGTATATGCAGCTTCGTTGCATAGGCAATAACTGTTTTTCCCTGGGTCTGAAAGGATGCACAATGCTGATTTAGTTTCTTAAAAGTGTAATTCCTTTCCTGTGCTATCAAATATCATATGATTTATGGGGTGTCTATCTAGATTCTACAGCATACTAGTACCAAAGTGCAAACAATGTGAGTACCCAGCCCGTGAGGAATCCATGGTGAAACATGCATGCTCAGATTGCACTTTTCACCCAGGGCACTCTTATCATCCAGACAAGTCAGAGAGAAAATCACAAAGTCCATCAAACAGCTTCTTTGTCAAATTTGGTACCCAGAGTTCCATATTTGTCTAGGATATAGGTGGGAAAATCCTGGCTTGCCTCACTAGGTCTGTCTCCATAAATGGATTCACAAGTAGGAACAATCGGCATTTTGGCCATTCAGGTTTGTAACTCCTAAGCCAACTTTTGAAATTGACAGTGGTTTAATATATTTCATTGGGCATGCATATGAATTTTTCAGCATTATTGTCACTTAGTTTCTTTCATATGTACTTAATTCCAACTGAAAAACATTGTTGTCTTAACGTAGAAAGCCTCCTCTATTTTTGCATATCTCTGTGTGTGAACTAACATATGCATATACTGTACACACACACATACACATGTTGTGAGAGGCTGCTTGTTTGTTGCAAGCTGCTCAGCCATGAAATAATCATACAGAAATCATATTAATTGCAATACAGTTTGGCCAATAGTTTAAGTGTATTCCTGGCTAACTCATATCTTAAATAACCTATCTCCATTAATCTGTGTATTGCCACCAGCCTGTGGCTTACTGGGTAAAGTTCAGGCATCTGTCTTCAGCAGGGTTACATCCCTCTGACTCTGCCTTCTTTCTTCCAGGATTCAATTTAGTTTTCCCTACCTAGCTTTACTCTGCCCTATCAGGCCAAGCCAGTTTCTTTATTCATTAATCAGTAAAAGCAAGACATAGACAGAAGGACACCCCCCACACACACACATACACAAACACAACTGAATTGTGTACAAAGCTTTGCCCCATCTTTGTCATTACATGTTCAGTAGATCGATGTTCAGCTGTTAGCACCTGCTTCTATGATGCCTTTCTCTGGCTATTTAGGTCCATTCTCACTTTGAAAAGGCAGGCAGGAAACGGCAGAGAATTAGCATTTCCACTCATAACCCAGAAGCAATCTTAAATTATCAGTGTCAGAGATAATGAATAAACCCACGGCTTGCCCACTTTTTGGAAAGAATTAGCCCAAGGTGCTTGCTCAACATTATTCCCTGGGACTTCCCGTAAGGATATTAGTTGCTCAGTGAGGGAATCTTAATATGCATCTTTATTGACCAACCCAGTTGCAATTTCTAGAGAAATCACAATGAGTATACACACAGACATGCACACATGCACAAGCACTCACACACACACACACACACACACAAACACACACACACACACACACAAACACACACACTGAAAGAGAGGGGTTAATTACAACCTTTGAAAAGGAGCTTCCTCTGATGACTCATAAGAAAATAATCTCAATGCTATTTTATTCCAGAAGCACCAGATGGGTCCCTGTCAGTTACTTTATGTCCCTTTGCCCACTCCATCTACTCTTCAAGACTACCACTTTCCAGAGGGCACTGTCTACACTATTTTCACTGTGTGTTTTCCTTAGCGCCAACCTTCAAGTTGGCAAAGAAAGCTATGATATTAGTTGTTCTTGAAATGTGAAATAGAAACCATCTCAAGATGCCATTTTCACCCAGGTAACAAAAAAGACTGAGCCATTCAAAATGAAGAAATGCTTGCTATTTCTAGAGAGTTCTTTTGAAACACAATGTATTGTGACTTTCGCAAATGTTTTGACAAGGCTAGCTACATGCAAGGTGTTTGTGGAGGCTTTAGTGAAATCTGAGTCAGGTGATATAGCCGATGTATATTTGTGTGGTGGTTTTGGCAATCACAGCATACTGGTAAGAGGCAGAATGACAAGTTGAGGGAAATCTCTTAAGTCAATTTCAGGTTCCTGATGCTGATCTTCTGTGTGTGTTAGGGAAATATTTTTTTTTCTCCCTAATCTGTGTGATGGTTAGAGTTTGGCTGATGCCCTTTTGGCTTCATCACTTTGGGCTCTAAGTGGAAACTGCTTATACGTTATATCAATAAATAATACAAGCACAAGTATATTTCTCATACTTACCAATTATAAAAACTAAGAAAAAAGCTAAGGTTTTTCTGTAGAATCCTGAGTTAAATGTCTTTCACAAATTGAGCAAACTGACAGATATTAATCAAATAGTCTGTGCCCAAGCTGTGGACTTCCTTTCTATCAAGAATAAAGTACCATAAACAACTTCCTATCTAGTTAAACAACTAAATTCCTGAGTAGTTTTAAGAGTTGATATTATTTCATGAAAACTAAAATGGTAGAATAAATTGTATTATATTCCTACAAGACACGACTAGACACGACTGAGCTCTTTCTTAGCTTTTACCAGCTCCTCTAAGCCCCATGTGAATAGGTCTGTGTCATCAGAGGGAGTTACACACTCATAGCCATGAGTAGAGTCAATTCTTTCTTGTCTTTACAGGGCATTTTTACAGCCTATGAAAGCCAGCAGCATGATGGACCAAAGCCCTCTCCTGATCTCTGCCTCCCTGCCTGTAGCTCTCTCTGCCAGTGCTCAGCTCAGGAAGTATCATCAGTGCTGTTCTTCATCTGGCAACAAGAAAGAACTCTGCTTGTTTGCATAACCAGAGAACTCATGATAGCTCCTGATAACAAGGTAACTCTGCCTTGGACAAAGCAAACGAAGGCAGATACATTGCAGCCATTTTTCTGAAAGAGTGACATTTGTGCTAACACTTGTGGCACATCTCTGCTTTGAGAGTTCCCATCCTGAAAGATGGAGACTCCTAAAGCTCTAGCAAGTGAGCCTGATTTTAGAGTAGGCCTACGCAACCAAGACTAGTCTAGTACTTTCTGATGAGTCAACTACAGTGGCTTTAAAGATTTTCTTTAATGGTTAATCACTTCACCTATGCCAACTTGATTTATTTTGTTTTTCAAACCTCAACTATTTTGTTTATAAAGTGAAGGTACTTAGACCTACTTCAGAGGTCTAAGTTTATTCCACAGGAGGATTAACTAGAACAATATATACAAAGTACCACTCATTGTACTGGGCACATGTTGTCAATAGCTAGTACTGACATTGTTATTGTTGTATTTATTTAATATTTCCCTAACTTATTCTCTATATATTAACCAGAGAGAAATCTCTGCTATGTTAAGATACCTCTGGATAATGACCTTCCACATGATGTCTGCTCCAACCATTCAAAAGACAGCTGGCAAATGTTTAGATCTTAAGTAGTATTTCATACTTTCTTATGCCAATAATAAACACAATGAGAAATTCCACAAAATTCATCTGAACTAAATGCACGTGGATATACTATATATGAAATGCATTGTGTACAACACCATGTTAGATTTCTATACATCCTAGAGAAATTATCATTACAGTGAGACAGAAGGTAGGAAGAAAATAAAAGAACTCCGAATCTTCCAGCAAATAGAATCTAATTAATTCTCAAGTTCCTGTTGCAAAAGATAATTTCACTGCTTCTGTTCTTCCTCTCGTTACAGACTTTACTAAATTGTCTCAAGAGCCATTTAGGAGGGTAGAATCTATGTAAGTTGCAGTTAGCAATCAATCTGACTAATAATAGATTATATTGTCTCACAAAATAATAGCCCATTAATTGCAATGAGATCTAGTTGATGGCCTTTTTGCAGACCAGGAAACAATGCAAGCAAAGCAAATGGCATCTAACTTTCTTTTGGAAACATCAGACCAGGCCATGGGGACACAGTCTCTGCCTCACTGCCTCATCCTCTTCTCCCCCAGCCTTAGCTTAATTTTTTTTTTTTAGCCAATGGTGGCTCAAATGGTGAGGGCTGTTCTTACAGGGCTTCTCGTGTTCTTTGGAGAAGGATCGAGATTTCCTCATGTTCCTCAGGGCCTACACCCAAATGAGGTCATTTGTCAAGCATTTGGGTGTCAAGCAATATCAAGTCTCTTAAGATTTACTTTCAGCTTGTATCTAACACTCAACAAACAAGTAAATGTTTCTTTCTTTGTTTTTAATATCTGAAAGGCTGAGTTAGATTCTGGGCTGATGTAAGTTCCTACAATGATTTTCTTCCCATATTTCTATGGGTTTGTTGAGTTGGTTGTGGTTTGGGACAGACCTGAGACAATTCCTTCAGAAAAGTCTTTTGAATTCCTTATGAAACGAGAAACATGTGAAAGGGGCTGGATGATCCTCACCTTCTTCTAATAAGCAGAGTACAAATGGAATGATGAAAAGGCATCCATTGTGAGGTTAGGTTATAGAAATATTTGACTTCTATACTTGGATTCTTTTTCTTCATCCCTCCTTCTTAAGCTGGCTGTGGTGCAAGAGCGTGCCAAGTGTGTATGGACAGTGTTACTGAGAGTCCCACAT